>NC_133659.1:199371797-199676319 GCF_037893015.1 Macrotis lagotis
AGGTTTTCCTGGAGTAGTGTCACCTTTCTTTTCCTCACTCATTTGATAGATGAGGAAAAGGAGGTAAACAGGGTTAAGTGACTTGTGCAGCATCATACAGTCAGTGTCTGAGGTCAAATTTGAACTCACATCTTCTGACTTTAGACCTGGCACTCTATTCACTGTACCATCTAGCTGGCCCAAGTGAATCCTTTGCTAACAAGTATTTTCTTTACTTTCTCCTTTTATATTGCCTCTTTAATTCTACAGAATTTTGTAGGCTCTTAGTTATTTAGAACTTATACCATCATGAAATTAATTATCTTTATGCACGAATCTAGTAATTTTACACTCTGTGCCTCAAACAGACTCTCTAATAGCATCATAAATAAAGTTCAATTTCTTGACCTGGAATTCACAAGGCCTTTATTATTTGCTGCTCTTCACATTATACTCTGACCCAAACCACAACTTGTCCTGAACTTTCCCACATCTGGTGCCTATAAAGCATACTGTTTTCCTATGTTCACCATTCCCACTTTACTGTTAAATTCTTGCTTACAGTGTTCCTGGGGGTAGCTTGGGTGGTGCATTGGATGGAGAGCTGGGCTTGGAGTCAAAAAGATTTCTTTTCCTGAGTTCAAATCTGGCCTTAAACTCTTCCTAGCTGTGTGACCCTGGACAAGTCACTTAACCCCATTTGTCTCAGTTTCCTCATATGTAAAATGAGTTGGAGAAAAAAATGGCAAATCACTCCTGTATCTCTACCAAGAAAACTACAAAAGTGATCATGAAGAGTTAGACTTGAATAAAAACAACTAAATTATAATGTTACTACCACTGGCATGCCTTTCCTGTTTCCTTGAAACAATCTTTTTCTGCCAGACATATAGCATCACTTTGCTCTGGAGCAGGGTGGATAGAGGAATTGGTCTTGGAGTCAGAAGACCTGGGGTATTTTTAAGAGTCCAAATATTGACTCTGTGACCCTTGGAAACTTAACCTCTCATAGTTTTAGATCAGTGAACCTCAAAGTGTGATGAGAAACCCTATGGGAGTGGGGAAATTCATCAGATGGTTAGTGGAAGAGTTCAGGAGAGGACATTATAAGGACTTGAACTGAATTAGGGGTTGACAATGGGAAAGAGAGCAATTAGGTGGCACAATGGATAAAGTGCTGGCCTGGAGTTAATAAGACTCATCTTCCTAAGTTCAAATCTAGTCTTAGACATTTACTAGCTATGTGATCCTGGGCAAATCACTTTACCATGTTTGCCTCAGTTTCCTCATCTGTCAAATGAGCTGGGGAAGGAAATGACAAGTCACTTCAAAATCTCTGCCAAGAAAACCCCAAATGCCATCACAAAAAGTTGGGCATAACTGAAATAAGTGAACAAAAAGTGGGAATAGAAAAGAGAGGATAGTTTCTCATGAGATATTTTAGAGTATTGACAGAACATGGTGATGAATAGGATATAGGAGCAAGGCAGATTTAAATTTATGATCCTGAGGGAATGTAGTAGGAAATCATGTTGGTGGGATGGTTAGGTGACACAGTAGGGGCAGTTAGGTGGTGCAGGGTATAGAGCACCAGCCCTGGAGTCAGGAGTACCTGAGTTCAAATCAGGCCTCAGACACTTAATAATTACCTAGCTGTGTGGCCTTGGTCAAGCCACTTAACACCATTGCCTTGCATAAAACCTAAAAAAAAAAAAGCATGTTGGATTATTCAGTTGAGTATTAGGTTAAATAAGAGTTAATTTAGAATATGATCCCCATAATTTTACTTCCAATTTTTAAAAAGCATTTAAATTCAAAATCTGGGGATCAGTAATGATATAAGTCCTTTGTCTTTAAATATTGTAAAGTGTAGAACAAAAATACATGTAATGAAACCAATGAAAAAGTGTTGTGTCTGGAGGTATTGAAAGCACTTTTTAAGAATCAGTTCCTCAGTTAGGGATTTTATAAGTAAGTAGCAGATTTCTTTCTCATGCCAGCTGAAGATATATTTCTCATTCCCTCTCTCTCCTAATGTTGACATTTTGCTAATGTGCTTCTTTTTGCTAGTTTTTGATTGAAATTCTACTCCTTCCTTTTAACTTTTTTTTTTCATTTTTGTTGAATGGTTAAATAATACAGTGGATAGATTGTTATACTTAGATGCAGAAAGATCTGGGTTCAAATACTTTCTAGAAACTAACAGTGATCCTGGGCACTTGTCACTTATCCTCTTTGTACTTTATTTTCTCACCTATAAAATAATAGACAGAACCTAGGATTGTGAAGCCTCAGAGAACTAACTTTAAAGCGATAGCTAAATACTATTTTTTGTTTATCATTTATAATCTGTGTTAGTATGTCTCACTCTACCTTGATTTAGGAGAATTCATTCTGGTGACTCAGAACTGGATTTGGGCTTGATTTTTGCCACTTACTAGCAGTATGGTCTTGGGTAGGTCATGTGACTTGTCTGTGTTTTAAAAGTCTTCCTATCTACAAAATGGAGATAAAACTTATACTATAATCTCTACTATATACCATATAGTGTCTATATAGTAAATCTATAGACTATATATATATTATATATATCACTGGGTCATTTTTTCTTTTTATTTTACAAAGATTTTATTTACTTTGGGTTTTACAATATCTTACTCCACCCCCCCCCCACCACAGAAGGCAATTTGACAGTCTTTACATTGTTTCCATGGTAAACACTGATCCAAACTGAATGTGATGAGAGAGAAATCATATCCTTAAGGAATAAACATAAAGTATAAGAGATAGCAAGATCAGACAATAAGATATCAGTATTTTTTTCTAAATTGAAGGTAATAGTCCTTGGTCTTTGTTCAAACTCTGCAGTTGTTTCTCTGGATTCAGATGGTATTCTCCATTGCAGACAGCCCCAAATTGTCCCTGATTGTTGCACTGATGGAATGAGTGAGTCCATCAAGGTTGATCATCACCCCCATGTTGCTGTTAGGGTGTACAGTGTTTTTCTGGTTCTGCTCATCTCACTCAGCATCAGTTCATGCACATCCCTCCAGGCTTCCCTGAATTCTCATCCCTCCTGGTTTCTAATAGAACAATAGTGTTCCATGACATACATATATACCACAGTGTGCTAAGCCATTCCCCATTTGAAGGACATTTACTTGATTTCCAATTCTTTGCCACCACAAACAGGGCTGCTATGAATATTTTTGTACAAGTGATGTTTTTACCCTTTTTCATCATCTCTTCAGGGTATAGACCCAGTAGTAGTATTGCTGGATCAAAGGGTATGCACATTTTTGTTGCCCTTTGGACATAGTTCCAAATTTCTCTCCAGAAAGGTTGGATGAGTTCATAGCTCCACCAACAATGTAATAGTGTCTTACTGGGTCATTTCAATGATAACTTGAGAGAATACATAAATACAAGTCATTGTTACTGACTATTAAGGAAGACAACCTCTATTTGGTAAGTATAGTTATCAGGGCTAAAGATGATATAACTGATTTTATTTTATGCTATTTTTGAGATAGGAAATTCTTAAATTATCACTCTTCTCTTTCTCAAGGTTTATCAAGACTTTTGCGATTTCAAGTGGAGAACTTACTTGTAATATACTAAACACAAAGATGGCGACTAATGGGGATGTCTTTTATAAGGTAATGTTTTTATAAACTGCTTTTATAGTTGATTAAGTGAAAAATGATGGGGCATGTGGGAATCCCCTTTAATGTCTATGATCTTGGAAAATGGTGATTCAAAAGTCAGGGGACTTAAGTTAAAATCTTTCTTCTGGTAGTATTATTTTATGAATTTTGGGCAAGATACTTCCCTGGGTCACAATTTCTTTATCTGTAAATTGAAAAGTTTTCAATAGATGGTCTTTTAAGTTTCCTTCCAGCTCTAAATATGAAAAAAAAAACTCTTCCCTACATTTTTCCTGGAAGAATAGACTTGACCAATGCCAGTGTCACTGGATCTGGGCATTGCAAATAGGTTTTTTTTTTGCTTTTAAATAATAATATTAAAGATATCAAATCTTAATGTCTCCCTTTGAGGGGATTTTCTCATTTCCTGCACCATTTAACTTGAAATCCTG
The DNA here is from genome assembly GCF_037893015.1 of Macrotis lagotis. Taxonomy (NCBI): domain Eukaryota; kingdom Metazoa; phylum Chordata; class Mammalia; order Peramelemorphia; family Peramelidae; genus Macrotis; species Macrotis lagotis. The sequence goes on from NC_133659.1 coordinate 199,375,876, forward strand.
AGACAGTGTTTGCTTTATTTAATTCCTAGTTATTATTTTTCTGGCTGCCATTTTCTCTATAGATGACTTCAGGACTTGTTGAAAAGGACCTATATCAATTCTAAAAAGTAGACTATCTGTCCTATTTTCACACTTCTTTTATTGATTCAATTGAACAAACATGTACAAGCCACTAATCCAAGTCAGAAGGATATAAAGACAAAAGCAAAACAGTCTGCCTTTAAGGTGTGTATATTCTCAAAAAATAAAACAGAAGGAGAAGTAAATATATATATATATATGTATATATATATATATATATATATATACATATATATATATATATATACAAAACAAACAAAATGATTTCAAGACAGAGAAAGCTTATATCATTGTGGCATCAGGATAAGCCCTTATGATTTAGTCTTAATAGTAAAAATATAATAAAATAATAAAAGGTAGTAAAATAAAAATTATAGTAGTAAAAAATAAATAGAACCTTTTCAATGTACTTTGCAGATGAATAATTGGAAAACATATCATCCTGCCTGAAAAATTATATCAAATCATCTTCTTTAAGCAATATATTCAATATGTCCTAGGTAATAAACACAAATAACTACATTTTTGTAATTGATAGCACTAAATTATTTTATGAGAGTCAACTTTATGTCTTGACTAGAAAGCAATCCTCAGAGCCAGAAAGGTCTGAGTTCAAGTCTTACTTCTGCCAGACACTGTCTGTGTTACCTTAATAAAGTCAACCTCTCAGTGACAACTCAGTGACAAAACTCAGTCAGCAAATGCTTGCCATTGGAATATGAAAATGGTTTTTACTGGGAAGAATTGTCCAGGGAAGTAGTGGATAGAATCTATTACTTGAGTCATGAAGATTTGGATTCCGATCCTTCCTCTGAGAGCTTAATATCTGACCTTGCAAAAGTGATTTGAGTTCTTCATGCCTTAGTTTCCTCACCTCTTCTTTGGGGTTAATAATAGGACTAGCTTCACAGGAATGTTGTGAGGATCAAATGAGTTAATATATATATAAAAAGAAAAATATTTTGCAAACCCTAAAACATTACAACTAAGTCCTGATGAGTGAAAATAATGAATATATTGAAGTAGCTACATAAATTTGAATTTGCACTATTCAAAGTTATAATTCTGTAAAATATAATTGTTTTCAATGGAAATGGTTTCAACAGTTTTCTTTTTTAATTGATATTTTATTTCATTTTTCTAATTACATTATGAAAGTTTTTCAACGTTCATCCATCCAAATGCATATGCATGCTTTTTAAGTTACATGATTTTCTTCCACCCTTCCTTCCCATCCTTCCCCAGTGATGAACCTTCAGATGAATATTGTTCATACACATTTATGTTCAAAATGTTTACAGATTAGTCATTTTCAATATGAGGAATAATGATTAAGGGAAAAGAGAGAAATCCATGAGATAGGAAAGGAATATGTAAGAAAAATATTTTAAACAGGGAATGCAGTGTTTATTCACATTTGTAGGGTTTCTTTTTGTTTTGACTTATTTTGCTTTGTTTTTCTTCCCCTAAACGGGATAGCATTGTCTATAGCTGGTCTCCTGGGTTGTCTGAGCTCTCTGAACTGCTGAGAGGAGTTGGCATCCATCAAGGCTGATCAATGTAGTTGTTAATATATAGAATGCTCTCTTGGTTCTTCTCTCTCCACTGGTCTTTTGATGGGAATGTGCAATGTGAATTTGAATACTAAACACTCAAAAATACATTATTTGCACTAACTGGGATACAGCTGAATTAACTTGCTAAGCTGATCTTTCTCCATTTAACAATGAGTCAAGACTTCTGACTGTTTGCTTATTACATCTTCTGTATTCTTCAATCTCTTCAGAGGAAATAGCATAAATCTCAGTCTCTGGGTGATGGGGAAATTCATTTTTAAGATTACATGAATTTGAAATTATGACTGACATGTATGCCTCTAAGTGAAAATGATTCTAGGAAACTAAAACAACCAAGAATAAGACTCTGAAGTGACTTAAGTCTACAAGCATAAACTAAACTGTTTAATAGGTATTGGTTGAATTTGTGGTTCTCATCAAATTTCATTTGATGACGCTATTACAGAGAGAGTACAGAACTGAATAGCCATTGATCTGACCCAAGGTAGGAGTGAAAACTGGTTTTCATGTAAGGTTCATCTAATTGTGGATCTTGGTTCTTTCCTGGGACAAAAAAGAAATTGGACCAAGTGATGCTGTTAGTGCTTGTGCAAGTGGATATCTGGTATTTCCATGTAAGGGTTCATCTAATTGTGGTTTTTGGTTCTTTCCTAGGACAAAAAAGAAATTGGTCCAAGTGATACTGTTAGTGCTTGTGCAGATGGTATGACAACATCAGGTATTGATACCCGAAAATATGTCAAGATTTCCAGAACACTAGAAAGGAAAGTTTCACCGAGAGGAATATGTGACGTTAGGATGCTGATCCCAGAATCCAAGAAAGGGTAAGTTAAAATGTGTTGGATTTTCTAATCTATAATATATAATCATACAAATGTCCTAGTAAAGTTCTTTTGGGAAAAGAGTTATATTATTTCTTATTGTAGGGACAGCAATCTGAATGAGGCTAATGGACTTCTCCCAACACCTTAAATATACATATTCCTAGATGTTCTTCTAAAGCAGAGTTATAACTTCTGAAAAGTTTTTTGTAACACATGTTTTACAGTCATGTGGGAAAATGTTGGAGTCAGATGTGGACTTCCAAATATGAGAATATAATTCTTTGAATTGGGCTGTGGCAGAAAGTATGGGAGTGGAAGAGAAAGATGACTCCATTATCCTTAGACTTGATGAATGCATTGTCTTGTTCAATGGGACAGTTGCCCTGAGTCTTCCTATGGTACTTTCATATCTCACCTGCCCAGAGTGTACTTTGATAGGTCCAGCCACTCTAGAACACCATAAATTCCTAATAAGTGCATATAGTGTATGTTTGCTCATCAAAGAAGCAGGCCAATATGGGGAAGAAAACTTGTAGATGAAAAGCACATAGCAGTCTCATCCCCACATATTTTGTGTCCTGAGCCATCTAGGGCAGCAATGAATTTGGAGTTAGAGAACTTGGATTTGAATTTCTATATTTATCACCTGTCTGACTTCAGGCAAGTCACTTATGGACCTCAGTGTTATCATCTTTAAAATGGGGAGGTTGGACCTTTCAGCTCTAAATCAGTAAACTTTATGTGAAGATGATATTTGGGAGTAATGCATTCCCTATCTCCCTTAAAACAGTACCCTAATTAATTTGTCAGGCTATTACTCTGAGTGCTATGGTGAAAAGAATATTAAGATCTAAATTTAGAGAACCTATGTTCAAATTCTGCCTTGGATGCTTACTATCTTTTTGATTTGTGTAACAGTAATTTAGTCCTGCTTGGATTTTTTTGAGATCTTGATGGTGTGTTTCTATTAACACAAACCAGCTAATCAAAATAATGACATTTTTTAGGTCAAATACTCAGCAATAAGGTAAGCGGAATTATAATACTATCATAAGTTCTTGTATTTTAAATTAAATGCAGTAATAATAAATTACAATTAACACCAAACCTCATTACTATCCTGCTTATATGTTCAGTATTTTTAGGGAAGAGCAGAAACATACTTAAAGAAGTCTGTCAGGAAACCACAAATGGGAGGAAAATCCATGTATTCAGAGTAATTCACAAATCTGGGTTACAGGCTTTGATGTCACTGGTCCATTCAGGTCTGTCTGAAACACACAACCTATTTTCTCTATATATTTGAGTTTTTTCAACATATAATCAAAACCACATATCCTTTCAATTTTCACCATGAGACCAGAAGGGGACAGCAAAGAGCAACAGACACGTAGTATCTAGACCTGATTTCTTCCCTAGTGAAGGTGGAGCCTCTCTTTCCCTGATCAGGAACCATACTAAAACCTCTAAAACTAAACTAATTGTCCTAGCTCTACAGAAGTTTGGCTGCTGCTTATTCGCACACACAGCTTTGACAAGAGATACTTTTGACCCTTAGCTGACTGTTTCTTTAATATTCTTTTGCCAGGATTTTTGCTTATCAAGCTCAGCCCCAGACCCAGCCTCCTCTATCTTTTTCTCCTTAAAATCTTTATTGATATCTTTTTAAAAATATCACCACAATTTCTTCCATTATCCTTCTAGCCCTGCCTCCCCAAGTCATCCCATATAACAAATAATAGTTTTTAAAGTAACTTAAAACTTTTAACGAATGAAACTCTACCCACTCTCTCCTTCCCTTCTCTTCTCCCAAAAGGAAAAAAAAATTGTAAAAGAAATACCCAATAGCTTCTAATGATATAAATCAGAGCTAAATGACACTTAGTGAATCATCTTTCACTTAAAAGGCAGGAACTTGCTCAATTTCCTCTAAAAAACAATAAATCATATTTTTTTGATCATACCTCAGTTTCTAAGCCATTATGTTATTTCTAATCTTTTTTCCTTTTATAGTTCATTTTATATTATTATATTTAACTTGTTGTGAAAGTAAACAAAAGCCCCCCCCTCACCCCCCCAAAAGATAGAGAAACCTCAAGAATAGTGAGAGAGAAAAGAAGTATAATTCAGTCTATGTTCAGATTCCAAAGGCTCTGTCTCTGGGATGAGTTGCCTTCTTTATCATAAGTCCACCAGAGAAGTTGCTTCGATATCTGTATTTCCTTCCATTTTATTCCTCCCCACTTTCATTTATTCTTTGCTCTCTCTTTCTCCTTTCACTCATCCCTGAGTGAGTTGTATCTGACTCCCCTGTCCCACGAACTTCCCTCTCTTTGATCACCTACTCCTTCCTATCTTCCCCTGTCTTCCTTATCCCATCCCTTTCCTCTTATATATGAGTTTTTTCAACGTATAATCAAAATCACATGTCCTTTCTAATTTTCACCATGAGACCAGAAGGGGACAGCAAAGAGCAACCTACACTTAGAAACTAGACCTGATTTCTTCCTAGTGAAGGTGGAGCCTCTCTTTCCCTGACCAGGAATCATACTAAACTAAGGTAAGGTAGATTTCTATATCCTAAGTGTGTAGGTTATTTCTTCCCCTAGCCATTTTTGGTAAGAATGAAGGCTCACTCATTCCCCATCACCTTCCTCTATTCCATTCCATTGCAAAAGCTTTTTCTTGACTCTTTTATGTGAAATATCTTAGCCCATTTTTTCTCTCCTTTTCCCTTCCTCGAAGTACTTTTGACTCCATCTTTATACTACAATTATACCATTATAGTCAATTCCCTCCTGTGCCTCATATACATTTCTTTTAATTGCTGTTATAAATGAGGTTCATATGAGTTATCAATATTTTCTTCTCATGCAGGAATACATGCAATTCAGCATCATTAAGTTCCTCATGTTTAGTCCTTTTCATCTACCCTCTTTATGCTTCACTTGATCCCTGTACTTGGAGATCAAACTTTCTGTTCAGCTCTGGTCGTTTCAACAGGAAAATTTAAAATTTCCCTGTTTCATTGAAAATCCATCATTTCCCCTGAAAGAGGTTGTTCAGTTTTGCTGGGTAATTGATTCTTGGTTATAAAGCAAGCTCTTTTGCCTTCCAGAATATCATATTCCAAGCCCTATGAGTCCTTAATTAGATGCTTCCAAATCCTGTGTAATCCTGACTATAGAGCCATGGTAGTTGAATTGTTTGTTTCTGGCAGCTTTTAGTCTCTTTGACTTGGGAGTTTGGGAATTTGGCTATAATATTCTTGGGATCTTTTGGGATCTCTTTCAGGAGGTGATTGGTGAATTCCTTCAATTTCTATTTTACCCTCTGCTTCTAGGATCTCAGGGTAATTTTGCTGCATTGTTTTTTTTTTTGTAGATTTTTCAAGGCAATGGGGTTAAGTGGCTTGCCCAAGGCCACACAGCTAGGTAATTATTAAGTGTCTGAGGTCGGATTTGAACCCAGGTACTCCTGATTCCAAGGCCAGTGCTCTATTCACTGCGCCACCTAGCCACCCTGCTGCATTATTTCTTGAAAAATGCAGTCTAGACTCTTTTCTTGGTCCTGACTTTCTGGTAGCCCAATAATTTTTTAAATTATCTCTTTTGGATCTGTTTTCTAGGTCAGTTTTTTCCCAGTGAGATATTTCACATTTTCTTCTAACTTTTTGTTTTTCTTGGTATTGCTTTATTGTTTCTTGATGTCTAGCAAAGTCAACAGCTTCCTTTAGTTTTTTTTTTTTTTAGGTTTTTGCAAGGCATACGGGGTTAAGTAGCTTGCCCAAGGCCACACAGCTAGGTAATTATTAAGTGTCTGAGACCGGATTTGAACCCAGGTACTCCTGACTCCAGGGCCGGTGCTTTATCCACTATGCCACCTAGCCACCCCTCTTCCTTTAGTTGCAATCTACATTTGAAGGAGTTGTTTCCTTCGGAGAGATTTTTAGTCTCCTTTTCCAACTGGCCAATTTTGTTTCTTTTTAAGGCATTCTTCTCATTTGCCTTTTGAGTTGCTTTTTTTTCTATTTGGCCTAAACTGTTTTTTTAAAATGTTGTTTTCTTCAGTATTTTTTGTATTTCTTTCACCAAGCTACTGACTTGGTTTTCATGATCTACCTGCATTGCTCTCATTTTTCTTCCCAATTTTTCCTCTTCCTCCCGTACTTGTTTTTTCAAAGTCTTTTTTGTGCTCATCTATTGCCTGAGTCTATTTCCTATTTCTCTTGGAGGGTTTGGATACAGAAGCTTCAACTTTGTCATCTTCTGAATGTGTATTTTGATCCTCCATGGGAATAAAGTAATTTTCTTTGGCCAGATAATTCTTTTTCTGTCGTTTGCTCATTTCCTCGGCCTATGACTGTTTTACTATGCTTCCAAGGCTTTGGGGGGAGGTTGGGACACCCTTAATTCCTTAATTCCTCCAAGGTCTTATGAGAGACTCTGAATGCTCTCTTGATTGTGCTCTGGTATGTGGATGACCACAAGCCCTCCCCTCTGCCCTGGAGCTGTGAGGAGGGTACCTGCTCCTCTATGGTAGTTTGGGGCTCAGATTGCAACCTCAGTCAGAATGTGGGCAGACAGTAGAGTCCTGCCCCAGGGATAGCAGCAGAGAGAGACCTCTGCAATTTCTCCCCACATTCTTATTGTCTGTGGGCTGGGAGCTCTGGAAGTGCTGGGTGGCTCTGATTCCCACTGCAGGTTCTCACTTGCAGGGCTGCTCTGAGGTTAGAACTTGGTGCTCACTCTGGTGTGGCAGAGTTCTCTCATCACCCCTTCAAGCTGTTCTTGGTGATCCCTGGGCCAAGAGGTCCGAAAACCTCCCCTTCTGCCACAGACTTAGGCACCTCCAGGGACCCGGCTGCCCCATGGGTTGCTCCTGGAAGGCTGGAGCTGGTTTGCTCTGCTGCAGCTGTGCTCACAGCAGCTCTTTTCAACCCCTGGTCCTGGTGAAACAGACCTGACCATTCCTGTGGAACTTCTAAGTTGTCTTGGACTGGCAAATTGTATCACTCAGTTTTTCTGTGGGTTCTGCCCTCTGAGTTTTGGCTAGAGTCATAATTTGATGGCTTTTGGAGTTTTTTGAGTAATGAGTTTCTGGGAATTCCTGCCTTCACATTGCCATCGTGGATCTGTCCCCAATATCTATAATTTTTTTTTTAGTTTAAACTTTATAAGTATTAAACCAGGTATAGTAAAATGAGCTAAGGGATCGGCTAACATCACATTCTGTCCTTGAAACTATTTCTTCATATGTTTTCCAGCTTTTAATAATTTTTTTCTCTGTCCCTTAATCCATCAAACTGTTCTTAGACAAATGAAGTATCACTACAGTTTTTACAAGGTGATTAAATTTTTAGATTTATGCCAGTTTTTTGTTTTGTTTTAAATTGTTCACTTTCCTATACCTATTAGGTATCAAAATGTTCTTTTATGGCAGAGGCAATATCTTACATCATTTATCAATTGATTTAAACCTCTCCGTTTATTTAAAAGTCCCCTTTTTTCTGTCTCTTTCAGCACTAAATAGCTTCCTATCAAAAGGACAGTATCCTATTGTTCTTAAAATACTGTCACCTTAAAGGGACAATACCTTAGACTTTAAAAAGGGAATGGTTAATGTTAATGTCAGATGGAAATGTTCTTGGGAAAAGTCATTATCCAACTATATTATTATATGTAATTATTTTATTATCCTGGTATAATTATAGTTACTTAATTTAATGTGCTGGAGACCATTACAAGGTTTGATAAAATAACTGCTTTTTTGGTAAATGAATGAAAAATATTATACTTTAAACTAATTTTATTTCTATGGGGTTTCAATTTTTATCACTAGTTCTCTATATTTTAAAACACTTGTTTTCATATAGCTTGGACATTTTGAGTACCTGGAATGGCAACATTTATTAAAACATATTTACATTTTTGTGGATTGATGTTATATCTGTGTGATTATGAGCAACATTTTTTTTCTGTCAGTATCAGATCCAGTATCACTTATTTGTTTAGTTGTACAGGATATTTTGAGGTCTGTTTTTGTAGTACAGGGACTCATCATTCTTTAGCTTTATGAAAGTTATCAAGTTTCTAGTGTGTAATTAAGGCTGCCTACTACATGTTTCTATTCTAAGTTTTTATAACCTGTAATGACAGAGTCCACAATTTCTATCACTTTTGTTTTTAGGTTTTTGCAAGGCAAATGGGGTTAAGTGGCTTGCCCAAGGCCACATAGCTATGTAATTATTAAGTGTCTGAGACCAGATTTGAACCCAGGTACTCCTGACTCCAAGGCCGGTGCTTTATCCACTGTGCCACCTAGCCTCCCCTATGCCACCTAGCCACCTCAATTTCTATTGCTTCTTTGCATCTAGGTGACAGAGTGGATAGAACTCTGAGGCCTGGAGTGGAAGACATGAGTTTGAATGTGACCTCAAATACTTACTATCTATATGATTCTATGCAAGTCACTTAACTTCTCTTTGCCTCAGTTTCCTCATTTGCAAAATGGGAATAACAACAGCTCCTACCTTCCACGGTTGCTGTTAGGAACAAATGAGGTAATTATAAAGCGCTTAATACCATGAGTGATGTATAGTGGGTGCTAAGTTTTGTCGTTGTTGAGTTGTGGCTCAGTCTTTGTGACCACATTTGGGGTTTAGGCAGAGATACTGGAGTGATTTATCATTTATTCTCCCAACTCATTTTACAGATGAAGAAACTGAGGCAAAAAGGAAAGTGATTTGCCTAGGGTCATATAACTAGTAATTATCTGAGACCAGATTTGAAGTCAGAAAGATGATTGCGGACTCAACACTATCCTCTGTGCCTCCTAACTGCCAACTAAGTGCTAGATATTACTATTATAATTATCATTGATCTATAAAGCTAATATTTTGAAATATCTGGTGGTGATGGATGACCTGATCCTGAATTTACCAGGATTAGCTTCTCTTGAATCAATTATTTGTTTGATATTTCTTTTTCAACAAATTATTGCTTTGGTTCAAGGTGCTATTGCCCATGGATCTTGGATTGTGGATCTTAGCTATTTCATGTAATATAATCAGATCAATCAATCAATCAATCAACATTTTTAAATGCTTATTATGTGCTATGCATTGTAAATTCTGAGGATACAAAAAGAGGCAAAAGATGTTTCTTATCCTCAAGGGCTTAAAATTTAATGGGAGAGCAACATCATTTCCAGTTACACTGGACAAATTCAATATCATGTACCTATTGTTGCCTTTTACTATAACTTGGAGAACAGGTGGTTCTGAAAGTGTTAATCCTATATTTTAACTTTTTATTGTTTTTGTTGTTTTTGTTTGTTTTTGCAAGGCAGTGGGGTTAGATGACTTGCCCCAAGGTCACACAAGTAGGTTATTGTTAAGTGTCTGAAGTCTGATTTGAACTTGGGTCCTCCTGATTCCAGGACCAGTGCTCTATCCACTGCACCATCTAGCTGCCTCTTGATTTTAACTTTTTAAAAAATGTTTTCTGAGACCAATTTTTAAAACTATTCTCATTAAGAAAAATTATATCCTTCTAGCAAATCCCCTAAGCAAAGTTGTCATACACATTTTGGCTGGTAGCACTCCTGAATATGGACTGAACCAAATTAATTTGCAAATAGTGAACAAAATATAGGTAAAAATATATAAGAATATAGATAATGTTAATATGTTGTTTTCTAAGTCAATATGCAGTCAGAAGAGATCCTTATAAAGGATTTAATATTCATTGTTGCTATAAGATTTTGGAATGCTGCTCTAAAGTAGATTTTCTTAATTCTTTTTTGTGTATTATGTATCCCTTTAGCAATCTGGTAAATCTATGGACTCCCTCTCAGAATAATGTTTTAAAATTTTTAAATGTTTTACAATGCAAAAATATATAGGGTTGCAAAGGATACAAATCATATCAAAATACTATTAACAAATTTTTAAAATAAATTATGTTTTTTAGTTTTATTTATTTTTTTAGGTTTTTGCAAGGTAAATGGGGTTAAGTGGCTGGCCCAGGGCCACACAGCTAGGTATTAAGTGTCTGAGACCAGATTTGAACATGGGTACTCCTGACTCCAGGGCCGGTTTTCTATCCACTGCTCCACCTAGCTGCCCCTGAATTATGTTTTTAGTTAAAAATTCTTTCCTTCAATCCCTACCCATTGATATGATGATAAATGTGATACTCATGATGCATATGAAGTCCTATAAAGCATATTTCTACATTAGCCATATTCTGGCTAGGAGGAAACAAGAAAAATAAAGGAAAAAATAAACTTCAATCTGCATTTTGAATTCATCAGTTCTCTAACTGGAGGTGGATGGCATTTCTAATCATGAATCCTTTGGAGTTGTGATATCAAATATATACATATTTATTTTAAAGTTTACAAACTCCAGGTTAAGAATCCTTGCTCCTAAGGATTGCACAGATGAGTTTGCTACTTTTGATTCTTTTTTTAAGCTATTTTTTATCTTCAATAGACAAGATCATCTGTACCTTTTCAAAATAATTTAGGGAGGAAGAATGACATTTCCTTCCTAAAAATGGGGCTGGAATATTGTAGAAGATGAAGGGTAAGAATTATTGATTTAGAGCTGAAACCCTCTAAGGTTATTGTGGGCCAAAGTCCCTTTTGGAAGCTAAAGTTTAAGTCAAATCACTTTAAAAATTAAGTGATTTGCCTACAGTCACAAAGGTAATAAATGACTTATAGTGCCTGGTATATAGTTGCTGTTTGTCCTTCATTCATAAAGAAGACCATGATAGCAGGGAAGTGATGCCATGACAAGTACATGAATTGGATTTGAATGGGGGGGGGGCTGCACTAAGTCACTTGCCTCACTTTCTCCTCTGGAGACATCTAGGTCCAGTGGCCAGATATGAATCAGGATGACTAGAGATGGCCCTGGATGTGAGGCAAGCAGGGTTAAGTGACTTGTCACACAGCTAGTAAGTATCAAGTGTCAGGTTGGATTTGAACTCAGGTTCTCATGATTTCAGAGCTGTTATGCTATCTACTACACCACCTAGCTCCTCTAGCACATAGTATATATTTAATAAAAGTCTTGTCACTTCAAATATAGCACTCCCTGCCCCCCCCATTTTCCATTTCTTTTTTCATAAAAGGGAAATCATGATGTACTCAAAACCCTAGTTTCAAGGTAAGGGCAGAGAAGCAGACTAACAAAATTGGAGAAAGGGGAAAGTGCTTTAGGTCTTTAGGTCTTTAATTGCTTGGCTATTCCAGGTAGTAACTTGTCCCCAACTTGCATCTGGTTTATTGATCAATCCCTGCTTGCCCACCTTGTGTGTGTGTGTGTGTGTGTGTTTATTGGATTTGCTCTTCTTATTTCTTGTTCAGGATAATATTTTGTCCTAACTGTATGCAATGATTGCTACCCAGTATCTGGGATAGCTATGTTAGTACTATTCCTGATAATTAATTAAGAGAAAGAGGAAAAGGAAAAAAAGAAAAAAAGGAAGAGAGTGGGGAAAGCTAATCCATTGACTAATGATGCCAAGTTACTATGTAATTTAGGTTTGACACAACAGTGTTTGATTCTGAAGAGGAGAAATTAATTCAAAGTACACCTTACAAAGTCAAGAAAAAGCGGGTTGTATTAATGGAAGATAAAGGAACTGAGGTAAGGATGAAAAATCTTGTTTCCTAGTCCTATAAAGTGCTTTTTTACTTTGGTCTAGATAGTTTTGAAAGAAGCCATTTAGATATTCTATATTTTTTAACCATCTGAAAGGAAACTTTTAAAAGGAAGTGATGCTTTCTTTATATTTTTCCTGTTAAATTTGAGTTTTTCTTTGTTAAACAGAATTCTTTAAGCCAAAATACTTACTCTGGGGGCACCTATACACATTGGATAGAATTTAACTTTTTTTTTTTATTCTTGAGAAGAGTCCTTAGATATCATTTAGCCCATTCTCTGCCCAGACAAAGTGATTTTCTATAGATACCTAATGGTATGCTTGAGACTTGCCTTTGAGCTTTGCTATTTTCACTAGCTACATTATTTTTCCTTTGTAATTCAATGTTAATTTCATACTAGTAAGGACAAGATCTGGAATTGCCTTTCAAATCTTGAAAGGGAAGATCAAATTATATTCAACATAGTTTTAAGGCTAAATAATATTTTGTTAGGTGCCTGCTCTTTGAAATTGGTAATACTGGAAAGGTACACATGATTTTTCACACACAGATAATACTTATCTTTTCACACTTTTCTCTAATTTCAGAGAAAGAACCATAATAGTAATAATAATAATACCATTTATATATTAGGATTTACAAAGTGCTTTATAAATATTATCTTATTTTATTTTTATAATGATACTGGGAAATAAGATATATTATTATGTCCATTTTATAGATGAGGAAACTTGAAGCAGAGAGGTTAAGTGACTTATCTATATAATCACACTGTTGGTAAGTGCCTGAGGCCAGATTTGAACTTAAGTTTTCCTCACTTCAAGCCCTGTGATCCATATCTATTGAACTAGCCCCACCAGTACCACCACATAGTAACCTCAGTTAGTGAATGAGGGCTGACATACTATATCAGGGTGGTAAAAGTGAATTTCCTTAAATACATTTTTCAACATGTTATTTTTCTGGTCAAAAATCATCAGTGGTTTTCTATATTCCCCTAAAACTTTCATAACTTTTTTTTTTGCACAAAGCAATTGGGATTAAGTGACTATATGTTTTTTTTTAAGATTCTTCCTAATTTGGTTCCCTTTTTAAAAACTTCCTCTCCTATTACCCACATAGACAAGTGCTCTACTTGGATCTCTCTTGTGATCAGGAGTACTCAGTTCTTCCTAAGGGCCTTTACTTACATTCCTTTCCCATCCTCCTTCCATGACTTTCTCAAGTCCTGTCTTTTCTTCCTCAACTATACACATTTTCACCATTTTTATTTGCCTTGGGACCCCTCTAGCATTTATAGTCTATAAATTGGGGGCTAGGACCCCTTGGAGTCTATAGTTTATCCCTCTCCCCACCAAGACCATGGCATGATCCCAAGAGATCCGAGGGTAGGAAGATGAATCACATCCTTCTCTCTCAACATAGTCAACTATTGTAAAACTTGTCACATACAACTATACCAATCATTATGCCTTAAATTTCCCCACTTAGATAAGTGGTAAAGTGGATAGTGTGCCAGGCCTGGAGTCAGGAAAACACATCTTCCAGTGTTCAAATCTGGCTTTATGTACTTTCCAACTGAGTGACCCTGGGCAAGTCACTTAACCCTACTTTCCTCAATTTTCTTATCTATAAAGTGAACTGGAGAAGATGGCAAGAAAACCCCAAATAGGGCCACAAAGAGTTTGACTTGACTGAAGGGACTGAACAATAACAATTCTCTTCCTCTGCTGTGTGCTACACTTTCTTTATCTGGGCAAGGCAAGATTTTTCTGAGCTGTTAGTACCTAACCAGTAGTATCAGCACAAGTAGAAAATTCACACCATCCAGCACACCCATCTTCTACCACAAAGATCACTTCATGACTTTTACAGATACCCTTTAAAGAATGAACTCTACAGTCTATAGCAGGGACCAGGGACTCATCTTCTTCTCCCTTTATTTTGGGTGGAACAGAGACAATCCCCCAGAATGAATGTAGATGGGTGGCAATAGTTCACAGATCTCATTCATTATCTCTTCCCAACACATTTCTCTTTTGAACTTCCCATCCTTCTGCAATCTCTAGGGTCATCTATTGGATACCATTCACTCTCCCACAGAACCAATCAGTTGTCAAATCTTATTACCTCTAATTTCTTCCATCTGTCACATCCACCACCCTAGTTTGATCAACTCTGAAGGCTTTCCATTTCCCCCTAGCATAATATATCACTTCCTCTGTTTAGTTTTTAATAGCTATACAGTCTGATTTACAACTCAGTTATTCTGTTTTGTATAATTCCCTAATTATTTATGTGTGTTAGTGTTCCCCAATTAGATTATAAGTTCTTTGAAGATAGGAAGCCTATTTAGGAGGAAAGGAAGGAAACAAGCTTACCAGGCACTGTACTAGGAAATATTTACAAATGCTAACTCATTTGATCCTTTTAACCATGGGAGGTAGGTGTTTTATTTATTCCCATTTTATAGCTGCAGAAACTAAAGCATTTAGAGAATTGCTTGAAAGTGTCTGAGGCCAGATTTGAACTCATTTCTTCCTGATTATAGGTCCAGTGCTCTTTCTACTACTGTACCCTCTTGATACTTTACCTTAAATCCCTTAAACAATATTATCTTTTATAGCATGTAGTAAAATGATGAACCCATAGTAGATGATAAATGATTACTTTTTGATATTTAAGTTTACTGAGAAGCAGCAGAATTTAAGGAAAAAGGACTAGTGTAGGAGACAGAAAGAACAGGTTTCAGTTTCAGTTTCAGCTTCCGACACATACCAACTGTGTACCCATGGGAGGAAAGTCACTTAATCTCTCTTGTCATTCAAGCAACTGTAAACATGTAAAGGCCAGAGGAAATGCAATGTGCCTTAGTGGATGGAAGTTCTCCATTGATTATACAATCATATATAATGATTGTCTAAGAAGTCTGTTGCAACAAAATCCCAGATTAGTTTGCATTGTGTATTTTTTTGAATTCATGTGCAGAATTAAATACCAGTCACATAATCTTGATTGTTAAGTGAATTTTTAAAATATTCATTCACTTGACTTTATTGGACCTGTGCTATTCTGATTCATGGGTATGAGCAGAAATACATTCAACCCACTCACTATATCTTGCCAATACCTTCTCATTCTATCTATCTATAGAAAACTAGAGCCTACTTAGGCAGATTGACATCTTCTCTATTTCTCCCCTTACCCATCTCATTTTTCTTTCTAGTCATTCAGTCACCACTACCATGAATACTAGAAAGGAAATAACAATTGACAGTTGTATGGCACCATTCACAATCCTCATACCAAACTCTTTTCCCTGGCTTATCACTCCCTAGTATGTATTGTCTCCCTTTATTTAAAATGGGAATTCTTTGAGAGTAGTCAATTTAGTCAATAAGTATTTAAAGCACTGTCCATAGTACTGAAGATACAAAGAAAAGCCAAGATAATCTTTACTTTAAAGGAATTCTCAGTCTAATAGGGGAGATAATATACAAACAACTATGTACAGATAAGTCAAATAAAAGACAAATAGGGAAATAATCAACACAAGGAAGGTACTAACTAGAATCAAGAAGGAATGGAAAGGGCAGGGCTTTAGTACTTTTGCATTTGTATCTCCTCTACTTAGTACCTGACAGACAGTAGGCACTTATTAAATGTTTATTCATTTATTCTTGAATTATGCTTATAAATGTATAGTAAGAGGAAGGCATTGAGGTAATTATTTGGATCATTCAATACCAAATGAATTTCCTAAATTATTCTCCATGTCAACAAATGTATGCTCATATAGGTATACATACATATGCCCATATATGTGCACATACATACACTAATATACAGAAATTTGCCCTTGGAGTGGTTTTAAAGTTAGATCTCTTGGAAAGTAAATTTTACTGCTTCCATGTTTGTGCCCTTTCCATTACCATCCTAAGTTATTTGATTCTTACCTGGGCATTGCCTAAATGCAAATAATGAGACCAGATAATCTCTAAGCTGCCTTTCAGACTCTAAAATCTTATGAACCTATGAACCTATGAACTTATGATCATAAGTTGTTGTGTTTTTATCCAGATATCACCTTCTTTCATAAAGATGATAGTGAAGGCAAATGAAAAAGAAAAGATGAGGAAGAAGGAAAAACAAAAGGAGAGAGAGAAGGAAAAGGAAGAAAGAGAGAAGGCAGCAATAGGGAAAGAGAAGGAAAAAGAAAAGACAAGTGAGAAAGATGAAAGAGAAGAGGAAAAAGAGGAGAAGGAAAGAACAAAGGAAAGAGAGAAAGAAAAGGAAAAAGTAAAGGAAAATGAGAAAGAGAAACAAAGAGAAAAGGAAAGCGACAAGGAGAGGATGAAGAGGAGGAGCAGGGAAGAGAATGTTCCTGTTTCCAAGTTCCCACAGCACCAAACTAGTACTTGCAGCATTCCATCGATAAAATCAGAACTTTCTACACCAGCTCGGTATTTCTCTGATATTTTCCAACGTTTTTAATAAAAGTGGGTTCTGCAAGGGAGTCTCTGTCCCTTAGTTCCTGTTTCTCTCCTTCCAAAATAATGCCAATCACTTTGAGGGAGTTTCTTGAGTGGCTTCTGGTTTACATACAAATTACCTCAATATGTTTTGCAGGCTGTTTGCTGATCAGTCAAGAATGGTACTTAAATTTCTTAAACTTTTGCAAGAAACTTCTGATCTTGATATTTTCCTTTACAAAGTCAGCCCATGCAAATTTAAACCCAGGAAAATTTAGACTCCCAACTATGGTTAATGGATGTCCTTCTTTCTCAAAGAGGACTAAAATGACAGTTCTATATTGGAGTCAAGTACTGTGCATCCAATTATGACTGCTTAGGCAGACTTCTTAGACTGCTTGGACATTTGGAGTGAAGATGACTCTAAATTTTTAAATCTCCCATTTGCTTTGAGCTACTGCAATTCTGCTTTGCTCTTTTTTTTTAGGTTTTTGCAAGGCAAATGGGGTTAAGTGGCTAGCCCAAGGCCACACAGCTAGGTAATCATCAAGTGTCTGAGACCTGGTTTGAACCCAGGTACTCCGCACTTCAGGGCCGGTGCTTTACTGCGCCACCTATCTGCCCCTCTGCTTTGCTCTTAAAGCATATAGTGCCTTCTTTAATGTAGCATATCTTGTGGTCTTATGGTCTCTTTCAAAATGCTTCAGTTCTCATCTATAAAGTATCAATGGATTGTGACTTAATTACATGGAAATTTTGCTATGAGAGAATTTATTCTAAAGCAAATGAGGTGGTGGCATTGGGGTGATTCAATAACTATCTCTTAGCTCTTAAAAGAGGGAAAGGGAAAACTCTTCTTGGGAAAACCTCAGACCAAGAAGAGCTCAATTTTAAGCCCCTAACCTTAACATGAAACTTTAGCCTTTTTATCTTGCCTTTTCTAAAATTTGTTCTTCTTTTGTAGGAAAAGTAGCTTTCTTTCCCTGCCTTTGTATGATGAAATGCCACATGGAGAGATTTTCTTACCTGATATGGAAGGTAATGTAAAAGGTTCCCTCTCCAGAAGTAGTTTTTCTAGAGAGAATGCACACTTTGATTAAGATTTTTTTGCAATAGGATGTCTCTTTCATTTAAACAGCTGTTGTTGAGTTGTTTTGAGCTGTATCTAATTCTTTGTGACCCCATTTGGGATTTTTTTGGCAAAAATACTGAAGTGGTTTCCATTTCCTTCTCAGGCTCACTTGGTTGAAGAAAC
Source organism: Macrotis lagotis (assembly GCF_037893015.1). Classification (NCBI taxonomy): domain Eukaryota; kingdom Metazoa; phylum Chordata; class Mammalia; order Peramelemorphia; family Peramelidae; genus Macrotis; species Macrotis lagotis. The sequence goes on from NC_133659.1 coordinate 199,393,763, forward strand.
TGAAGCAAACAGGTTAAATGACTTTGCATACAGTCAAACAGCTAGGAAGTATCTGAGTTCAGATTTGAACTTAGGTCTTCCTGACTTTAGGGATGGCCCTATACACTTTGATATCTAGCTGCCCTTGTGTTTCTCATAGTGGATTATAAATGAAGTACTAGAGTTGTGGGACAGCTAGGTGGCACTGTGTACTGTGTATAGAGTGCTGGACCTGGAGTTAGGGTGGGTTTTTTTTTTTTTTTCCTGAGTTCAAATTTGACCTCAAACAATAGCTGTGTAACAACCCTGGGCAAGTTTTCTCATCCTACCACTGTAAAATGAGCCAGAGGAGGAAATGACAAATCACTTCAGTTTCTTTACCAAAATAACCTCAAATGGGGTCATAAAGAATTGGACGTGACTGAAAGGCAAAAACAATAACAAAAATTAGAATGTATTCATATCAGTAAAAATTCTCCATTATGGTAAAAATTGGGGATTATATGTAAGAATAGCAGATCAGTTTCATTCCTGAGTTGTTTTATTGTCATTATAAGCCACAATATAGCTGTATATGTTTATATATAAATATGTATTCATATTTATTTATAAATATACACATGCATATATATACATATCTAGTCATATATATATATATGTATATATATATATATATATATATATATGAATTAAGGCCATAGATCACAGTGAAAGGAGCTTCTGTGTGAATTTGCTCATAACTAAGCATAAAGAAGGCCTGAATAGAGTAAGACATTATTTCTCAAACTGCTCTACAAGGAGCCCTGAAATATTTTGTGAGTTTGTGCTTTCTTTTTTAAAAAGAACTTTATATAGTTTTTTAATAAACATTGGGTTAATAGTAATTTTAAAGCATTTTGCTGAAAGTTTTATTGTCAAAAGTTTTGTTTAAACTAAAGGGTCCTACCATTGTGGTAAAGTTTGAGAACTATGGAAGAACTTGTATGGTTAAATAAAAAGCATAGGATAGGGAGATTTCTTTCAACTCTTTTGGTACTCTAGAATTTAGCTGACTTTGGCCAGGGATCTTGAATTCTCTCTATCCATTACAAAACAAAAAAATACTCTAGATTTTGACTTAATATATAAAGAAGAATTTCCAAGTGCATGTACATATGCTATATTATAGTTATTAATACCATGGGAGGTAGCTTTGTGGCATAAATAGTATGAAAAATAGATAAAGTAGTAGGTAGATGATTTCATATTCCCTTCTTCTCCTGTCATCCAATGGTGGTCTCCAAGCAGGAACTGGATGACCATTTGTTGAATACATAGAAAACAATTTTTAAAAAATATTATTTTTATTTTTCCTGTAACAAAGAGTTTTAAAAATTAATTGTTCCCTCCCACTGTTCCCCTGTAGAAAGGATGCCTTTCAACCTTGAGATTCTCTGATTCTTATCCATCACTCTTCTTTCAGATCCTTATATTAATCTGAAACCCAGACATTTGGAGACTCTTAATGAGGAATAATTACTTCAATGGTCCCCTTTCCTAGAAGAAATTTTTATTACCAATTCTCAGGCTACCATAGATTCTGCTTCTATAAACTTTAATGACAGGAAAGGAGGCAGGGAAGAGAAACATAACTAAACTTTTTCCTTTATAACTAGAAAATAATTGTTGTTTGGAAAAAGGTATACTGCCTTTCATAGACAATACTGTTCTTATTCCTACCTTCAGGTCTCTGACAAGGTCCTTCACCTTAAATAGGAATCACTTCTTTTCTCTTACTGATCAGATATTGAAATCTCTTCTTCCCTTGAATCTTCCTTTACTCTCCCCATCTTCCCAATCCTCTTCCTTTTAACTTAATTCATCAGGAAAATATTAAGCACTTACCAAACCCTGGCAGATACTAGGAATATGTTACTAGGTTTGAAAAAGTCCCTATCCTCAAAGAACTTATATTCCACCAGGAGAGATACAACATGCAAACAAATTAGTAAATATAAGATCATTTGAAGAAGGACAGAAGCATTGAAGCAGGAAATGCTTCCTTCTGAAGTCCAAGAGGCTGCTGCACTAAGCACTTTATGATATACTGTCTTATTTTGACTACTTGGGAATGTGCATTTTGAGTAAAGTTTCTTTGCAGTAGGACATTACTTTCATTTGACAGTTGTTGAATTGTTTTAGTTGTGTGTAATTCTGTGTAACCCCATTGGGTTTGTTGTTGAGTTGTTTTGAGCTGTGTCTAATTCTTTGTGACCCCATTTGGGATTTTCTTGGCAAAAGTACTGAAGTGGTTGCCATTTCTGCTCACTTGATTGAAGAAACAGAAGCAAACAGGTTAAATGACTTTGCTAAGGCTTTATGTATTTCTTCTGTAATTGTGATAGCAACAGACCTAGTAACTGTCACATAGGCATGATAGGCTATAAAAGCTTGTTGAATAGCAAGAGTTTGATAAATAGTTATGATAGATTGATAAGTAGAACATTTTATTAAAAATGACTTATTTTGTATGATGCCTGTTATAATTTTACTGTTCATTATTCAGTAATTTCTTTCTATCATAGGAAGAGAAGTAGTATTGTATAATGGATAGAGAGTTAGTCTTAGACCCAAGAAAATCTGATAGGTTCTGACTGAGTGACCTTGGGGACAGTTCTAGGCAATTCTTTATGATAAAGACAATTCTTCCTGGAGTCCATGAATTTGTCTTTAAATATTCTGATAATTATATTTCAATATAATTGGATTCTTTTATAATCCTATGCATTTTATTTTATGAACATGGAGCTGGAGTGAATAAGTCTGATTTGCAGGCATCAACAAAGGGTAAGACCCCTTACTCTGAGATTTAAATTTAAATTGGCTAAGAAACTGTCAACCTGAATTGATAGAGGGGAATTTTCTCTTTTCTGAGTTCTCTATACTAACAAACTCTTAGGCCTAGGGCTATCTTGTTGTTTCTTGTCACAAGATATGGGCAAATCTGAACTATGAATGATGTCTGACTACTTTGTGAGGTGATACTTCATAAGCCCTGAGAAGTAGATTGGACTTTAGCATCCATAGAGGGAGAAATAATAGCTCTTTGTTTTTAAAAATCTATAATGACTTGTTTACCCAGAAACTTGGTTTGGTGATCTGGGCTACGGGTGAAATATTTTCTTGAAAGTAGTATTGACCCTTTGATCCAGCAATACCACTACTGGATCTATACTATAAAGATATGATGAAAAAGGGTAAAAACATCACTTGTACAAAATATTCATAGCAGCCCTGTTTGTGGTGGCAAAGAATTGGAAATCAAATAAATGTCCTTCAATTGGGAAATGGCTTAGCAAACTGTGGTATGTGTATGTCATGGAACACTGTTGTTCTATTAGAAACCATGAGGGATGGGAATTCAATGAAGTCTGGAGGGATTTGCATGAACTGATGCTGAGTGAGATGAGCAGAACCAGAAAAACATTGTACAACCCCAACAGCAACATGGGGGAGATGATCAACCTTGATGCACTCGCACATTCCATCAGTGCAACAATCAGGGACAATTTGGGGCTGTCTGCAATAGAGAATACCATCTGTATCTAGAGAAAGAACTGTGGAGTTTGAACGAAGAACAAAGACGATTATCTTTAATTTAGGAAAAAACCCTGATATCTTATTGTCTGATCTTGCTATCTCTTATACTTTGTTTCTTCCTTAAGGATATGATTTCTCTCTCATCATATTCAATTTGGATCAACGTATACCATGGAAACAATGTAGAGACTGGAAAATTGCCTTCTGTGGGGGGTGGGGGGACAGAAGTAAGATTAGGGGAAAAATTGTAAAACTCAAAATAAATAAAATCTTTTAAAAAAGTGGTATTGAAAGTTTACATGATGAAGATAGCTTATTTTTAAAGTGTAAAATTTTAACTTGAAAGATATTAAGTGACTTGCCCAGGATCACACATCTAGTAATTGTGTGAGACAGTATTTGAACTCAGATCTTCTTGGCCTCCCATCTTAATATTATGCAACTTTGCTGCCTCCCAAGTCCTATTTACATGATTGTATTCAAGCTTATAATATAATAATTTGAGACTCAAATTAGCTGAGTACAAAAATGATCTATGTTTTTGTTAGGGCAAAGAATTCCCTCCAGCAACATAGATCATAAAATGTCTGAGATTTTATAGAGAAGTTGTGGGCAGTTGCTTGAAGCAAAATGGGTAAATAGTCTTAATTTGGGTGAGTGGTCAGGGACTACAAAAGGGCTCAATTGAATTTTGCATGCCTAAATAATTGTAGAAAAGGATTTAGCTTTGTGACGATTCCTTAGGAATCCTATGATCTAAAACCTTATAGTATATATATGGGTCATTGCCTCCAGATGAACTTCATTCCACTTGGATTAACTATGAACTCAATTTGAGCAGGTGATTTGGAAGGGAGAAGATTTTTGTTACACAGACTTTAAAATAATGGTACAGATTTGAATAAGATTTAGCTATTTTCTGACTATTCAGGAATTGCTTATAATCATATAGGGGTATGTTTGAACTGTACGTATATATTTCAAAATGGGCTCTTTTATTTTACTCTGACCATATTAACTGAACATTTTGTTCTAATTTTCTTTGCATGCCTTCAGGGATCCATAAAGCCTGCAGAATTTTCAGTAACATCCGAAATGGTAAAATTCATGTGAACGATGTGTCTTCAACTCTACGTGCCTTAAAGATTTCCACAAGTGATGGAGAATTGAGTCAGGCATTGAAATATGTTTATATTGCTGGTAAGTTCTCTATACTTCTGTTACTAACTATTGGGTAAAAACAATTATAAGGATTTGTAAGTATGGATCTAAGTTTAAGAATGATCCCTGTCATTCATTTAAGAAATAAAACAGGAGTGGCTACGTGGGGCAGTGGATAAAGCACTGGCCCTGGAGTCAGGAGTACCTGGGTTCAAATCCGGTCTCAGACACTTAATAATTACCTAGCTGTGTGGCCTTGGGCAAGCCACTTAACCCCATTTGCCTTGCAAAAACCTAAAAAAAAAATAAAACAAATGAATCTTTTTCAGAAACCTCATTCTTTCCTATGAAGATGAAAACTATTTATCTTGTAGATCTTATAAGTGCTAACTTCCATGGACATCTATGTTGTCTCTGAGGAACAAGGTGCTATTGTTAGGAAAATACATTTAGACATGAAAGAGTAATAGAGGTCATTTAGCAATAATATTATCTAGCATTTATATAATAGCACTTTAGAGTTTGCAAAGAACTTTCTAAGTAGGATAACATTTTATCCTCCTAAACATCTCTGGGAGATATGCGCTAGCTGACTGCTTTGGAAAAGGCTAATAAACAAGAATGGCATAAGTCATTGGAAACTACCTTGTTTACTTATCTCAGGTTTTTCATTACCCTTTCCCAAAGCAATCAGTTAACAAGTACCAGGCACTGTGACAAACATTGATGATCCAAAAAAAAACCAAGCAGAAATGAGTCTCTCTTTTCATGGAATTCATAGTCTAATGGAAGAGATCACAAACAAAAAACTATGGACAGATCTTTCAGTCCTGTCTGACTCTTCTTGACCCCATTTGGGGTTTCCTTGATAAAGATACTGGAGTGTTTTGCCATTTCCTTCTCCAACTCATTTTACAGATGAGGAAATTGAAGCAAAATGGATTAAGTACCTTGCCTGGGGTCTCACAGCTAGCAAGTGTCTTGAGGAGAAATTTGAACTCAGGTCTTCCTGACTCTAGGCCTGGCACTCTGCTGTGCCACCTAGTTGCCTTCCCTGTCTCCCATCTTTCTGTTTATATGTCTCTCTCTCTCTCTCTCTCTCTATATATATATATATATATATGTATATTTATATAAATATACCTAACAGAACTAGAGATATTGATATCTAGATTCTTCTATGTAAATATAGATCTTTATGTATATTTACATGCATGTATATGTATATATGTGTACTAATATATACACACATAGAAATATATAGATTTTTCTTTCCTTTATAGAGGAAGAAAAATCTATATATTTCTATGTGTTGTATACATACCTATATACCTATACACATAGGATAAATTGGGATTAATCAATAGAGTGAAGGCATTAGAATTAAGGAGGACTGGCAAAACTTTGCAGAAGGTAGGACTTTAGCTGAGATTTGTAGGAAACCAGGGAAATCAAGAGGAGTAATTGAGGAGGGAGAATATTCCAAGCATAGTAGGTAACAATAATAAATGTACCAATATTGTGTTGGAGGAATGGCAAAGAGACTTGTGTCACTAGATTACAGAGACTATATGATGGGGAGTAAGGTATAAGAAGACTGGAAACTTTGGAGGGAGCTAAGAGATGAAGGGCTTTAAAAGCTAAACAGAGGAATTTATATTTGATTCTGGAAGTAATAGGGAGTCAATGGGGTTAATGAATGGAGGGTGGGTAATAGTGTCAGACCTGCATTTAAGGAAGATAAATTTGATATCATGAGGAGGCCAACCAGTAGGATATAGTGGTCTAGGCAGGGGGTTATGACAACTTGTGCCAAGGTGGAGGCAATGTCACTGGAGAGAAAAGTATAGCAGAGAGAAAAATGAGAGATTTGATAGTTCATTATTCAGGCCATCATTTCTCTATCATTTCCTCAAATTTTATGTACTGTAACTAGCTCATAAAGTTTGTCATGAGGATAAAATGAAAAAAAAGTATATGAAAGAAATTTGGAAACTGAAGAGAAGATATAAGATGGTGGTTTTGATTATAAATCCTTAACCTTTGTGTTGCATTGAGATGGATATTATACACAAAAAGAACTTCATAGATCTGGCCTCTTGTCTTCTGGAAGCCAATATTGAAAGAAAAATGCACTGCTGTAAAAACACATGATAGATAACTGAAAAGCACAATAGATGACTGAATGAAAACATTAAAGTGAGGCATGAATAAATTATAAGTGATAAAGAAAAAGTGCATTTTTGAGTCGAACACATTATTATTTGACCTTCACTCTATTTACATTTATTACCAAATATGGATCAAGGTGACAATTGTCTGCCAGCTTTTTTTTGGTAATAGAATCAACTTTAGAGTACACTGAGTTCAATCTCAAGAAGTTTGGTTCCTGTCTCACAAGTTTTCTTTCCATTCCACCTAGGGATCTTTAATATATCTGTCATTTTCTCTTAAATTAGCCAATCCCCAATGGTTCAATTTTTTTCTCTGTCATGAACTACCTTTGTTCATTTTAAAATAGATATCTCTGAGCACCTCAAAATCAACATGGAGAAAATTGAACTCATTGCTTTATCCCTTACATCTTCCTGTTTTCCTAATTTCTTTCTTTTTTTTTTTTGGTCAAGAGGTATATTGGCCCTTTTAACCACCCAGCTTTGCAACCTCTGTGTCATTCTTTTTGACCACCCCACATATATGCTCAGTTGTCAAATCTTGTTTCTGCTTCTCTTATCCTTCCCCTTCTCTCAGTCAAAGGATTACTTACTATCTTTGATTATATAACCCCTTTAACCTAACTTATTTCAATAAATTTTATTTTACTACAAAATAAACAGTTGATAGAGCATTTGTTTGTAGAGTACCATAATTTAATTTTTTATTATCAGTTGTTTCGTTGAATTTTTTAAGTGCCTTAGATCTTATGCAAACTAACTGAATCAATGGTTTTGCTGATAGATCTATTTCTTCTAAACTATTTTTTTTTTTTGGCAGCAAATGGCATGCTGGATTTTTCAGACTTCATTGAAGTTTTGAATGATAAGGGGACCTTCTCTCAAGACCCAGGTAAATAGGAACTTTTTTCAAAATCATAACAACAAAATGAGAATTGATGCTTGGTGTGACTGATTTTTGGTTAGGCTTATGAATTTAGATTTCTTTAATATTTACTAACTACTTATTCAGATAATCTAGATTGAATAAAATTTAAAATGTATACTGTTACTCTTTTCTAGTGTTCTGCTGACAGATTAGTTTTACTTAAAAATCTTTTTTTTTTTATTTGTCCGAAGGTCTTTATGAATCACTTACTGTGTCCCAGATTCTGTGCTAAGCATTAAGAATGCAAATATAGAAAAACAGTCCCTGCCCTCATGGAGCTTACTTTCTAGTGAGGAAAGAGAACACAAAAGAAAGATGAAAAGGAAATTTAGGGGAAAAGGAGGGTAACTCGCACAGTAGCATGAATGGAGTATAATCAAGAGAAGATGTCATGACTGGTTTTAAACATTTAAATGGATGTTCTCTCAGAACACCTATCCAATCAGAGGGAGAAGCTGTAGGGAAAGAGAAAAAAAGGTTTGAGAAAGGTTTGAGGTCCTCAGGGACTGGCTGGCTGGCTTTTTCCCTTTAATTCAAACATTATTTTAATAATGTAGCCTAGTAATGCTGAGGAATGCTGATCATGGCTCCCTAGTGCTAAATAAATCAAATCTTAACTCCCATGCCTGGGTTTCAAAGGTCTAACTCTCACTTTATAATTTCAGTTAACTAATATTAAGTACCTAAAATATGCATGTCATTGTACATATTTAGAGAACTCACCCCAGGTGTTCACATGGATTATTTGTGTAGAGCATCTCAAGTTCGTATGCTCTGATCAGCCAAAGTTGGATATATTGTAATTTGTTTCTAACATAGTGATGTTATTTTGTCATTCTTTGATAATGAAGAACAAGATCCAACCAACCAACCAACCAACCAACCAACCAACAAACCAACATTTGCTTATAGTCTATCTGCCTGGTTTCCTATGGTGCTATTCCCAGAACTCTAACTGTTCAATCTATCCTGGCTTCTGTTTACTGCTTGAATTTCTGACTTCCACATTTTACTTTTGTAATCTGTGTACATTCAATGATCTCTTGAATTACTTGACTGATTATTGACCCAAGTCAATACTCTTGACCCTGGTACACATTGCCAATGTGTACCAATTTCATGCTGTCCCTATATTCTTCTACTTTCCACAGTGTTTTAGTCACTAAACCCTAAATGTGAGAGAGTGTAGCTCCTTAGTTCCTTGGAATATTGCCTGTTGAAGGCTGCCAAGCCCATCTTGGGTAGTATGTTCACTGACACATATTTAATCACTTTGAAACAACCTGCCAAGATGACATATCCTAATTGTTTTTTTAAAAATTAAATTAAATTTTATTTTTTTCAATTATATATAAAGATCATTTTCAACATTTTTGTAAGATTTTGAGTTCTATATTTTTCTACCTCCCTTCCTTTTGTAGAATTGATCTTCCTTTATGACCGAAATCTTCTCTGCCTTTTCCCTACGGTGGCTTGTCCTCCAATCCTCCAAATTACTCTATTTTGCCTTGCTCTCAAATCCCCTAAACATGTGAAATTTAGGCTTTTCAAATATTTTGTTTTGGGAATCAGTTGCCTTACTGTTAGTAGAAATTTTGCAACTAACTGCAGACTATCAAATTTGGAAAGGATGTGACTAAAGTCTAAATGGGTACAGCATTAGAAAAAGCGTCAGAATTTGGACAAACATCTATTTGCAGGTAAATTTCTCGAAAAAACCCTATATGGTTTTTTTTTTAAACCTGAAAGTTTCTTGACACAAAGTCAACCACTTCACCCAAGGGGAGGTGTTGATTCTCAGAGGACAATAATTTGCATTTCCTTGATTCATGATTTTGCAGCATTCCAGGAAGCATACCAAATTTTCAGTAAGATAAAAGGAGGCCGCGTTGAAGTTGGTGATGTTAATCCTCTTCTGAATAACTTGGGAGTCTCTGTAAGTTTTGGAACTTACCAAGAAGTGATGAATCATTTATATCATGATGGTGAGTGTTAAATTCACTCTTTTTAAAAAAAATTTATTGATTACTTAGTCTATATTTTATCCCTTTTTAAGGTATTTTTTCAAGGCAGTGGGGTTAAGTGGCTTGCCCAAGGCCACACAGCTAGGTAATTATTAAGTGTCTGAGGCCAGATTTAAACTGAGGTACTCCTGACTCCAGGGCCGGTGCTCTATCCACTGTGCCACCTAGCCGCCCCTATCCTTTGCTTTTGTTACAATTGGACCTCTAAAAACTCAGAGAATTATGACTCTGGGTCTTCTTGTTACTTTTCCCAGGTTTGATGTGGTTAAATTATGCATATAGTGACTCAAGTTCCTATTCACTGCAGCACTTACAATGGTACTCAATAGCAAAAGCATTTAAGATATAAAAAAGATTAAAGTAAATAATGAGAGAGAAAACCCATAGTATGTCATCATCTGTACTCATCCAAATGGTTGCAATCACCTATACTTTTCTAGATAGGAAATAATATAGTAACTGCATTAGAAATAATACTAATAATTAATAGATACTTTGCCAGTAGCAAAGAGGTATTAAAAAACTGAAGCACTCTCTTATATAATGTTAGTAGCTAGTATGGAGATACTCCTGACTCCAGCCGGTGCTTTATCCACTATGCCACCTATCCACCCCTGTTTTTTTTTCTTATGGTTGCTCAGGACTCCCCTTTCTTTGCAGAACCTCTCCTTCCTCCAACATACATCCTTGTCTAATTTTTGATATCTGATATGCCCACGTACAACCCTTGCATTCTAAATGCAAGACCTCACTTGAGAATCTAATGCCCTTCAGCCTTGTCACTCTGAATGTGTAAAGTTATTTTAGAGAACTCCCATTAAGGGGACCCTGCCCCTATTTATTTATTACCTTCCTTTTTTTTTTCTTCTTGCTCTCAGGCTTTTGTACTATGAAAGAAGAAAGAACAAATTGTTAATTTTATTATTTGTAAGGAAATTTTGCAAAAAAGGTTCAGTGGCTTGACTTGAAGGAAGAATGAAACTTTTTTAAAATAAAGTTTCTGAATTATTTCTCGTGATTCTTTTTTTTTATATCTTATTACTTATCTCTTTCCCAAGAGTTCACTGGTTATTAAAATTGCTTCTGTCTTCATAGGACCTTTATATGTAGTACCTTTGTAGTTCAGGAAAGTGTGATGTGGTAGAAATTGCTGCCTGGAAATGGATTTGAACCAAACAGCCAAGGCAGGTCTGCTAGTGCTGTGGATTATTATGATGGCAGCTTTCACATCCTATTCCTGGAAGAATATAAAAATCTCTTTAGTCTTAGATTGGACAGTTAACTCCTTCTCTGACATTGTTTTTCAGTCATATTTAACTCTTCATGACCCCATTTATGAGTTTTCTTGACAAAGATAATGGAATAATTTTCCATTTCCTTCTCTTGCTGATTTTACAGATGAGGAAACTGAGGCAAGCATAGTTAAGTGACTTGCCCAGTATTACACAGCTAATATGTGTCTGAAACCAGATTTGAAGTTAAGAAGATGTCTTCCTGACTTTAGGCCTGGCATTGTGCCACCTAGCAACTGTTTCTTTAGAGTAGAAACCACTTTCTACTTTCATTTCTTTCTTCTTCCAGGGCATTAGGAGTTCAGTAAATATTGAGTGATAGACCAAATGACTCCTTTTTCTTTCATCGAAGAATGTATCTTTTCTATATTTCTGCTGGCTTTCTCCTTTGCTCTGCTGTTCTTAATACTGTCTTCATTATTGGTTTTAAATTATGGCAATATTTAGAAATGATTATGTTTGGAATTTTTAATCTTCTAAAGTTGCATTTTAAAGTTTTTATTAGCATGGCCTCAGAGGGTGAAAACTGGACTTACATGTAAAGATCTACATATGGACTACTTGATACCAGAACTGATTGTAGTAATTCACAATCTTGAGTATCTTCTTAGATCTTGTGTCTTTCTGTAACTCTCTCAAATTAGTAAGGAAAAGGATTTTTTTTCCAGTGGGATAAGTTTAATCAGTATGCAAATATTTTCTTTTTTTTAAATATAGAAAATAAAACAGTGGATTTTGGAGATTTTCTATTTTCTTTGGAGGATCTACAACAACAATATGAGGATGCTGGTAAGGGAGATTTTGTTTGACATAGAAATTGATTTCAAATGTGAAAATTTTAATGATACTTTTGATGATTTTTTTTGTGATTTTTTTTCTAAATCCTCTTTAAGATAAATCATAGCCCGAAAAAAGTGGACTGAATACATAAGTACAATTTATTACATACTGAACACATTGCTATGATTACTTTGCATTTTTACTATTTATCCTTATCTTTAAAAAGCCAGAATAAATGAATTTATATTTATCTCATGAATTATTCTGATATTTAAATTCTTTTTTTGGGGGGGGAATCATATTTGTTCTTAGCTGATTTTTATCAAGTCATTCCCTGTCTTCTTGTTTGTTTGTTCATTTTGTTTTTTCTTTTTCTTTATGTCTTATAATTCAACAAACCAGATTTATTTGAAGGCATTGGTCATCTAGTCCAAACTTCATAAGTTATCTTGACAAGTGATGACCCATTTTCTGCTTTGAAGGCCTTCAAAGATGGTCATCCCTCTGACATCTCTAGGCAGCCCATCCCAGTGTTGTATAGTTCTAATTATTATGATGTTTTTCCTGATTTCAAACCTAAATTTGCCTTTTAGCAATTTCTACCATTACTCATGTCTTCAGATAGAATATGTCTAATCTCCCCTTCTCTATGACTGCCCTTCAAATACTTGAAAGAGTGATCATATCCCCTCCCTCCCCTCACCCCCCTCTCACCTCAAGTCTTCTCTTCAGGCTAAACATTCCTCCTTGGTTCAACCAATCCTATGACCTGGACTTTTGGTATAACATCACTCTATTACTTCAGGGAACTCCCAGCTTTATCAAACCATGGTGTGCCTTAACTGAACACAATAGTCCCTCAATGAAGTTTGATGAGCCAAGATTATAGTGACTATCACCTCCCTATTCTTAGTAATAATAATGTTTGTCCTTCAATCTCGAAGAAGACCATGACATCAGGGAGATGATGCCATGATAAGCACATGAATTGGATTTGAGTGAGGGGGTGCTATACTGAGTCACCAACCTCAGTTTCTCCTCCAGAGCCATCTGAGTCCAGTGACCAGATATGAATTGGGACAACTGGAGATTGCTCTGGATGTGAGGCAATCAGGGTTAAGTGTCTTGCCCAAAGTCACATAGCTAGTTAGTATCAAGTCTGAGGCTGGATTCGAATTCCTATCCTCCTGTCTCCAAGGCCAATGCTCTATCCCACTGTGACATCTAGCTGCCCCCTATTCTTACTAGCTAGTAGCTAAATAGCATAGTGAATAGAGTCCTGAGTCTGGAGTCAGGAAGAGTCATCTTCATGAGTTCCAATCTGGCCTCTGATATGTACTTTCTAGTTGTGTGACTCTGTTCAAGTCACTTAGCCTTTTTGCCTCAGTTTCCTTATCTGAAAAGTGAGCAGGAGAAGGGAATGGTGACCCACTACAGTATCTTTGCTAAGAAAATCCCCAAATGGAGTCACAAAGAGTTTATATAGGACTGGAAAATTACTGAGATGAACATGAATTTATTGAGTCTGCCTCGCCATTCTTTTTTTTCATTGAAGTATCTTATTCTTATAATATATGTATTATATATCATAATATAATATAATATAATATAATATAATATAATATAATATAATATAATATAATATAATATAATATAATATAATATAATATAATATAATATAATATAAATGACCCTAAATTCTTGAGCACTCTGTCATTGGGTTTACACTTTGACAGGACCTACCATGTTGGAAAGTCTTTGAGTATGGGGCAAACAGAGAACTCCTATTTGTTACCTGAGGGTCAACTTAGTTTAATTTGGGTTTTTAGGTTTTTGGGGTTTTTTTGCAAGGTGAATGGGATTAAGTCGCTTGCCCAAGGCCACACAGCTAGGTAATTATTAAGTGTCTGAGGTCAGATTTGAACTCAAGTACTCCTGAATCCAGGGCTGGCGCTCTATCCACTGCACCACCTAACCTCCCCAACTTAGTTTGATTTGGGAGAGACTTATGGACACAAATGATGGATGTTTTATTTTGGTTATAGCAACTCTTGAAAACAAGTCACTGAGTAGTAGAAGGGTTGTGATCAGCATTTTAATGTTGCAATTAGAGATTATATAAACTAATATATTTATAAATGTATATTATATAAATTATATCACATATATTATACATATGTGAATAACATGATATATATGAGATATAAATGATAGATCCTTAAAATATTAACATATTCAAAAATATGTTCTAAAGTTTCTAGGATACTGAGTTTGGGTTTGATTTTTCTGGGCCCTGGAAGCATAAATCTAGTTATTGAAGAGAATGAGGGGAGTAGGCTTTCAGAGGAAAGTGGCATTTAATTGTACCCAAGGATGTTAGATAAATTGGGTTCATTACATCATTCTATATTTGGGAAAAAACATCTGCCCAGTATAACCTGAAATAACTCAATATGTGACCTAAGGTTCTATTAGTTATTTTTACTTGAGGATAGCAAAACATTTTATTTATATTAGTACTTTAACTTTAACTTTTACCAAATGCTTTCATTTTATCTCATTTGATCCTTGAAACAATAATATGAGGTAGATATCCATTTTTCATCTCCATTTTTTTCATCTCCATTTTTCAGTTAAGTGTCATTCTTTCTGATCTCATTTTTGGTTGTTTGTTCTTTTAAAAAGATGCTGGAGTGGGTTTACATCTCTTTCTCCTGTTTATTTTACAGATGAGAAGGAACTGAGATAAACAGGTGAAGTGATTTGCTCAGGGTCACATAACTAATGAGTATCTGAGGATAAATTTGAACTCAGGTCCTTCTGACTCCAGCTTTTGTCTACTAGACTACCACCTAGCTATTACAGTTGAAGAAATTGAAGTTAAGAGAGGATTATATGATTTGCCCAGGAATAGGCAGCTAAGTAAGTTTCTGGGACAGAGTTTGAACTCAGATCTTTCGAACTCAAAGACTATATTACTCTTTCTACTATTCCATTTAAATGGAAGCCAGTGAATAGAGAACTGATCTTGGAGTCAGGAAGACATGGATTTTAGTTCTGCTTCAGGCATGTGATTAGTGTGATCCCTGGACTAGTCATTTCTCAGTGCCCCAGGAAACTGAGATGATGAGTGAGTAAATTAGGGATGCATTGCTCATCTTCATCTTTTCAGAGTGTTTCTACATGCAAAAAATCATAAGTCCAGATCACTTCCTCACAAAAAAATTTTGTATGTATCTCCAGACTTTGTTGTATATCTTCCACATAGTCTTCCTAATTTTACTTTTCAGGTTTCTTTGGAATACCATGTAAAACTGGGACCTTTGAACTCCCCATCCTTTCTTTAATAGGCCCTTCATTTGGTCACTAAAACAAAAAATAATTTTTTTCTTACAAATTATTTATGTAAATGTTATTCTGAATCCAAGTTTAAAAAAGGCTTAATTATTACTTGATTAAAACTTGATTAAGTAATATCAAGAAATTTGTTTTTGCTCTTTTCTGTAAACATATTGTTGCTCAGGCATTTCAGTCATGTTTGATTTTGTGACCCTATTTTAGGGTTTTCTTGGCAAAGATATTGGAATAATTTGCCATTTCCTTCTCCAGTTCATTTTACAGATGGGGAAACCGAGGCAAACAGGGTTAAGTGATTTTTCCAGGGTCACACAGCTACTATGTGTTAGAGGCCAAATTTGGAAGATGAGTCTTCCTGACTCCAAGCTCAGCATTCTATCCACTGTGTCAGCTAGGTGATTTCAGGATAGGACAATTTTTCATTTTGGCTTTGTAACCATATTGCCCTATTGGATTGGATTGGAAAATAAAGCTTTACTTAAGGTGAACAAAATATGATTTTTACTTTATGTTCTAATCTAGAGTCAAATACTTGTACTTTTCTAAGACAATAGTCTTTCTACTTGTCCATCTATCAGTTTATTTCTTTTCTATGGATTATAGTATTCGGGTGGGGGGGCAAAGATTGTTGGAATTTGAGAATTTCCTTATATGCCCTTGGTAATGTCTAGTTTCATTCAGAGTGAACTGAACCAACATAACTGAGGGTTTCTCTATTGGTCTTATCTCCTTAGAATCCTTTGTCTTCTCCTTGATGGTTAAAACTTTTGTTTTTGTCCTCATAAAATAGACACTTAATAAACACTATCTCAGTAGTACAACTAGGTGTCACAGTGGATAAAGTGCTGGACCTGAGTTCAAATCAGGCCTCAGACACTTAATTATTCTGGTCAGTTCACTTCACCTTGCTTGCCTTATCTGTCAGGATGAGTAGGAGAAGGAAATGGCAAACTACTATAGTATCTCTGCCAATAAAACCCTAATGAGATCATGAAGAATTGAACACAACTGTACAGCAATATCATCTCATTGATAGGATGGATAAGAACGCAGTTTGAAAGGAACATGTATTCCAACCCCCTAACTTAACAGATGAAGAAACTGAGGTTCAGGGAAGTTAAGTGACTTGCTTAAAGTCACAAAAATGCAATTGAGTCAAAGGTGGGATTTGAATTCAAATTTGACTCCTAAAACTTTTCCACCATATCATGTTTCCTTCTTGTTGAATTGAATTAGAAAATGAAAAAATGTTTTTAACTTAGTATTTAAGTAGATAACCATAGTAATTTTTCATTTTAGCTTAAAATTTTTTTTGGAGGCAGTTGGGGCAAAGTGACTTGCCTAGGGTCACAGAGTTAGTAAATGTTTGAGACTGTATTTGAACTCAGGTCCTCCTTATTTCAAGTTGGTGTTCTGTCTATTGCCACCTAACTGCCCCCTATTGTAACATAAATATCTTAACTCTTCTCATCATTTACCTGGAGCAAGTCTTTGTATATTAATAATTTAAGCATATTAAATCAATATATAGGTACTCATAAAATCAGTTGGCTCAGTCTTTGCAACTTTAGGTCATGTTAAAAATATCTTCAGTATGCTAACTATCTTTCTGATATTTAAGAATAGGAACACCATCTGATTGCTCTGGGGGAAAAAAATGAAGAACTTAAATTCCTAGATCCTGAGTTCAAATTCTTGCTTTATTACTTATCATCTGTGTGAATATAGGTAAATCATTTAACATTTCTGGGCTTTATTTTCCTCCTTTGTTAAATGAGCATGTTTTAGAATAGATGAGAGTTTCTATAGTCCTTTTCAACTCCTTAGACATGACCATATGTGATTTGTTACTTGAGTAACTTTTCTCATGATTTAATTAATTCATTTTAAAATCATTCAATCATTGTCTCAGTGGGCAGGAAAATGAAATGATGAAATGTTTATTATTTGTGTATTTCTAGTAATTAAAGATTGGTCATCCCTGGATGAGAATGATCGGAAATTCTCAAAGGCCCGGGGTAGTAGGCTTTTTCAGCAATCAAGGAAGAAGAGCAGCAGTATACTCCCTAGATCATCTGACTCTTCCTCTACATGGTCAAGTAAAAAGAGCTTCACTGAAAGAGGGTCTGAGGAGAACATTGACATCTCAACCCCACAGCAAAGCAGCAAAAGCAACTTGAAAAGGTCTTTGGAAAGGGCTGATATCAGTGTTCTTGAATCACCACGGACAAGTTCAAAAACAAATATAAGCTTCAGAAAACTTTCAGGTCAGTCAGACGCTTATAAACTAGAGGCTCCACTCCTCAGAGCTGTACCTAGCTTCAGAAGATCATTCCATGAAGCAGACACTTTAGTTATCTCAGAGACGCAACAAAAGATTCAGAAGATAGATGAAAATAAAGAGCTAGAATCTATAAAATGTAGCTCCAGAAAATCTCTGGAAGAAATTGATAAATATGGAATATATATCCCCAAGACCCAAACACATGGCAGTATTTCTCTCAAGAAATATTCTAATAATGAAGAAATTCCTACTTTGAAGAAGAGTAGTCAAATCCTTAGAAAGTCATTGAGTGAAGTTCATATTTCAGAGAGGCAAGCATCCTCCTTGGATTTGGATCAGCTTCAACCTGAAAAAACAAGAAAAAAATTGAAAGAAATACAGCCATCAGAATTATCAGAAGGTAAGAATTTTTCTTTCCTGTATAGTCTTTGTACTATGGAAATCAGAGTTGTTAGGTAACCAAACATTGGAAAGGAGTTTCTTTGTACCTGCCATTGCAAACCCATCCTTATCATAGTTACATGGCGATTAATGGGCAACATGTTTATTATATCAATCCAAACAGTACCTGCATTAGACTCTGTAGAATGGAGAGGATTCCCTTCAATTGGAAAGTTTTTTTATTTTTGTATCTTAACAAAAGGCTAGTATTGTTGAAGTTCCTGAATTTAAGGAATACAATTGTCACTCTAGTCTATTGTTTGCAGCCACTTAGGAAAACACAGACCCCTATCTACTAGAATGGAATGTACAGAGCTAAGATCCTAGGAAGTGAGATATAGAGATCTAGATCCTAAGGGAAAAAGACAGAGAGCTGGAGAAGCTTCAAAGACTTAGCAAGAAGATAAAGGTCAAAAGGGATAGTGTGTGTGTGTGTGTGTGTGTGTGTGTGTGTGTGTGTGTGTGTGTGTGTGTGTGTGTGTGTGTATAGAAGAGGAATGGAGGAGGCAGGAAGCAATACCTTTATGCATTTAATTTTCATTTTATTTTTCTCAATTATATGAAAACAAAAATTTTTAACAATTTTTAAAAATCTTGAGTTCCAAAATTTTTCCTTCCTATCTCCCCTCCTTGAGAAGGCAAGTATTAAATGAAGAATAATTTGCAGTTGTGCAAAATATTTTTGTATTTGCCATATTACAAAAGAAAATACAGACAAAAAATAGCAAAAATAATACAAAAAAGTATGCTCGAATCTACATTTAGGCTTCATTTGTTCTTTCACTGGAGGTGGATAGCATTTTTTAACATGGGATCTTTGGAATTGTCATGATAATTTTATTATTGAGAATAGTTAAGTCATTCTCAATCAAGCAAGTATTTCAGAGCCTCACTTTTTTCACTGATAAAATGAGGAGGTTGAACTAGAGGAACACTTGAGGTTCCTTTCCAATTTTAAATCCATTGATCCTCATAATCCTCATATTAGATAAAGTTTTGAACAGTAGAATTTAATGCATTAGGATCTTGGGATCATAAATTTAGAGCTAGATATGAACCTTGGTCATGATTAATCTACTCTGGATTAATTTTAACTAATCTCTGAAATTTGAATAGAAAGAAACAAATCTCCAGAGATTAATTGATTAGTTCAGGCTCCTGTGGTCAATAATTGGTAAAGAACAAATTGGTAAAGACCCAGATCCGTAGTCCTAATTTAGTCCTTCTATTGCATCAGACTTTCTATGGAGGACATATTTTTTGGACATACTGCGGACCTCCTGGTTGCCTATGAATCCAAATCATATAAGCAGTTACTTAAGAATAGTTCTTAGGGGCAGCTAGGTGGCACAATGGATAGAACACTGGCCCTGGAGTCAGGAGTACCTGAGTTCAAATCTGACCTCAGACACTTAATAATTACCTAGCTGTGTGGCCTTGGGCAAGCCACTTAAACCCATTTGCCTTGTAAAAAAAAAAACCTAAAAAAAAAGAATAGTTCTTGGGACAGAAGAAATAGAAATATTTTTTCTGGTATTAGGTGGTTGTTAGGCAACACTATGTAAGTTGTCTAGGAACAGCTATACCTATTGAAGAATAGTCAAATACTTAGGAAATCATTGAATGAATTTCATTTTACAGAAAGGCCAGTGGCACCCTTGGATTTGGATCACCCTCAATCTGGAAAAGCAAGAAAAAAGGTAAAAGAGACACAGACACCAGAAATATCTAAAGGTAAGAATATCTTTTTTCTGTATATTGTTTCTACCATAACAGTTATTGGGTAATCACATTTTTAAAAGGAGTTCTTTTTTACGTGCTACTTCAAACAATACTTGCCATAGCTGTATAGTGATAAATAGGAATCATGGATTTTAAATCCATCCAAACAGTGCTTGCATTCCCTAGAAAGGAGAGGTTTCCCTTGCATTGGAAAGCTTTTTATTTTTATATTGTAAGAAAAAGGCAAGTATATCAGGTTTGAAATTTTTGTTTGAAGTCCCAGAATTTAAGACATGTGATGTAATGTCATTTAAGGTCTCCTAGAAACACACAGAGAACTAGCTACCAGGAGAAAGACACAGAGGTGGACTCTAGGGAGGATAGCATAGAGACATAGGTCCTAAGAGGAGAAAGATATCTAGAGAAGCTACAAAAACTTAGCAGTAAGATAAGGTCCAAAAGACACAAATGCATTGTCTGACCCTCATGTAGAAGAAATCTTCATAAATGCATGATTGGAGGAGTTAAAAGTGACAGCAATTAATTTTATGCATTTAATTTTCATTTTATTTTTTTCTTAATTACATATAAACAAAAAGTTTTAGCATTCTTTTTTGTTACATTTTGATTTTCATTTTCTCCCTTCTTTGAGAAGACAAACAATTTAATATAGACTATACATTTGTAGTCATGAAAAATATTTTTGGGTTAGTCACTTTGCAAAAGAAAACACAGATTGAAACCCCCAAAATAATAAAATAAAAAAAAAGTATGCTTCAATTTTCATTAGAACTCCATAAGTTCTTTTTCCTGGAGTAGATCTCTTTTTCATAATGAGTCCTTTGGAATTGTCTTGGAACTAAGAATAGCTAATTCATCTACAGTTGATCATGTATAGAATTGCTATTACTGTGTACAGTGTTCTCCTGGTTCTGCTCATTGCACTGGACATCAACTCATGGAAGACTTTTAAAACCTCACTTTTTCACCTTTAAAATGAGGTTGACTAGGTTGTTGCTAAAGTTCCTTTCCAATTTTAAATTCATTGATACTCATAAAGGATAAAGTGTTGAAAAGTGGAATTTAAAGTCTTAGGAACATTGCATCATAGACTTAGAGGTAGAAATGAACCTTGGAGGTAATTGATCTACTCTGAATTAATCTTCAATCAACCCCTTTCATTTGAATAAGACAAAAAAGAAATCTCTAGAAGATAATTGATTAGTTCAGACTCCTGTAGAAAGTAATTGGTAAATAACAAACTGGTAAAGAATTCAGATTCCAAGTCTAGTTGCCTCTTATTGTATTAGACTTCCTATGAGGGATATCTTTTGGGGGACTGACCTCCTGGTAGTCTAGTTGTCTATGAAGTCAAACCATAAAAGCAGTTATTAAGAGTAGCGAGTAGTTCATGGGACAGAAGATATAGGAATATATTTTCTGGTGTTAGGTAGTTGTAAAGTAACACTATAGAAATTTTCTGGGGACAGCTATACTTATTGAAGAGTAGACAAATCCTTAGGAAATCATTGAGTGAAGTTCCTATTACAGAGAAGTCAGTGGCCCCTTTGGACTTGGATCAGCCTCGACCTGAAAAAGCAAGACAAAAGTTGAAAGAGACGCAGTCATCAGAAGTTTCTGAAGGTGAAAATTACTTTTTATTGTATAGTTTTTGTATCACAGCAATTAGAGCTATTAGGTAAGTAGAAATTAAGGAGTTCCTTTGTCTCTGCCACTGTAACTCATCTTTGCCATAGGTAGATGGAGATTAATAGGAATTATGGATAGAAAATCCATCTAAATAGTGCCTGCATTACTCTCTAGAAAGAAGAGGGATTCCCTTCCATTGGATAGCTTTTTTATATTAACAAAAGGCAAATATGTTGGAGTCTGTAATTTTTTTAGTACCTGAATTTAAGACATATAATTGTCACTCTATTGCTTGTGGCATTTTAGGAAGACACAGAGAACTAACCACCAGGGAGAGCTAGATTATAGAGAGAAAGGCATAGAGAACTAGATTCTAAGGAAAAAAGAGAATTAGAGAAACCACATTTAGGATAAAGGCAAAAAAAGGCATAAATCTAATGTCTTACATTTATGTACAAGAAACCTTCATGAATTCATGATTGGAGGAGGCAGGGTTGGCACATTTTTTTGCATTTAATTTTTTTCTTAATTACATGTACACAAAATTTTTTAACATTCTTTTTTTTAATTTTGAACTCCATATTTGCTTCCTTCTATCTCCCCTCCTTGAGAAGGCAAACAATTTCATATCAAATATGCATTTAGAGCTAGATATGAACCTCAGTGGTTATTAATCTACTCTGGATTAATCTAACCAACCCCCACAATTTGGATAGGAGGAAACAAATCTCCAGAGGTTAATTGATTGATTCAAGCTCCTATGGTCAATAATTGGTAAAGAACAAATTGGTAAAGACTCAGATCCGCAGAGTTCTAATTTAGTCATGAAAAGCATTTCTATGTTAGCCATATTGCAAAAGAAAACACAGACCAAAACCCAAAAAGAATAAAGTAAAAAAAAAATGCTTCAATCTGCATCCAAACGCTGTTAGTTCTTTTCTCTGGAGGTGGATAACATCTTTCATCATGGGTCCTTTGGAATTGTCTTGGATCAGTTTTTTTTTGGTGAAAATAGCTAAGTCATTCTCAGTTGATGATTTTACAGAATTACTGTTGCTGTGTACAGTGATTGTGCTCATTTCACTTTGCTTCAGTTATTGCAAGTCTTTTGGAACCTCACATTTTTTCTTATTTTTTCTTTTTCTTTTTACAAGGCAAATGGGGTTAAGTGACTTGCCCAAGGCCACACAGCTAGGTAATTATTAAGTGTCTGAGGCTGTATTTGAACTCAGGTACTCCTGATGCCAGAGCTGGTGCTCTATCCTCTGTGCCACCTAGCTACCCCTGTGTCTTGGATCATTTTTTATTGGTGAGAGTAACTAAGTCATTTTCAGTTGATAATTGTACAGAATTGCGGTTATGTTTCCAATGTTCTCCTGGTTCTGCTCATTTCACTTTGGATCAGTTCATCCAAGTCTTTTAGAGCCTTGCATCTTTTACTGTAAAATGAGGAGGTTGGATTAGGTGGTCACTAAAGTTCCTCTCCAGATTTAAATTCTTTGATACTCAATAAAGATAAAATATCGAACAGTGGAATGTAAAGCATCAGGTTTTAGAATCATAGGTCCAGATATGGACATTGGAGGTAGTTATTTACTCTGAATTAATCTTATCTACTCCCCTCCCCCATTTGGAAAAGAGGAAATAGAAGTCTCCAGATGTTAATTGATTGGTTCAAGACCCTGTAATTAGCAATTGGTAAAGATCAAATTGATATTCAAGTCTCAGATTCCTATTACATCAGATTTCCTATTGAGGATGCATTTTTGGTATATGCTGAGGACCTGTTTTTGACTATGAAAATGAATCATATAAGCAATAATTTGTTAATAACAAATTGGTAAGGAACCCAGGTCCTCAGATTTCAAATCTATTCATCCTATTCCATTAAACTCCCTATTGAGGGTATGCATTTTTGACTTTCCGAGGAGCTACCTGGTTGCCCATGAAGTCAAATCATATAAGTAATAACTTAAAAGTAGTTCTTAGGGTATGACTAGGTGGCACAATGTGATAAGAGTACTGGCCCTGGATTCAGGAAGACCTGAATTTAGACAGTTTTATACTTACTTAGCTGTGTGACCTTGATCAAGTCATATAACCCCATTGCCTTGCCAAAAAAAAGTAATTCTTAGGACATAAAGATACAGGAATATTTCTTGTGTTGTTAGTTGGTTGTTAGGCAACACCTTGAAATTGTGTGGGGACCACTATATCTATTGAAGAGTAGTCAAACTTTAAGAAAGACATTGAGTGAAGTTTATATTACAGAGAGTCCATTGGCACCCTTGCATTTGGATCAACTTCAATCTGAAAAAGCAAGACAGAAGTTGGAAGAGACACAGCCATCAGATGTTTCTGAAGGTAAGATTTTTTTTTACTATATAGTTTTTGTGCTATAACAATCAGTGTTAAGTAACCACACATTTGAAAGGAGTTCTTTCTGTTTGCTACTTCAACCCATCCTTGTCATAGGTGCATGGTGATTAATGGGAATCATGTTTTAAAAATCCAGACAAACAGTGTCTGCATTATGCTCTCTAGAAATGAGAGGATTCACTTCCATTAGAAAGTTACTTATTTTTGTATCTTAACAAAAGGCAAATATGTTAGGGTGTCAAATTTTTGTTTGAAGGTCCAGAATTTAAGGCAATAAAATGTCAGTCTTTTCTATTACTTTCAGTTTCTTGAGAAAACCCAAACATCTAACAACCAAGAAGGAAGGCAGAGAGAGCTAGCCTCTAGGAATGAGGCATGGAGACTTAGATCCTAAGCAAAGAAGAGAGCTAGAGAAGCCATAAACACATAGAAATAAGATAAAGTTCAAAAGGGAGAAATGCAATGTCTTACACTTATGTAAAACAAACCTTCACAAATTCATCTTTGGAGGAGGTCATATATATATATATATATATATATATATATATATATACATGTATGTATATATATATATATACCAATTTTTCTTTTGCATTTAATTTTATTACTTTTATCTTCAAATAAATATAAGCAATGATTTTTAACATTCTTTTTAATTAAAATTTGAATTCCATATTTTATACCTTCTGTCTCTCCTTGAGATGGCACACAATTTAATATAGAATTTGCAAGCAGAGTCATCCAAAACATTTCTTTCTAACCAATTTGAAAAAGAAAATGCAGACCCCAAACCCCAAAATAATAAAGTAAAAAAGTATCTTCAATCTGCATTCAGGCTCCATTAGTTCTTTTACTATATGTAGAAATCATTTTTTTATCAAGCATCCTTTGAAAATACCTTAGATCATTGTTATTGGTAAAAGTAGCCAAGTTATTCTTAGATGATTATTGTAAAGAATTATAGTTACTATGTACAATGTTCTTCTGGTTCTGCTGATTTCACTTCCATTGGTTCATGCAAACCTTTTAGAATCTCACATTTTTCACCTGTAAAATGAGGAGGTTGGAGTAAGTGATCTCTAAGGTACCTTTCCAAATTTAAATCCATTGATCCTCATAAAAGGTGAAGTGGTGAATATTGGAATTTAAAGTATGAGGAAGATGGAATCATAGAATTGGTATTAGAAATGAATATCAGAGGTAATTGATCTAATCTGGATTAATCTTATCCAACCAGAGGATGAGAGGAAATAGATGTTTTCAGAAGGTAATTGATTGGTTCTGTCTCCTGTGATCAGTAATTGATAAAGAAAAAATTGGTAAGGAACCCAGCTCCTCAGTTTCTAAGTATAATCTTCCCATCAAACTTCTTATTGATGATATACATTTTTGACATGTTGAGGACTTCCTGGTTGCCCATGAAGTCTTACCATATAAAAATTACTTAAGAGTAGTTCTTTAGATCTTTTATATAAAATATTTCCTCTGGAATTATTAGGTAACACCATAAAAGTTGTCTGGGGACAATTATACCTATCGAAGAATAGTCAAACCTGTAGAAAATCATTTAAAGAAGTTCGTATTGCAGCAAGAACTGTGGCACCCTTGCATTTGGATCAGCTTCAACCTGAAACAGTAAGACAAAACTTGAAAGAGACACAGCCATCAGGTATTTCTGAAGGTAAGAATTTCTTTTTACTGTATAGTCTTTGTACTATGGGACAGAATGAGGTACTCACACATTTGAAAGGAGCTCCTTCATACCTGCTACTTCATCTCATTTTGCCATAGGTAATTAATGGGAATCATGTTTATAAAACCCATCTGAACAGTGCCTGCATTATTACACTCTCTAGAATGGGGAGTTTTTAACTTCCATTGGAAAGCTATTTATGTATCTTAACAAAAGACAAGTATGTTGAAGTCTCAAATTTTTGTTTGAAGCCCCAGAATTTATGACAGAAAATACTCGCTCTTCCCTATTACATCTGGACTCTTAGGAAGACATAGAGACTTAGCAACCAGGGACCTAGATCCTAAGAGAAGACAGAAAATTAGAGAAGTCACAAACACATAGTAGTAAGATAAAGTTCAAAAGCCAGAAATGCATTGTCTTTCATTTATGTAAAAATAACCTTTATAAATTCATGATTGGAAGATGCAAAGTTGGCATCATTTTTCTTTTACTTTTACTTTTGTTTTCATATAAATGCAAACAGTAATTTTTATAACACTTTTTAAAATTAAAATTTGAGTTCCATATTTTATCCTTCCTATCTCCCCTTCTTGAGAAGACAAGCAATTTAATATAGACTAGACAGGTATAATCATCCAAAACATTCCTATGTTAATTTTGTATAAGAAAACAGAGCAAAAAAGCAAAAATAATAAAGTAAAAAAAAGTATGCCTCAATCTGTATTCAGATTCCATTTGTTATTTCTCTTTATAAAGGAGAGGATTTCCTTCCATTGTAAAGTTTTTTATTTTTTTTATCTTAACATAGAACAAGCATAAATTTGCTTTTGAAGTTCCAGAATTTGTGATATGTAATTGTTACTTTATTGCTTATGGTCTCTTAGAAAGGCAAGCAGGGAGGAAGGCACAGAGATCATAAAAGAAAAAGACAGAGTTAGAAAAGCCAAAAAGATGTAACAATAAGATGAAATTCAAAAGGGAGAAATGCAATATCTTATACTTATGTACAAAAAACCTTCATAAATTCACGATTGAAGCAGGTAGTGTTTGCAACAATTTTTTTACATTTAAGTTATTACTCAATTACATGTAAATAAAAAATTTAACCTTTTTTTATTACATTTTGAGTTCCACATTCTTTCCCTCCTATCTCTTCACTTTGAGAAGTCAAGCAACTTAATATAGAATATACATTTTCAGTCATGTAAAACATTTCTGTTAGCCATATTGCAAAAGAAAACATGGATGAAAAAACCAAAAATAATGAAGTGAAAAATAAGTATACTTCCATCTCCATTCCTACTCCATTAGTTCTTTCTCTGGAGGTGGATAGCATTTTTGATCATGGGTCCTTTGGAATTGTCTTGAATCATCTTTTTTTTTTTTGCTGAGAGTAGTTAATTAATTCTCAGTTGATAATTATACAGAATTTCTGCTATGCTTCCATTGTTCTACTTGTTCTGCTCACTTCTCTTGGCATCAATTCATGCAAGTCTTTTAAAACCTCACATTTTTCACCTGTAAAATGAGGAGATAGGATGAGGTGATCACTAAAGTTCATTTCCAAATTTAAATCCATTGATCCTCAAAAAAAAAGTAAAATGTTGAACAATGAATTATAAAGCATTAGGTAATACCATCATAGATTTAGAGGCAGAAATGGACCTCCAGAAGGGAGAAGATTCCCTTTTATTGGAAAGCCTTTTATTTTTTACCATAACAAAAGTCAAGTATTTTGGGGTCTCAAATTTTTGTTTGAAGTCCTAGAATTTTTGTTTGTTTGTTTTTTTAGTTTTTGCAAGGCAATGGGGTTAAGTGGCTTGCCCAAGGCCACACAGCTAGGTAATTATTAAGTGTCTGAGACCGG
Source organism: Macrotis lagotis (assembly GCF_037893015.1). NCBI lineage: Eukaryota > Metazoa > Chordata > Mammalia > Peramelemorphia > Peramelidae > Macrotis > Macrotis lagotis. Next base: position 199,421,076 of record NC_133659.1, read on the forward strand.
ATTTGAACCCAGGTACTCCTGACTCCAGGGCCGGTGCTTTATCCACTGCGCCACCTAGCCACCCCAAAGTCCTAGAATTTAAGACAAGTATTTGTCACTCTACTCTACTGCTTGTGGTCTCTTAGTAAGATACATAGACCTAGCAACCAGGGAGGAAGATAGAGAGGCTAGTCTCTAGGCATTAAGGCATAGAAGATCCTAAGAAAAGAGAGTTAGAGAAATCACAAAGATATAGCAATAAGATAAAGTTCAAAAGACATCAATGTAATTTCTTATACTTATGTACAAGAAACCTTCATAAATTCATGATTAGAGGAAGCAAGGTTGGCAGCATTTCTTTTTCTGAATTTAATTTTTATCTTAAAATCCATGTAAACAATTATTTTTAACATTCTTTGTTATTAAATTTTGAGTTCCATATTTTATCCTTCTCATCTCCCTTTCTTGTGGAGAGACAAGTAATTTAATATACAATAAACAGGTAGAGTCATCCAAAACATTTCTATGTTAATCATATTATAAAAGATAAAACAAACCAAAACCCCAAAATAATAAAGTAGAAAAAGGTATGATTCAATTTACATTGACTCCATTGATCATAGATTTAGAGCTTGAAATGGATTTTAAATATAATTGATTTAATCTAGATTAATTTTAACTAAGCCCCTTCATTTAGATAAGAGGAAACTAAAGTCTCCACAGGTTAATCGATTTGTTCAAACTCATGTAGTAAAAAATAAATTGGTACCAAACTCAGACCTTCAGATTCCAAATCTAGTCCTCTTCTTATTTCATGAGGTATCCTTTGGAGGATGTATTTTTTGGATATGTTGAGGCTCTAGTGGTTGCCCATGAAGTTGAACCATATAAGCAGTTACTTAAGAGTAGTTCTTGGACAGAACATATTGTTAGTTTATTGTTTGACAAGTCTATAGAAGCTCTATGGGGATAGTGAGAACTATTTAAGAGTAGTCAGATCCTTAGGAAATCATTGAGTGAAATTCATATTACAGAGAGGGCAGTAGCCCCTTTGGATTTGGATCAGCTTCTATCTGAAAAAGGAGCAAAAAAGGAGATAGCAATACAGACATCAAAAGTATTTCAAGGTAAGAATTTCTTTTATCTGTATTATCTTTGTACCATAATTAAGTAAATAAATGAAGGGTAAAAAATAAAGTAACTATAGACAACATAAAATACTTGAGAATCTGCATCTACCTCCCAAGACAAATCCAGAAACTACAATTACAAAATGCTTTTCACACAAATTAAGTCAGATCTAAACAATTGGAGAAATGCCTATAGCTCATGGTTAGACCAAGTTCATATAATAAAAATGACAATTTTTCTGAAATTATTTATTCATTAACGTCATACTAGTCAAACCACCAGAAAACTATTTTACAGCTAGGCTAGAAAAAATTAGTAACAAAATTTATCTGGAGCAACAAAATGTCTAGAATTTCAAAAGAATTGATGAAAATGCAAAGAAAGGTGGCCTAGCTGTATCAGATTTAAAAGTATATTATAAAGTGGAAGTCATCAAAATTGTTTGGTACTGGTTAAGAAATAGAGCAAAGGGCCAATAGATTAGAGCAGGTATAAAATAAATAATAATTAATGACTATATTAATCTACTATTTGATAAATTCAAATATACTAGCTTCTGGGATAGTTTGACAAAACCTGCTGGGAAAACTGGAATATAGTATGACAAAAAATAGGCAAAGACTCACATGTTATACTCTATACCTAAATAAAGTCAAAATGGGTACATGATTTAGACATGAAGGGTAGCTCCATTGACCAATTAAGAGAACAAGAAATATTCTATCTCCCCTTCTTGAGAAGGTAAGCAATTTAATACAGAATATACACTTGTAGTCATGCAAAACATTTTTACATAGCCATGTTGCAAAAGACAGACCTAAAAGTCAAAAGTAATAAAGTAAAACAAAGTATGCTTCAGTTTGCATTCAGATGCCATTGGTTCTTTCTCTAGAGTTTTTCATTGTGAATCCTTTGAAATTATTTTCTATCATTTTATTGCTAATAGCTAAGTCATTCACAGTTGATCATGGTACTGAATTGCTTTAAATGTGTAAAACATTCTCCTGGTTCTGTTCATTTCACTTTGCTTCAGTTTGTACAAGTATTTTGGAATCTCATTTTTTCACATGTACAAAGCAAAGTTTCGACGAGGAGATCTCTAAACTTCCTTTTTTAAAAATTTTTTTTATTAAAGATATTATTTGAGTTTTACAATTTTCCCCCAATCTTGCTTCCCTCCCTCACCCCCACCCCACAGATAGCACTCCGTCAGTCTTTACTTTGTTTCCATGTTTTACCTTGATCCAATTTGGGTGTGATGAGAGAGAAATCATATCCTTAAAGAGAATAGAATTCTCAGGGGTAGCAAGATCAGACAATAAGATATCTGGTTTTTTTTTCAAATTAAAGGGAATAGTCCCTGCACCTCGTTCAAACTCCACAGCTCCCTATCTGGACACAGATGGTACTCTCCCCTGTAGACAGCCCAAAACTGCTCCCAATTGTTGCACTGATGGGATGAGCAAGTCCTTCAAGGTTGAACATCACTCCCATGTTGCTGTTAGGGTGTACAGTATTTTTCTGGTTCTGCTCATCTAACTCAGCACCAGTTCATGCAAATCCCTCCAGGTTTCCCTGAAAACCTGTCCCTCCTGGTTTCTAATAGAACAGTAGTGTTCCATGACACACATATACCATAGTTTGCTAAGCCATTCCCCAATTGAAGGACATTTACTGGATTTCCAATTCTTTGCCACCACAAACAGGGCTGCTATAAATATTTTTGTACAAGTAATGTTTTTACCCTTTTTCCTCATCTCTTCAGGGTATAGACCCAGTCGTGGTATTGCTGGGTCAAAGGGTATGCACATTTTTGTTGCCCTTTGGTCATAGTTCCAAATAGCTCTCCAGAAGGGTTGGATGAGTTCACAGCTCCACCAACAGTGTAACAGTGTCCCAGATTTCCCACATCCCTTCCAACAATGATCATTATCCTTCCTGGTCATACTGGCCAATCTGAGAGGTGTGAGGTGGTACCTCAGAGAAGCTTTAATTTGCATTTCTCTAATAAGTAATGATATAGAGCATTTTTTCATATGGCTATGGATTGCTTTGATCTCCTCATCTGTAAATTGCCTTTGCATATCCTTTGACCATTTGTCAATTGGGGAATGGCTTTTTGTTTTAAAAATATGACTCAGTTCTCTGTATATTTTAGAAATGAGTCCTTTGTCAGAATCATTAGTTGTAAAGATTGTTTCCCAATTTACTACTTTTCTTTTGATCTTGATTACATTGGTTTTATCTGTGCAAAAGCTTTTTAATTTAATGTAATCGAAATCATCTAATTGGTTTTTAGTGATGTTCTCCAACTCTTCCCTAGTCATAAACTGTTTCCCTTTCCATAGATCTGATAGGTAGACTAGTCCTTGATCTTCTAATTTGCTTATAGTATCTAAACTTCCTTTTGAATTTTAAATCCACAGATCCCATAAAAGGTAAAATGTTGATCAATGAAATTTAAATAGTTGGGGTTATGGGATCATAGATTTATTTATTTATTTGATATTTTATTTTTCCAATTACATGTTTTGAACATTTTCCAACCCTTATCCACTTGCATATATATGTTATACACTTTTTTTTACCACCCTCACTTCCCAACCCCCTCCTCTTAATAGCAAACAGTCTGGTAAAAGTTGTACATGTGAAATTGTGTTTAACATATTTGCATATTAGTCTTTTTTGTGTCTGAGGAATTGAGACTAAGGGAAAAGAAAGAAAACCATGGGGTATGAAAGAAAAAAATAAGAGAAGTTTTTAAAAAGTGAACATATAATCTTTTTAGACTGTGGGTTTATTTTTTTTAACCTCTGGATGTGGATGGTGTTTTTGTCTAGGCCTCCTAGATCTCTGAACTTCTGAGAGGAGCTGCATCCATCATAGCTGATCAACTCACAGTGTTGTTATTAATGTGTACAATATTTTATTGGTTCTGCTCCTTTTGTTCAACATCAGTTCTTGAAATTCTTTCCATGCTTCTTTAAAGTCTGACAATTCATGGTTTCTTATAGAACCAATAGTACTCCATAACATTCATATACCATAACTTATTCAGCCATTCCCTAATTGGTGGGCATCTCCTCAATTTCCAATTCTTTGCGACTACAAAAAGAACTGCTATAAATATTTTTGAACATATGGGATGTTCCCCATTTTTTGTGATTTCTTTTGGATAGGGATCATAGATTTAGGGCTAGAAATGAACTTCAGAGGTAATCGATCTAGTCTGGATTAATCTTATTGAGGTACTATTTGGGAATATCTCCAGGGAGTTTTCATTGATTGGTGTATACTACTGTAGTCTGTAACCCTAACTGTGAAAATTGTTTACTAGCTTTCTATGTCCCTTCCATTCTTGCCAGCCTTGGTTTTATTAGTGCAAAACCTTTTTAATTTAATATAGTCAGAATCATCTATTTTGAAGTTTATAATTATTCTATTTCTTCTTTAGTCATACCCTTCTCTACTTTCCATAGATACAGTAGATCACTGTTAATTGGTCTGTGGCATTGTTCTTTATGTCTAAATCCTGTACCCATTTTGAACTTAATTAGGCATTGGTTGTGAGATGTGGGTCTATGCCTAGTTTTTGCCATGCTATTTTCCAGTTTTCCCAATGACTTTTGTCAGTGAGCTTTTATCCCAGAAACTAAAGTCTTTGGGTTTGTCAAACATAGATGACTGTGGTCACTTATTACTGTTTCTTTTGTAACCTATCCTAATCTACTCTATATTTTTTAACAAGTACCAGGCAGTTTTGATGACAGCTTCTTTAAAGTATAATTTTAGATGTGGTACAGATATGCCACCTTTCTTGACATTTTTTTTTCATCAGCTCTCTTGATATTCTTGATCTTTTGTGGCTCCAGAAGAATTTTGTTACTATTTTTTTCTAGTTTGGTAAAAGAATTATTTGGTAGTTTGATTGGTATGGCACTGAATAAGTAATGTAATTTGGGTAAAACTGTCATATCTAACCATAAGCAACTGACATTTTTCCAGTTGTGTAGATCTGACTTTATTTGTGTGAAAAGTGTTTTGTAATTGTGTTCATATGGTTTTTGGGTTTGTCTTGGGAAGTGGATTCTCAAGTATTTAATGTTGTCTACAGTTACTTTAAAAATGGAATTTATTTTTCTTTCTCCTGTTCTTGGGTTTTATTGTTCACATGTAGACAAGCTGATGATTTTTGTGACTTTATTTTATATCCTGCTACTTTGCTGAATTTAATTGTTTCAAGTAGCTTTCTAGATGATTTTCTCAGATTCTCTAAGTATACCATCATATCTTGCAAAGATTGAAAGTTTTGCTTCCTCATTTCCAATTCTAATTTTATTACTAAAACTAACATTTCTAATATTATACTGAAGAGTAATATGATAATGGTCAGCCTTGTTTTACCCCTGATTTTTTTGGAAATGCTCCTAGTTTATCCCCATTATATATAATATTTGTTGATGATTTTAGATAGATACTATTTATTTTTTTATTCCTATACTCTCTAGTGTTTTTAATAGGAATGGATGGTTGTATTTTATCAAAGACTTTTTCAGCATCTATTGACATATTGATATGATTTCTGTTGGTTTTGTTATTGATATTTTCAATTATGTTGAGTGTTTTCCTAATATTGAACCATCTCTATAGGATCTAAATCCTACCTGATCCTTGCATGTTATTTTAATAATAACTTGCTGTAATCTCTTTGCTAAAATTTTATTTAAAATTTTTACATCAATGTACAATAGGGAAATAATTTTCTTTGTTTCAATTTTTCCTGATCTAGGGATCAGCACCACATATTGTTGTCAAAAAAGAAATTTGACAGTGTTCCCTCTTCTTCTATTTTTAAAAAAATAGTTTATGTAGAATTGGAACTATTTTTTCCTTAAATGTTTGATAAATTTTATTTCTAAATCCATTTGGATCTTGAGACTTTTAAAAGGGAGTTTATTGATGGTTTCTTCAATTTCTGGTTGACAATAATTCATAAATGATCTCTCCAGACCAGATCAATTATTTTTCCTAGAAGTTACTTTATATTTTCTTCAATATTTTTCAACCTTTTTATTTTGTTTGATGGAATCTTAGTGTCTCATAAATTCATTAGTTTCTTTTTATCCAATTTTATTTTTTAGGGTTTTATTTTCTTTAATTTGCTCTTGTGTTTCTTTTTCCAGTTGGTTAATTTTACTTTTTGCTGAGTTGCATTCCTTTTCTAGTTGATTAATTTGAGTTTTAGATGAGTTGCATTCCTTTTTCAGTTAGGTGATTTTATTTTTTGAAGTTACATTCTTTTTCCAGTTGGTTATTTTTACTTTCAAAGGAGTTGTTTTTTTGGTAAATTTTTCATAGTTTTCCTGCATGATTCTCATTTCTTAAGCTTTATAAGGTATGGGAGACACTGGCATAGGACCACATAGCATAGAATGCCCTTATCAGAGAAAGTGCAGAGTTCTATGAGCAAGACAGAAGTAGATTAAAGGAAACATGAGACACTGCTTTTCACCTGGACTATTTGTGCATGAACTTTGGTGCTTGTGAGCTTGTATTGGTCTGATTAGCCACAGTTGGATGCCCTGTAATTTGTCTCAAATATAGTGATGCCATTTTGGTCTTATTCAACAGAAGGACAAGAGCTAACCATACCCATATCCTCTAAGTTCAATCTCTTCAACTATATTTAACCCTTTACCTATCCTAGAAGAAATAAAATTCTTAAGAGTTACAAATGTTATCTTCCCTTATAGGGTTGTATACAATTTAATGTTCTTGACATTGGTTTTTTCCCCCTTTCTGTTTGCCTTTGTATGCATCTCTTGAGAATTGTATTTGAATATTGAAGTTTCTGTTCAGTTCTGATTTTTTTTTTTGCAAGGCAATGGGGTTAAGTGACTTGCCCAAGGTAAGCTAGGTAATTGTGTCTGAGGTCAAATTTGAACTCAGGTCCTCCTGACTCCAGGGTCAGTGCTCTATTCACTGCACCACCAAGCTGCCACCCTCACTGTACCACTTAGCTTGCTCCAAGTTCCGGTCTTTTTATCAGGAAATTTTGGAAGTGCTTTCTTTTGTTGACCATCCATTTTTTCCTCTGACAGATATGGGGATGATAAATTCTTGAATGTAATCCTAGGTCCTTTTCCCCTCTGAAATAGGATATTCCAAGTCATCCTGTCCTTCAATGTTGAAGCTGAAAAGTTCTGTGGAAGTCTGATTGTGCTTCCTTTGTATTTAAATTGCTTCTTTTTTGCAGCTTGCAGTACTTTCTCCCTTATTTGAGAAATCTAGAATTTGGCTATGATATAGTCTTTGGAGTTCTTATCCTGGGGGAGGAGTTCTGTATGTTCTTTCAATGACTATTTTTGTCTTCTTGATCCAGAAGATTTGGACAGTTTTCCCTGATAATTTCCTAAAATATATTTTCTAGGCTTAAGATCAGGCTTTCTGGTTGACTAATAATTCATAAATGATCTTTCTAGACCAGATGGTTTGTTTTTCCTGGAAGGTACTTTACATTTTCTTCATTATTTTTCAGCATTTTTACTTTGTTTGATGGAATCTTGGTGTCTCATAAATTCATTAGTTTCTATTTATCCAATTCTGATTTTTAGGGTTTTATTTTCTTTAGTTTGATTTTGTGTTTCCTTTTCCAGTTGGTTAATTTTACTTTTTGCTGAGTTGCATTCCTTTTCCAGTTGATTGATTTGAGTTTTAGATGAGTTGCATTTCTTTTCCAGTAGGTTGATTTTATTTTTTGAAGTTATATCCTTTTTCCAGTTGGTTATTTTTACGTTCTAAGGAGTTGATTTCTTTGGTCATTTTTCCATAATTTTCCTGCATGTCTCTCATTTCTTTTTTACATTTTCTCCTTCTCGTCTTTGGTTTTTAAATTATTTTTAAATTTCTTTTATGAGATTTTGGATTTGATTCCCAATTCAAGGACTTCTTTGAGATTTCCCATGTAGGTAATTTTTCACAGCTTTTTTCTTCTGAGGTGGCATTTTTTATCATCTTTCTATGGTTAGCACTCTTTTAGCTTTTTTTTTTTTATTATTTTGATTGTTTAAACTACTCTTGGGATACAGACCCAAGCTTTTTGTGCTGAGATCATGGGTTCATAAATTTAGGTCTCAAAATGAACTCTACTCTGGATTAATCTTATCCAACCCCCCTCCATTTAGATAACAGGAAACTGAAGTAATTGATTTGTTCAATTTACTGTAATCAGCAATTGACAAACTGTGAACTGGTAATGAACCCAGGCCCTCAGACTCCAAATCTAATCTACCTTTTATTCCATCAGACTTCCATGAAGGATGTATTTTTTGGACCTTGTGGTTGCTCATGATGTCAAACCATATAAACAGTTACTTAAAAGTAGTTTTTGGGCAGAACATATCAAAATATTTCTTTTAGTATTAATTGATTGTTTGGCAACTCTATAGAAGTTGTCTGGGTATAGCTATATCTATTGAAGAGAGCAATCAGTCAAATACTTAGAAAATCATTGTGTGAAGTTCATATTACAGAGAAGGCAGCGGCTTCCTTGGATATGAATCAACTTCGATCTGAAAAAGCAAGAAAAAAGGAGATAGCAATACAGACATCCAAAGTATTTTCAGGTAAGAATTTTTTTTTCCTATGTAGTCTTTTATCATATCAGTCAGGCTTGTAAAGTAACCACACCTTTGAAAGGAGTTGTTTGGTATCTGTTACTCCAACTAATCCTTGCCATAGGTACATGGTGAATAATGGGAATATGGTAATAATATTTATCAAAACACTGTCTGCATTATACTCTAGAAATGAGAGAATTGTCTTTTGGAAAGTTTTTTATTTTTGTATCTTAACAAAGGGCAAGTGTATTGGGGTTTTAAATATTTGTTTGAAATTCCCCAAATTAAGTATTTGTCACTCTAGTCTATTGCTTATTGCATCTTAGGAAGATATAGAGGCTTCCCACTGGATACTATAAGTGACCTAGATCCTAAGAGAAGATGGAGAACTCTAAAAGCCACAAAGACTTAACAATAAGATAAATGCCAAAAGGCATAGATGTAAAGTTTTATACTTTTGTACAAGAAACCTTGATAAATTCATGATTGGAGGAAGTTGTGTGAGTACAGCTATATCTATTGAAGGGTAGTTAAATCCTTTGAAACTCATTGAGTGAAGTTCTTATTACAGAGAAGCCAGTGTCCCCCATAGTTATGGAGCAAATTCGACTTGAAGAAACAAGAAAAATGGTGAAAGAGACAAAACCATCAGAAATATCTGAAGGTAAGACTTACTTTTTACTTTGTACCATAGCAATCAGAGTTGATTACTTAACCACACCATTGAGAGAAATATCCATCCTCACCATGGCTACATAGTGATTAATGGGAATCATGGTTATAAAATTCATCAGTTTTATACTTTTGTACAAGAAACCTTGATAAATTCATGATTGGAGGAAGTTGCGTGAGTACAGCTGTATCTATTGAAGGGTAGTTAAATCCTTTGAAACTCATTGAGTGAAGTTCTTATTACAGAGAAGCCAGTGTCCCCCATGGTTATGGAGCAAATTCGACTTGAAGAAACAAGAAAAATGTTGAAAGAGACAAAACCATCAGAAATATCTGAAGGTAAGACTTACTTTTTACTTTGTACCATAGCAATCAGAGTTGATTACTTAACCACACCATTGAGAGAAATATCCATCCACACCATGGCTACATAGTGATTAATGGGAATCATGGTTATAAAATTCATCAGTTTTATACTTTTGTACAAGAAACCTTGATAAATTCATGATTGGAGGAAGTTGTGTGAGTACAGCTGTATCTATTGAAGGGTAGTTAAATCCTTTGAAACTCATTGAGTGAAGTTCTTATTACAGAGAAGCCAGTGTCCCCCATGGTTATGGAGCAAATTCGACTTGAAGAAACAAGAAAAATGTTGAAAGAGACAAAACCATCAGAAATATCTGAAGGTAAGAATTACTTTTTACTTTGTACCATAGCAATCAGAGTTGATTACTTAACCACACCATTGAGAGAAATATTCATCCTCACCATGGCTACATAGTGATTAATGGGAATCATGGTTATAAAATTCATCCAAATAGTTCCTGCATTTCACTCTCCAGAACAGAGTATTCCTTTCATTGGAAAGGTGTTTTGGTATCACATTAGAAGACAAGTATGTTGGATTCTGAAATTTTTGTTTGAAGTCCACAATTTAGCCATGAAATTTTCACTTTGATCTATTGCTTGTGGTCTTATAGGCTGATACAGAGACCTAAACACAAGGAAGAAAAGCACAGAGCTAGACTCTAGGGAGCAAGGTGTAGAGACATAGATCTTAAAAGAAGATGACAGAGAACTGGAGAATTCACAAAGCCTTAACAATAAGATTAAAAGAAACATTTCTCAATTCATGATTGGAGAATTTTTTTTTTGTTTTTAATTCTTGCTTTATTTTTTCTCAATTATGTGTAAACAAAATTTTTTTCTCATTTATATGCAAACTTTTTTTAACAAATGTACATATTTTCAAAAAAAGTGTGAGGTCCATATTCTCTCTTACCTATCTCCTCTTCTTGAGAAGGCGAACAATTAAATATAGAATATGCACTTGCAGTGATGCAAAACATTTTAATGTTTGCCTCATTGGAAAAGAAAGCACAGACCTTAAAAACAAAAATTATCACATAAAAAGCAAAGTATGCCTTAATTTTCATTCATACTCCATTAGTTCTTTCTTTGGTGGTGGATAGTATTTTTTCATGGGTCCTTTGGAACTGTCTTCTATGATTTTATTTCTGAGTTAGCTAAATCATTCTTGCTTGATCATTTTACAGAATTCCTATTACTGTGTATAATGGTCTCTTGTTTCTGCTCATTTCATTTGCATCAGTTCATGAAAATCTTTTAGAATCTTACCTTTTTTCACCTGAAAAACAGGAGGTTAGATGAGGTGATCACTAAGGTTCCTTTTTAATGTAAATCTGTTGATCCTCATAAAAGATAAAGTATTGAAAAGTGGAATTTAAATCATTAGGATCATGGGATTGTAGATTTAGAGCTTGAAAATGGACCTTGGAAGTAATTGACTTAGTCTAATTTATCTTATTGAAGGCCCTACTTAAGGGTATCTCCAGAGTTCCATTTATTGGTGCACCTTCCTGAATCCAGTAATTGGTAAAGAACAAATTAGCAAAGAATTCAGGTCCTCACATTCCTCTTACTACATCAAACTTCCTATGAAGGATGGATGTATTTTATGGGTATAGTGTAAACTGGTTGCCATTAAAGTCTGATCATATAAATAGCTATGTAAGATTTAGTTCTTGGGACATAAGATATAAAAATATTTTCTTTGTGTTAGTTGGTAGGCAACACTGTAAGAGTTGTATGAGGACAGCTATGCTTATTAATAGTAAGTCAATAAATTGAATGAAGTTCATATTGCAGAGAGACCACCAGTCCCCTTGGAAATGGATCAGCTTCGACATGAAGAAACAAGAAAAAGAGAGACAAAGCCATCAGAAGTATCTGAGGGTAAGAATTTCTTTTTCTGCTTAGTCTTTGTATCATAACAATTAGAGTTGTTATGTAAATGCACCAATGAAAGGATTTCCTTTGTACCTACACCATAGCTACATGGTGATTAATGGGAGTCATGGTTATAAAATTCATCCCAACAGTCCCTGCATTACATATACTCTAGAAAAGAGAGAATTCCTTTTTCTTGAAAAACTTTCTAGTTTTGTATTTTAACAAAAGGCAAGAATGTTGTTTGAAATTTTGTTTGAAGTCCCAGAATTTGAATCCTGTCTAGTCTATTGCTTGTGCTCTCTTAGGATGACACAGAGAACTAGTCATCAGGGAGGAAGGCAGAGAACTAGACCCTGTGAAGCAATGCATAGATACCTAGATCCTAAGATAAGAAGATGGAGAACTAGAGAAGCCATGCAGCTTTAGCAAATAAAGTTCTAAAGGCATAAATGTAAAGTCTTACACTCATATATAAGAAACTTTCATAAATTCATGATTAAAGGAGACAAAATTATTAGCAGTTGTTTTGTGGCATTCAATTTTATTTTATTTTATTCTCAAATACTTGAATACTAAAAGTTTTATATTCTTTTATTAAAATATGTGTTTCACATTTTCTCCTTTCTTCTCTCCTTGAGGTGACAAGCAATTTAATATCGAATATATACTTGCTGCCGTTTAAAACATTTCCATATTATCCATATTGCAAAAGAAAATAACAGACCAAAACACTAAAACTAATAAAAAAATGCTATGCTTTAATCTGCATTCAGATTCTATGAGTTCTTTGGATGTGGAGAGCATTTTTTTTATTAAAGGTTCTTTGGAATTGTCTTAAATCATTTTATTGCTAAGAATAGCTATGTTATGCTCATTTGTTAATTGTACAGAATCACTATTAATATGTGTGCAATGTTCTATGGGTTCTACCCATTTCACTTTCTATCAGTTTATTCAAATCTTTTAGAACTTCACATTTTTCATCCAGAAAATGAGGAGGTTAGTGTTTGTGATTACTAAGGTTTCTTTCCAATTTTAAATCCACTGATCCTTATATATTTGAAGGATTGAATGGTGAAATTTAAACATTAGGATCATGGGATCATAGATCTCAAAATGGACTCTGGATGTAATTGATCTTATCTGGATCCAACCCCCTCCATTTAGATAACAGGTAACTGAAGTTTTCACAGGTTAATTGATTTGTTCAATTTACTATAATCAGTAATTGATAAAGTATAAACTCGAAATGAACCCAGACTCTCAGATTCCAAATCTAATCCACGTCTTATTCCATCAGACTTCATTTGGATGTATTATTTGGACATGCTGAGGACCTTGTGGTTGCTCATGAAAGTCAAATATAAGCAATTATTTAAGAGTAGTTTTTGGGACATAAGATATCAAAATATTTTTTCTTGGTGTTAATTGATTATTTAGCAACTCTATAAAAGTTGTCTGGGGATAGCTATATTTTATTCATTCATTCATTCATTTATTTATTTTAATTAAAGATTTTATTTATTTTGAGTTTTGCAATTTTCCCTCAATCTTACTTCCCTCCCCCCACTCCCCCACAGAAAGCAATTTGTCAGTCTTTACACTATTTCCATGTTGTACATTGATCCAAATTGAGTGTGATGAGAGAGAAATCATATCCTTAAAGAAGAAACATAAAGAATAAGAGATAACAAGATCAGACAATAAGATATCAGTTTTTTTCCCCTAAAGTTCTTGAATTTTGTCCAAACTCCACTGTTCTTTATCTGGATACAGATATTCTCCATTGCAGACAGCCCCAAATTGTCCCTGATTTTTGCACTGATGAAATAAATGTGTTCATCAAGGTTGATCATCACCCCCATGTTAGGGTATACAATGTTTTTCTGGTTCTGGATAGCTATATTTATTGAAGAGTAGTCAAATCCTTAGAAAATCATTGTGTAAAGTTCACATTACAGAGAGGGCAGTGACTCCCTTGGATATGAATCAACTTCGATCTGAAAAAGTAAGAAAAAAGGAGATAGCAATACAGACGTCCAAAGTATTTCCAGGTAAGAATTTCTTTTTCCTATATAGTCTTTGTTTCATAGCAGTTAGACTTGTAAGGTAACCAGACTTTTGAAAGGAGTTGCTTGGTATCTGCTGCTTCAACTAATCCTTGCCATAGGTACATGGTGAATAATGGGAATATGATAATGACATCCATCAAAACACTGTTTGTATTACATTCTCCTGAGAGGAGAGGATTGCCTTCCATTGGAAAGTTTTTATTTTTTATCTTAACAATAGGCAAATATGTTGGCATTTGAAATTTTTGTTTGAAATTCCAGAAATTAAACACTTAATTGTCACTCTAGTCTATCGTTTGTTGCCTCTTTGGATGACACTGAGGTCTAGCTACCAGGGAGAAAGGAACAGAGCTAGTTTCTAGGGAGCAAGGAATAGATCCTAAGAGAATACTAAGAGAGCTTGAGAAAACACAAGGACTTAACAATAATATAAAGTTCAAAAGGCTTAAATGTAAAGTCTTATACTCATGTACAAGAAACCTTCATAAATTCATAATTGTTGGAGATTGCTCATGTAGCAATTCATTTGTTACATTTATTTTTTTAAATTTGATTCTAAAATACCTATGAACAAAAATTTTCAACAATCTTTTCTACCTGATTTCTTCTCTCCTATCTCTCTCTACAAGAAAGCAATTTAATATAGAATATATACTTACAGTCATGTGAAACATTTCTATGTTAGCCATAATGTAAAAGAAAAGTAAGCTCCAACAAACAAAAATAATAATATAAAAAGCAAAGTATGCTTTAGTCTGCTTTCATTCCCACATACCATTTGTGGTGGTTGGTATTTTTTTTATCATAGATCCTTTGGAATTGTCTGGGATCATTTTATCTCTGAGAATAGGTAAGATGTTCACAGGCAATGAAAGTACAAAATTGCTGTTGCTATGTAGAATGTTATCTTGGTTCTACTCATTTCCATTGCAGCAGTTCATGCCAATCTTTTTAGAACTTCATTTGTTAAGTAGGAAAAAGGGATGGTTGGACTGTGATTGCTAAGGTTATTTTCAAATTTAAATTCCTTGATCCTCATAAAACATAGTGTTAAAAAAAGTGAAATTAAATCTTTAGGACTGTGAAATCATAGATTTAGGACTAGAAATAGATTTTGATGGTATTTGATATGCTCTAGATTAATTTTATCCAAGTTCCCAATTGGGGAATTTTACAGAAATTCATAGATTGGTTCAAGCTCCTGTAGTAAGTAATTGGTAAAGAACTCTGGTCTTCAGATTCCAAATCTAGTCCTCCTATTGCATCAGACTTCTTAAGGATCACATATTTTTTTGATCATGCTGTGGACCTTCTGATTGCGCATGAAATTGAAACATATAAACAGTTATTTAAGACTAGTTCTGGAGACAGAAGATATAGAAACATTTCCTCTATAGTTAGTTGCTGTGAGGCAACATCATAGAATAGAAGTTGTGTGGGGCCAGATCTACCTATTGAAGAGTATTCAAATCTTAGAAACTCATTGAATGAAGTTCATATTTCAGCGAGGCTAGCAGTCCCCATGGATTTGGATCAGGTTCGATGTGAAGAAGCAATAAAAAAGTTGAAAGAAACAAAGCCATCAGAAGTATATGAAGGTAAGAATTTCTTTTTACTGGACAGTTTTTATACCATGTTTATCAAAGTTATGTAACTGCACCTTTGAAAGGAAGTATAATGTACCTGCTACTTTAACTCAGGTTGGTAAAGAACTCAGGTCCTCAGATTTCAAATCTAATCCTCCTCCTGTTGCATCAGACTTCCTATGGAGGATGTATTTTATGGGCATGCTGTGGACTCCTGACTGCCCATAAAGTTGAATCATACAAGTAACTGCTTAAGTCGTGTTCTTAGGATGGAAAATATAGGAATATTCCTCTGATGTTTGTCTGTTTCGAGGCAGCACCATGGAAGTTGTGTGAGGACAGGTATATCTACTGAAGGTTAGGCAAAACCTTAGAAACTTCATTGAGTGAAGTTCATATTTCAGAGAGGCCCATGGCCCCCTTGGATTTGGATCAGCTGCAACGTGAAGAATCAAGAAAAATGTTGAAAGAGACAAAGCCATCAGAAGTATCTGAAGGTAAGAATTCTTTGTACTGTATAATCTCTGTACCACAGCAGTCAGAATTGTTACCTAATTGCACCTTTGAAAGGCATTCCTTTGTACCTGCTAGTTCAGCCCAACCTTGGGATAGCTACATGGTGATTAATGGGAATCATGATTATAAATTTCCTTGAAAAAATCCCTACATTATACTTTCTAGAAAGGAGAGAAGATTCCTTTCATTGGAAATATTTATTTTTTTATTTTTAACAAAAAGAAAATATGTTGGGGTCTAAAATTTTTGTTTGAAGTCCAAAAATTTATGGCATGTGATTGTCACCTAGTCTATTACTTGCCTCTCTTAGGACGATACAGAAACCTAGTCACCAGCTAGACTCTATGTAACTATGTATTGAAAACTAGATCTTAAGAGAAGACAGAGTTAGAGAAGACACAACACTTTTGCAATGCATTAGAGTTCCAAAGGCATAAGTATAAAGCCTTAACATTTATGTAAATGAAACCTTCTTCAATTTGTGATTGGAGGCAGTTTTCTCAGTAAACATTTTGATTTTAATTTTGCTTTTATTTCTCAATTACTTGTAAACAAATATTTGTAATATTCTTATTTTTAAATTGTGAGTTCCATGCTCACTCTTGCTTCCCTCCCCTTCTTGAGAAGGCAAGCAATTAATTGTAAAATATGCACTTGTAATCATGCAAAACATTTGTATGTTAACTTATTGCAAAAGAACACGGAACAAAAACCCCAAAATAATAATAATGTAAAAAGCAAAGTATACTTCAGTCTGCTTTCACATACCATTACTTTTTTCTGATGTGGTAGATAGTATTTTTGATCATGGATTCTTTGGAATAATTTTGCATTATTTTATTGCTGAGAACAGTTAAGTCATTCACAGTTGAACATTGTACATAATTGCTGTTATGTGTTCTCCTGGTTCTTCTCATTTTGCTTTGCAGCAGTTCAGGCATTGATCCTCATAAAAGATAATGTTGAACAGTAAAATTAAATAATTAGGATCTTAAGATTATAGATTTAGGGCTAGAAATGGTAGTAATTAATATTCTCTGGATTAATTTTATCCAAGGTCCTGTTGGAGGAAATCTCCAGAGGTACATAGATCGGTTCAAGCTCCTATAGTTAGTAATTGGTAAAGATCAAATTGGTTAAATACTCAGGTCCAGATTTCAAATTGAGTCCTCTTCCTATCACATGAAACTTGCTATGAAGCATGTTTTTTATGGCCATGTTGTGGACCTCCTGGTTGCCCATGAAGGTGAATTATATAAACAGTCATTTAGGACTAGTTCTTGGGACAGAAGATATAGAAATATTTCCTCTGGGTTTAGTCTGTTGTTAGGTAACAATATTTTAGTTGTGTGAGGACAGTTATATTTATTGAAGGGTGGTCAAATTCTTAGAAACTCATTGAGTGAATTTCATATTACAGAGAGGCCAGCAGGACCCTTGGATGTGGATCAGCTTCAACATGAAGAAGCAAGAAAAAAGTTGAAAGAGACAAAGCCATCAGGAGTATCTGAAGGTAAAAATTTCTTTTTATTGATCAATTTTTATACTGTAGCTATCAGAGTTGTTATGTAACCACACCTGTGAAAGGTATTCCTTTTTAACTGCTAAACTAACACATCCTTGCCATAGCCACATGGTAATTAATGGGAGTCATGGTATAAAATCCATCCAAAAAGTGGCTGCAGTACACTGTCCAGGAAGGAGAGGATTCCTTTCCCTTGGAAAACTTTCCAATTTTGTACCTTAACAAAATGCAATTATGTTGGTGCTTGAAATTTTTGTTGAAAGTCCCCAAATTTAATGCTTGTTATCATCTCTCTAGTCTATTGTTTGTTGCCTTTTAGGAAGATAAAGAGAACTGGCCACCAGGGAGAAAGGTAAAGAATTAGACACTATGGTGAGAGATATAGACACTTAGATCCTAAGAGAAGAAGACTGAGAATTAGAAAGTCCATGAAGCTATAGCACTAAGAGAAGGTTATAAAGGCATGAATTAAAGTCTTACACTTTTGAACAATAAATATTTCTCAATTCATGATTGGAGGAACCAGGTTAATTGATCAAATTTGGATTGATCTTAACCAAGGCCCTATTGGGAAATCTCCAGAGGTTCATTGATTGGTTCATGCTTCTGTAGTCAGTAATTGGTAATGAACAAATTAGCAAAGAAATTAGGTCCTCAGATTCCAAAACTAGTCCTCCTCCTATTGTATCAGGCTTCCCATGTTATGGGTATCTTGTAGATTTCTTCATTTGCCCATGCAGTTGAATCATATAAGTAGTTATTTAAGCCTTGGGTCTTGTGACAGAAAATAATGAAATAATTCCTTTGGTTTTAGTCAGTGGTGGGATTTAGCCAGTCTACACTAGTTTGGGAGAAGTGATGCCTAATTCTATGTTGAGTTTGACAAACTGATTGACAAATGGCATTTGTAATCAGGGTTCTCTCTAAGGTGTATGCCTGTGTTGTCTCCCAATGTGGAAACTGTTCCTATAGCAATGTTCATTCTATCCATTGGTGAAAAAAATTGATGGAACTATGCTTGTAATATTTATTAATTTCTTAAAACTCATTATACCTTTGATGAAATTCTTCATGTAATTAATTCAGTAGATAAACATTGAACGTAAAGAGAAAAAGTGCCAAACAACCAGGGCATGAGAAGTTTTGTGTTGCCCAAAATTCTTCCAGGATATGATTATACTGGTTTTCCCTGAATGGTGAAATCAATAAGAAGCTGGTATACAAGGGTTATCTTTATCATCCATTTTGGAAGACATGGAAGTAGAGGACAAAAGAGTTAGATAGGTAGAATGAGTTTTGGTTTTCATATGTTCCAAGATTGGCTGCTGAAGTCATGTGGCTGTTTTTACTCCGTAAGGATACATTTGTTTACCATGAGTAATAGGGTTTTGTGTACCTCTTTTATTATTCTTATTTTAATATTGAATGCTTGAAATATTAAGCTGCCTTTCAGTATATCATATTGTATACTTAAAATGGTCATTAGGGACAGATTACTGGTTGTTAATTTGAATTCCACCACTGGTTTTAGTTGGTTGCTAGGCTTCAACATAGAAGTTGTGTGAGGACAACTATATGTATTGAAGGGTAGGCAAAACCTTAGAAACTTATAGAGTAAAGTTTATATTTCAGAGAGGCCCAGGGCCCCCTTGGATTTGGGTCGGTTGCAGCGTGAAGAATCCAGAAAAAAATTGAAAGAGACAAAACCATCAGAAGTATATGAGGGTAAGAATTTCTTTGTACTGTATAATTTTTGTACCATAGCAATCAGCATTGTAAATTAACTGCACCTTTGAATGACACTCCATTGTACTTTCTACTCCAATCCATCCTTGTCATAGCTACATGGTGAATAATAGGCATTATGATTATAAAATTTTCCTCCTAACAGTTCCCACATAACATTCTTTGGAAAGAAGATTCCTTTAATTGGAAAGCTTTTTTTTTGTATTTTAGCAAAAGGCAAGTATGTTGGGGACTGAAATTTTTGTTTGATGTCCAAGTATTCATGGCATGTAGTTGTCATACTAGTCTGTTGCTTATCTCCTCATAGGAAGACACAGAGACCTAGGTACCAGAAAGGAAGAGAGCTAGACCTTAGGGAGTGAGGTATAGAAACCGAGATCTTAAGAGAAAAGACAAAGAACTAGAGGAGACACTGACCTTTACAATAGGATAAAAGCATAAATGTAAGTTCTTATACTTGTCTGAACAGCCTTCCTCAGTTCATGAATGAAGCAGGCAGTTTTCTCAGTAATTATTTTTGCTTTTAATTTTTATTTTTTTCTCAATTACATGTAAGCAAAAATTTTTCATATTCTTATTTTATATTTGAATTCCATATTCTCCCCAGCTTCTCTCCCCTTCTTGAGAAGGCAAGCATTTAATTATAGAATATACACTTGCAGTCATGCAGAACAGTTTTATGTTAGCCATATTCCAAAAAAATACACCCACTACAAAGAAAAATAATAATATAATATACAGTGTATGCTTCAATCTACTTTCACATACCATTAGTTCTTTCTTTCGTGATGGATGGCATTTTTCATGAAGGGTCTTTTGGAATTGTCATATCTTTTTCTTGTTGAGAATAAGTGAGAAATTCACAGCTGTTCATTGTACAGAACTGGTATTACTGTGTAGAATGTTCTCCTGGTTCTCATTTTACTTTGCAATGGTTCATGCAAGTCTTTCAATATCTCATTTATTTAACACCTCAGTTGTGTAACACCTCATTTGTTCACTTGTGAAATTCAGAAGTTGGTTGTAGTAATTGCTTAGATTCCTTTACAATTTAATCCATAGATCCTCATAAAAGATAAAGTGTTGAACAGCAAACTTAAAACATTCGGATCGATCCGCCGTGGGCTCCTGGCCGCCTCCTTTCCCTCTCCCGCCGCCGCGCCTGCACGCGGCCCCTCGCCGACGTGCAGAACGACGCCGGCGAGTTCGTGGACCTTTACGTGC
This sequence comes from Macrotis lagotis, assembly GCF_037893015.1. Lineage (NCBI taxonomy): Eukaryota > Metazoa > Chordata > Mammalia > Peramelemorphia > Peramelidae > Macrotis > Macrotis lagotis. The sequence continues at coordinate 199,441,399 of NC_133659.1, forward strand.
CGCGGAAATGCTCTGCCAGCAACAGGATCATCGGGGCCAAGGACCACGCGTCCATCCAGATGAACGTGGCCGAGGTTGACAAGGTCACTGGTAGATTCAATGGCCAGTTTAAAACATATGCAATTTGTGGAGCAATTCGTAGAATGGGAGAATCTGATGACTCTATTCTCCGCCTGGCAAAAAATGATGGTATTGTTTCAAAGAACTTCTAATTGAAGATATCTTGTGGAATGTTTTAATAAATCAGAAAAACAGCAAAAAAAAATTAGGATCGTGAGATTATCAATTTAGGGTCAGAAATGGTTGTTGGTGGTAATTGATATAATCTTTTTTAATCTTTTGAAGATCTTATTTGGGGAAATCCCCAGGGGTTCATTGATTGTTGCACACTTTTGTAGTCAGTAATTGGTAAAGAACAAATTGATAAAGAGATCAGGTTCTCATATTCCAAATCAAGGCCCCCTCCTATTGTATCAGACTTCTTATGGAGCATATATTTATAGGCATGCTATGGACTTCTGGTTGTTCATGAAACTGAGTCATACAAGAAGTTGCTTAAGATGTTCTGGGGACAGAAGATATAGAAATATTTTCTCTGGTATTAATCCATTGTGAGACAACACCATAGAACTTGTGTGGGGACAGGTCTAACTACTGTAGGATATTCAAATCCTTAGAAACCCATTGAGTGAAGTTCATATTAAAGAGATGCCAGCTCCCCCCCTTGGATTTGGATCAGCTTTGACATGAGGAAGCAAGAAAAAAGTTGAAAGAGACTCAGACGGGGCAGCTAGGTGGAATAGTGGATAAAGCACTGGCCTTGGAGTCAGGAGTACCTGGGTTCAAATCTGGTCTCAGACACTTAATAATTACCTAGCTGTGTGGCCTTGGGCAAGCCACTTAACCCCATTTGCCTTGCAAAAACCTTAAAAAAAAGAGAGAGACTCAGACTTCAAAAGTATCTCTAGGTAAATATTTCTTTTTACTGTATTGTCTTTGTACCTTTGTCTTTGAACCATAGAAATTTGAGTTGTTGCATAACTGCACCTTTGAAAGGAGTTCCTTTGTACCTGCTACTCCAATCCACTCTTGCTCTAATTTGGTAATGACTTCCAGTGGAGGATGTATTTAAATGGGCATGCTGTGGGACCTCCTCATTGCCCATGAAGTTGAATTGTATAAGTAGTTACTTAAGACTTATTCTTAGGACAGAAGATATAGAAATATTTCCTCTGATGTCACTCATTTTTTAGCCAACACCATAGAAATTACTGATGTGAACCCTAAAAGTGTAAAACTTAAAAATATAGGGTTAACATAAGATGACAGAAAATATATTTTAGAAGTACAGTTTTATTCTCAGTAGTTTACCATTTACCTATATGTGGAGTTCATTCTCGTAAAGAACACATTTGGACTGGTAATTAATTAGACTTTTAATCAACAACAGAGAATAGGGAAAATCATTAATCTTCTTTAAGACCTAACATGAATGTTGCACTATATCTTTGCCCAGAACTACTTCTGTCAGATTATCATCTTTGTACAATATCTTAATTTCTGTTCTCTTTTCCTGATAGCATGGTTTCCCTGTATCTGCCTCATTATTCTCTTAAGTTTGTAATTAATTTAGAATGAAGTACCCTGTAGCCTTAATTTTGTACTAGGAATGGAAAGTGACTGATATGAGGCTGAGCACTCCTAAAAGCAATCAGTCTTTTACCATGATATAGAATTCTGAGAAATTATTATGCTTTAACATAATCCCCCATTTTGATCAATATTGACATCATCATATCAGCTCTAGATCAAGAAAAAAGGTGTAGAAATGGGGCAGCTAGGTGGTGCTGTGGATAGAGCACCAACCCTGGAGTCAGGAGTACCCGAGTTCAAATCTGGCCTCAGACACTTAATAATTACCTAGCTGTGTGGCCTTGGGCAAGCCACTTAACCTCATTGCCTTGCAAAAACCTAGAAAAAAGGTGTAGAAATAATGCCATTGGCATATTGGAGGAAGAGATAGCATCTATTAAAGACATAGATTTGTTTGAAGAATGGGGAGTCAACAAACATGAAATCTATCTACAAAGGAGTACATTAGAGTTGATGAAACATTTACAAAATCAAGGGGGAAATTGCAGAGATCAAAAGAAAAAGAAGACAGTTCATTTTGATTTAATAACCTGTACAAATAAGTGCAAAGGAGAGAAAGTAAGCAATAATATAAAGTTCTGGTTCATTTTTTCTTTTTTCTGATACTTTTATTGATATAGTTCTGTGGCTTCAGATGTTGTTTCCAGAGGTCCTCTTTAGTTCAGTTTACTTGTAGGTATCTTTCTTTCTGGTGGAAAAACTTCTTAACCCTATTTTTTAAGCATGTCAAAAGTCATGTTTTGAAAAGATGTGGGGGGTGAAGCCAAGATGGAGACATGAGAAGAGCCTCTCCTAGGTGTTCTCTCCATAACATTTCAAAAATCTTAAAATTATGACTCTAACTAAATTTTTGAGAGACAGAACCCACAGAAAGATCCAATGAGACAATTCTCCAGACCAAGGTAACCTAGAAAATAGTGGAAAGACTCCGCTCCATGGAGTTAGAGGGAAGGCCCACCAGTGTGAAGAAACTTCAGCCTTCTGGAAGCAGCCCCAGGGCACCTGTGAGCCAAGGCTCATGGCAGTGGGGGCAGTTTCCTGACCTACACCCCAGGGATCATGGAGTACAACTTGGAGGATCAGTGTGGGGACCTCCACCAGAGTGAGCATGCGAAGCCCAGGCCCTCAGGGCAGTTGCAGCAGTCAATGAGGTCAGTGCAGCTGTGACCTGGCAGCCCAGATCTAGGAAACAGAAGTAGGTGTGGACCCTGCAAGCAAGAGCCTCCAGGCAACTAAGCCTTATGTGCTCAGCCCACTGAAGGCAAGGTAGACTTCTGAGGTTTGTCCTCTGTACCTGGAACAGGACTCTGGGGCTCTGACTACATTCGGATCCTGATTGCAGTCTAGGCCCCCCATAGAACAGAACCCCCCCCCCCCAACCTCAGTCCCGTGGCAGAGGGGTGTGCTTGTGGTGATTCACAGACCAGGAGGGCAATCAGAGCTTCAAACACTGAGATTCTTGTGAGGGGGTGTCCCAATAATACCCAAAAGCTCAGTAAGCACCCCAAATGAGGCAAAGGCTGGAGAAATGAGTAAACAGAGAAAAAAGAGGAACATCATTGGGAAATACATTGTCTATGATCCCAAGAAGGATCAAAATACTCAATCTGAAGATGAGGAAGTACAAGCTCCTGCATCTAAAGACTCCAAGAAAAACAGAAGTTTGGCTCAGGCCATGACAAGAGCTCAAAAAAGATTTTGAAAACCAAGTAAGGGAGATAGAAGAAAAATTAGGAAAATAAATGAGAGAGATGAAAAAGAAGTCAGCAGCTTAGTTAAGGAGATCCAAAAAAATTATTGAAGAAAATTACATGTTCAAAACCAGCATAGGTCAAATGGATAAAACAGTTCAAAAAGTTATTGAGGAGAATGCTTTTTAAAAAGCAGATAAGGAGATAAAAAGGAGATAAGAAAAAGGAGATAAGAAAGGAAGTAAAAAAGCTCTCAGAGGAAAACAAATCCCTCAAATGTAGAATGGAGCTAAAGGAAGCTGATGACTTTATGAGAAGTCAAGACACAATACTTCAACACCAAAGGATTGAAAAATTAGAAGAAAATGTGAAACATCTCATTGAAAAAACAACTGATCTGGAAAACAAATTCAGGAAAGATAATTGAAAAATTATTGGGCTCCCTGAAAGTCATGATCAGGAAAGGAGCCTTGAGCTCATTTTAAAATAATTCCTACAGGAAAATTGCTCAAATATCCTAGAAGCAGAGGGCAAAATAGAAATTGAGAGAATCCACCAATCTCCTCCAGAAAGAGATCCAAAAAACCCACCAACTCCCAGGAGTATTATAGCCAAGTTCCAGAATTGCCAAATCAAAGAGAAAATATTACAAGCAGCCAGAAGGACACAATTCAAATATCATGGAGCTGCAGTCAGAATCACACAGGTCTTAGCAGCAACTACATTAAGGGCCCATAGGGCTTGGAATATAATATTCTGGAAGGCAAAAGAGCTTGAAATGTAACCAAGAATCAACTACCTAGCAAAACTGAACATCCTTTTCCAGGGGAAAAGATGGACTTTGAATGAACCAGGGGAATTTCAATTGTTCTTGTTGAAACAACCAGAGCTGAACAGAAAGTTTGACTTCAAATACAGGACTCAGGTGAAGCATAGAGAATGGAGAAGGGTAAAATATGAGGGATGTAATGATGATGTATTCCTGCATAGAAAAATGATACTGATAAAACTCATATGAAACCTCTCATTTAATAGAGCAGATAGAAGGAGCTTATGTAGATGAAGCACAGGAGAGAGCTGAATTTGAAGATATAATATATTGTAAAAATGGAGTCAATGGTTAAAAGGGAAATGTATTAGGAGTAAGAGAAAGGAGAAGTGGAATAGGCTAAGATATTTCATATAAAAGATATTTTTTTTATTGCAATGAGCTGTTGCAATGATAATGGAAAAGGGGAAGGTGAGGGGGAATGATGGAACTTTCACTCTCACCAGAGGTGGCTCAGAGAGGAAACAGAATATACACTCAATGGGGTACAGACATCTAGAGTAAAAAAGGAGAGAAGGGGGAAAGGGGGAAGGGGGGATGTGGATGATGGAGGAGAGGGTAGATAGAGCGGGAGAGTGGTCAGACATAACACATTTTCTTTTTTACTTCTTGGAAGGGGCTGGGATTGGGTTACCTGTCCGGGACCATGGGGCTGGGTGGTTGCTGAGTCTCAGGGGTGGTATGTGGGCTCAGGACCTCTTGGCTGCAGGGCTGGTACTCTTTCTGGTATGCCACTCAGCTACCCTACAATACATTTTAGAAGAGGGATATAGTGAAAGGAGAGAGAGAAAATATAGTATATGGTAGTAGGATGGTATGGATGGAGGGAGTTGTGATCAGCAAGGGCAAGGGTGGAAAAATAAGGAAGTAGCTTTTGTGATGGACTTACCATAAAGAATGTGATCCACCGGAGGCAAAGCTGGTGGTATCAGAACACAGACTGAAGCACTTTTTTTTCTCTTTCTTTTACTTTATTTCTCATGAGGGTCTATTTTTTTGGGGGGGAGGGGATATTATGTTTACTCTTAAACAAGAATATTTTGTAATATTTAGTAATATGTAAAAATCACTTGTACAAAAATAAAAATTGTTTAAAAAAAGTCATGTTTTCATTACTAGGAAATTAAACTCTGCAGCTACTTCCATCATGATAATTTGCATTTTGACTTGCCCACTGTCATGTTGATTTCCATAGAAAATTCAAGTACAGGGGCGGTTAGGTAGTGCAGTGGATAAAGCACCGGCCTTGGAGTCAGGAGTACCTGGGTTCAAATCTGGTCTCAGACACTTAGTAATTACCTAGCTGTGTGGCCTTGGGCAGGCCACTTAACCCCATTTGCCTTGCAAAAAAACCCCTAAAAAACAAAACAAAACAAAAAAAGAAAATTCAAGTACAAATAGTAGTTAACCTAGTTTTGTTTTTTTCCCCTTTTCTATTTTTTTTTTGGCAACTAGGTGGCACAGTAGATTAAACACTATCCCTGGAGTCAGGAGGACAAGAGTTCAAATCTAGTCATGGACACTTGCAACTTACCAACTGTATGACCTTGGTCAAGTCACTTAACTGATTGTCTTGTATCCAGGGCCATCTCCAGTCTTCTTGATTCATAGCTGTCCATTGAACTCAGATGGCTCTGGAGGAGAAAGTGAGGTTGCAAACTTAACCTAGGTCTCTCTCACTCAAATCCAGTTTATGTCCTTGGCATGGCATCATCTCCCTTGATGTCATGCTCTTCTGTGAGGATGAAGGAAAAACATCTCCATCTTTTTCTGTTAATCATTCATATCTCCATTTGGAGGATGGTATTCCTATTAACAAAATAAACTTCCAGAAAAATGAGCATTCCACTACAGAAATGAATTCTTTTAAAATCTACAAAATTAATTTTGACCTTGTAACAAACATATTTAATAATCACTTTAGAACAAAATATCAAATAAGTGATTTTTTTCAAATAAAACAGTTTTAACCTTTTATTAATATTAAAATGAATGAAAAATTCTTAACTACTGAGTTTAGCTTAAAAGTCTAATTATCTTAAAGTGTCATTAATTACCAGTCCAAATGTGGTCTTTACCAGAATGGACTCCACCTATAGGTAACTGAATAATGTATTTTTTCTTTAAAATAATTTTTAAAATGTTCTATACCAACATGTGGCTGATAGCTGATACCAATCTGTATACCAACCTAGCTGCCTATTTGAATTGAGATAAATGTAGGCCTAAAAACTTCATTTTTTATGCCTGAATTAAATACAGATTACCTGGTATGATTATAGCAATTTACCATAAAGATCAGGGACATCATAAGGGAAAATTCCTTTCTTTATTTCTTTTTCTTTTTTTTTTTAAATTTTTATTAAAGATATTATTTGAGTTTTACAGTTTTCCCCCAATCTTGCTTCCCTCCCCCACCCCCACCTCACAGATAGCACTCTGTCAGTCTTTACTTTGTTTCCATGTTGTACCTCGATCCAAATTGGGTGTGATGAGAGAGAAATCATATCCTTAAAGAGAACAGAATTCTCAGAGGTAATCAGATCAAACCATAAGACATCTGGTTTTTTTTTTCTGAATTAAAGGGAATAGTCCTTGTATTTTGTTCAAACTCCACAGCTCCTTATCTGGATACAGATGGTACTCTCCTTTTCAGACAGCCAAAAATTGTTCCCAATTGTTGCGCTGATGGAATGAGCAAGTCCTTCAAGGTTGAACATCACTCCCATGTTGCTGTTAGGGTGTACAGTGTTTTTCTGGTTCTGCTCATCTCACTCAGCATCAGTTCATGCAAATCCCTCCAGGTTTCCCTGAAATCCCATCCCTCCTGATTTCTAATAGAACAATAGTATTCCATGACATACATATACCACAGTTTGCTAAACCATTCCCCAGTTGAAGGACATTTACTGGATTTCCAATTCTTTGCCACCACAAACAGGGCTGCTATAAATATTTTTGTACAAGTAATGTTTTTACCCCTTTTCCTCATCTCTTCAGGGTATAGACCCAGTAGTGGTATTGCTGGGTCAAAGGGTATGCACATTTTTGTTGCCCTTTGGGCATAGTTCCAAATAGCTCTCCAGAAGGGTTGGATGAGTTCACAGCTCCACTAACAGTGTAATAGTATCCCAGATTTCCCACATCCCTTCCAACAATGATCATTATCCTTCCTGGTCATACTGGCCAATCTGAGAGGTGTGAGGTGGTACCTCAGAGAAGCTTTAATTTGCATTTCTCTAATAAGTAATGATATAGAGCATTTTTTCATATGGCTATGGATTGCTTTGATCTCCTCATCTGTAAATTGCCTTTGCATATCCTTTGACCATTTGTCAATTGGGGAATGGCTTTTTGTTTTGAAAATATGACTCAGTTCTCTGTATATTTTAGAAATGAGTCCTTTGTCAGAATCATTAGTTGTAAAGATTGTTTCCCAATTTACTACTTTTCTTTTGATTTTGATTACATTGGTTTTACCTGTGCAAAACCTTTTTAATTTAATGTAATCGAAATCATCTAATTGGTTTTTAGTGATGTTCTCCAACTCTTTCTTAGTCATAAACTGTTCCCCTTTCCATAGATCTGACAGGTAGACTAGTCCTTGATCTTCTAATTTGCTTATAGTATTGTTTTTTATGTCTATGTCCTGTAACCATTTGGATCTTATCTTGGTAAAGGGTGTGAGGTGTTGGTCTAATCTAAGTTTCTTCCATACTGACTTCCAATTATCCCAGCAGTTTTTATCAAAGAGGGAATTTTTATCTCGGTGGCCTGACTCTTTGGGTTTATCAAACAGCAGATTACTATAATCCTCTCCTGCTTTTACACCTAGTCTATTCCACTGGTCAACCACTCTATTTCTTAGCCAATATCAAACAGTTTTGATGACTGATGCTTTAGAATATAATTTTGGATCTGGTAGTGCTAAGCCACCTTCGTTTGCATTTTTTTTTCATTAAGCTCCTGGCAATTCTTGACTTTTTATTTCTCCATATGAATTTACTTACAATTTTTTCTAGCTCATTAAAGTAATTTTTTGGAATTTTGATTGGTAGGGCACTAAACAGATAGTTTAGTTTTGGTAGAATTGTCATTTTTATTATATTAGCTCTACCTATCCACGAGCAGTTGATATTTGCCCAGTTATTTAAATCTGATTTAATTTGTGTGAGAAGGGTTTTATAATTGTTTTCAAAAAGATTCTGAGTCTGTCTTGGCAAATAGACTCCCAAGTATTTTACACTGTCTAAGGTTACTTTGAATGGGATTTCTCTTTCTAGCTCTTCCTGCTGTTTCTTGCTAGTCATATATAGGAAAGTTGAGGATTTATGGGGGTTTATTTTATAACCTGCAACTTTGCTAAAATTGCTAATTGTTTCCAGTAGCTTTTTAGATGATTTCTTGGGATTCTCTAGGTAGACCATCATGTCATCTGCGAATAGTGAGAGTTTTGTCTCTTCCTTCCCAATTCTAATTCCTTTAATTTCTTTTTCTTCTCTAATTGCTGACGCTAACATTTGTAATACAATATTGAATAGTAGTGGTGATAATGGGCACCCTTGTTTAACCCCTGATGTTATTGGGAATGCCTCTAGCCTCTCCCCATTGAGTATAATGCTTGTTGATGGTTTCAGATAGATACTGCTCATTATTTTAAGGAACAGTCCATTTATTCCTACACTCTCTAGTGTTTTTAATAGGAATGGATGCTGTATTTTGTCAAAAGCTTTTTCAGCATCTATTGATATGATCATATGGTTTCTGATAGGTTTGTTATTGATATAATTGAGTATACTAACAGTTTTCCTAATATTGAACCAACCCTGCATTCCTGGAATAAATCCTACTTGATCATAATGTATTATCCTAGTGATGACTTATTGTAGTCTTTTTGCTCAGATTTTATTTAGGATTTTTGCATCTATATTCATTAGGGAAATAGGTCTATAATTTTCTTTCTCTGTTTTAACTCTTCCTGGTTTTGGTAGCAGTACCATATTGGTTTCATAGAAAGAGTTAGGCAAAGTTCCATCTTTCCCTATTTTTCCAAAGAGTTTATATAGGATTGGAAACAATTGTTCCTTAAATGTTTGGTAGAATTCACTTGTGAATCCATCAGGCCCTGGAGATTTTTTTAGGGCATTCACTAATGGCTTGCTGAATTTCTTTTTCTGAGATAGGGTTGTTCAGGTATTTAATCTCTTCTTCATTTAACCTGGGCAACTTATATTTTTGTAAATATTCATCTATTTCACTTAGATTATCAAATTTATTGGCATAAAGTTGGGCAAAATAATTTTGAATTATTACTTTAATTTCCTCCTCATTGGTGGTAAGTTCACCTTTTTCATTTATAATACTAGCAATTTGGTTTTCTTCTTTCTTTTTTTTAATCAAATTGACCAGAGGTTTATCAATTTTATTGGTTTTTTCATAATACCAACTTTTGGTTTTATTTATTAATTCAATAGTTTTTTTGCTTTCAATTTTATTAATTTCTCCTTTGATTTTTAAAATTTCTAATTTGGTATTTGATTGGGGATTTTTGATTTGTTCTTTCTCTAATTTTTTTAGTTGCATGTTTAGTTCATTGATTTCCTCTTTCTCCAATTTATTCATATAAGCATTTAGAGCTATAATATATCCCCTGAGAGTTGCTTTGAATGAATCCCATAGGTTTTGGTATGTTGTTTCATTATTATCATTATCTAGGATAAAACGGTTAATTCTTTCTATAATTTGTTTTTTGGTCCACTCATTTTTTAAGATGAGGTTATTCAGTTTCCAATTTGCTCTGGGTCTATATCTCCTTGGCCCAGTATTGCATATGACTTTTCTTGCATTGTGATCTGAGAAAGATGCATTCAGTATTTCTGCCTTTCTGCAGTTGATCATTAGGTTTTTATGTCCTAGTACATGGTCAATTTTTGTATAAGTTCCATGTACTGCAGAGAAAAAGGTATATTCCTTCCTATCCCCATTCAGTTTCCTCCATAAGTCTACCATATCTAATTTTTCTAACAATCTATTTACCTCCCTAATTTCTTTCTTGTTTGTTTTATGATTTGATTTATCTAGATCTGATAGCGGGAGGTTGAGGTCTCCTACTAGTAGAGTTTTGCTGTCTATGTCTTCCTGTAATTCTTTCAGCTTCTCCTCTAAGAATTTGGGTGCTGTCCCACTGGGTGCATATATATTCAATATTTAAATGACTTTATTGTCTATGGTACCTTTTAGGAGGATAAAGTTTCCTTCCTTATCTCTTTTAATGCTATCTATTTTTCCTGCTGCTTTGTCTGAGATAAGGATTGCTACCCCTGCTTTTTTTACTTCAGCTGAAGCAAAACATATTTTACTCCAACCTTTTACCTTTACTCTATATGTATCTCTCTGCTTCAAGTGAGTTTCTTGTAAGCAGCATATTGTAGGATTCTGGTTTTTAATCCACTATGCTATTTGCTTACGTTTTAAGGGAGAGTTCATCCCATTCACATTTAAGGTTATGATTACTAATTCTTTATTGCCCTCTGTGCTATCTCCCTCTGTTTGTATTTTTCCCCCTTTCCCCTCCTTTTATCCATATTCCCCAGTATTTTGTTTTTGAATAACCCCCCTTCAGTGTGCTTGCCCTCCTGTATCACTCCCTCCCCTTTCTTTCCCCTTTCCCTGTTCCCTTCCCTTCCTTTTGTTATTTCCCCTTATTTCCTCCACTCTCCTTCCCTTTCTCTGTCCCCCCTCCCCTTTTCCCCTTTTACTTCTTGAAAGGTTAATGTTTTATAAGTTAACTGCGTATGTGTAGGTTGACTTTAAGCCAAGTCTGATGAGAAGAAGATTCAGGTGTTTCTCCTCTACTCCCTTCTTCCCCTCTATTACCATAGGTTTTTTGTACCTCTTAGTGTAATGAGATTTGTCCCATTCAATCCCCTCCCTCTTTCCGTCTCTTTCCTGTCCCCCTTTTTAGGGAGGTAGTGTATTTTTTTAGATCATTCTATCTAAGTCATAGAAAATTCTGAGTGTCTGACCCTTCTAGTTCAGTATATTCTGTTGAATAGAGTCCAAATTCCTGAGAGTTATTAGAGTCTTTCTCCCCGGTGGAGTTAAAACCAGTTACATCTCATTAGATATCAGTCTCATGGATAGGTCATGGATGTCCAGCATTTTTGGCTAGGTTATTCTCTCTGTTTGATTTACATTTCTCAGGATTCTCAGGATTTATTAGAGTCTCTACCCCCCCCCCCCCCCCATGCTGGGATATAGCCAGTTTCAACTTGCTGGATTGCGTTTTTTTCCTTTTACTGCCCCCCCCCTTTTTTTTTACCTTTTCATGTGTCTCTTGAACCTCCTGTTTGATATCCAAATTTTCTCTTTAGCTCTGGTCTTTTCATCAGAAATTTTTGGAATTCTTCCATTTTGTTAAATGTCCATCTTTTTCCCTGAAAGAGAAGGCTCAGCTTAGCTAGATTCTTGGCTGCATTCCAAGCTCCTGTGCTCTTCGAAATATCTCGTTCCAGGCCCTTCGATCCCTTAAAGTTGATGCAGCCAGGTCCTGCATGATCCTTACTGTGGCTCCTTGATATTTAAATTGTTTCTTTCTGGCTGCTTGCAGGATTTTCTCTTTTATCTGATAGTTCTGGAGTTTGGCCACAACATTCCTTGGTGTTTTCCTTTTAGGATCTTTTTCTGGTGGGGATCGATGTACTCTTTCAATAACGACTTTGCCCTCTGATTCCATGATGTCAGGGCAGTTTTCCATCACTAGATCCTGTAATATTAAGTCCAGGATTTTTTTCTCTTCAAGGTTTTCAGGAAGTCCTATAATTTTCAGGTTTCCCCTCCTCAATCTTTTCTCGAGGTAAGTGGTTTTGTTGATGAGGTATTTCACATTTGCTTCTATTTTTTCTATTTTTTGATTTTGTTTAACTGACTCTTGCTGTCTCGTGGAGTCATTAGTTTCTGTAGATTCCATTATTTTTTGGGGGGAGGAGTTTTCTTCATTAACCTTTTCCAATTGGTTGATTCTACTTTTGAAAGAGCTTTCCATTTGACCAATTGAGGTTTTGAGAGAATTAATTTCTTTTTGCAGTTGCTCATTTGAGGATCTGAGAGAATTATTCTCATTTTGTAAGGTATTAATTGTCTCCCCCAAATTTTCCAGTTGATTTTTAAGCTCCTTCCTTATTTCTTCAAGGAAGTCTTTCTGTGCTGGAGACCAGATTGTATTCTCCTCAGATGTTCCAGGTCTCTCTGGGTTGGGGTCTTTCCCTTCCAGGAGTTTTTCTATGGATCCACCTTTCCGCTGACCCTTCTTCATTATGCTAAGACCTTGAGTTGGGTGGGGCTGGTTCCCCTGGGCTTGGGATCTCTGAAGGCTTTACTGAGTGCAGTTTCTGTGGCTGGCCAGTAGGAGGAGCTGGTTGCCCTCTCTGGGGTGTCTGACCTCGGTTGCGAGGCCTTCTCCCTTTGCTTGAGGGAGGGAATTGGAGCTATTGAATTCTTTTGCCTTCAATCAATGGTGGGCTTTACCCTGGCCTGAGGTGATTGCTCAGCTGGGCTGGTTCTTTTGCTCACACACCCACCTGGGCCTGAGGCAGAAATAATTTGCATTTGTTTGGGAGGAGACCTCAGTGCAATGGAGGCATGGGCTCAGAGTTTCTCAGACCTGAGGAGCCCAGGGATGGTGTCAGCAGCTCTCCTGCACCAGACCTCTCCCCGCAGCCCCTTCCCCAAGCTCCAGGGGGACAACCCCAACACCAGCGCCTCTGCTTCCCCGCGGACCCAAGCCCCCTTCGTCCAGCCCCACCGCTGATCCAGCAGGTCCGGCTCTCGGGCCCTCAGACTCCCGGTTCCGATTCAGCTGTTGGTCTGGCTGATCTTCCCTGGGAGCTCGGACTCACCTGCCGGTACTCAGCCAAGGCTGCTGCGGGAGACAAATCCTGAGGTAGATTTTCCTCTCCTGGCTTTTCTTTCTGGGTTTCCAGGTTCGGATTTCTTTTAAGAGGTTTGTTTCATGTGATAGATGGGGAAGAGATCAGGAGACTTTAGAACTGTGCCTGCTTTCTCTCCGCCATCTTGGCCCCACCCTCCCCTTTCTTTATTTCAATATCAGTTTCCAAGCAGAAGTCAAATGAATGACCAAATGCCTAAAGTCAAATTTTAAGTCTGCCACCTGAGACATTTCCAAATGTCATATATGGAAAGTCAAGTCAAAAGAATTCAACCTCAAATCATGCTGAACAGCTGCTCTTTTACTCTTGTCCTTATGAACCTGTCTGCTGCAGTGTCATCTCCCAATTTTCCCCCTACCCCCCACCCCCACTCCCCATAGTGTTACTGACATCAACAGACATTGGTCCAACCTAAATTTCCTTATACCTGGATTTTAGACTCAAAATAAAAGACCAATTTTCAGTTCCATGATATCTTTAAAAGCAATTTACTATAATCAGACAGAGATTTAGCTCTAAACTTTATAGACTAAAGGATCAGAATATGCCCCATAGTGTTACTAAACTTACAATGGTAACAACAAAAAAAATCACAGAAAAATCAAAATTTTAATTATGCTGGTCATGTGATTTTGCTTCAAAACAAACAACAAAAAATTTGGAATGTATATCTCAAACTGCTATAACATAATACCCTATTTTGATCAATAATGACATCATTGCATCAGAATACTATCCAAATAATTTTCTCTCTTAATGTACTCTTTTATTATCTATGTTTAAATAAAATATGACCAATAAATCATTGCTTTTGGAGTCCTTTCAAAACAATATCGTTAACTATAACAAAGAACATACATTAGAATCCAAATAAAATGACACATGACATATTACTTCTACTAAACATAATGTTCCCATTCTATAAACTTATTTTCTTAGAACCAAACAAAGCAACAAGATTTTCTTCATAATCCTTATATTAATGAATTTTACATTTTGTTTCTTAAATGTATTCATTTCTATCCAATATACTTATATCAGACTCTTTAGGTACATATATATATATATATATATATATATATATATATATATAAGAATTTAAAAATATCTATAGCTTTTACTTATGCCATGTAATTGTGACAAATTTAGGTCAAAATAGCAAGACTTTTCTTTTTCTGTTTTTTAAAACTTAAAACATATTTTATTTGTTTTTCCAACTACATGTAATGGTAGATTTTACCAATCATGTTTTTTTTTTTTTAAGCAAGGTTTTGACTTTTGTATTTTTCTCCCTCCCTCCCTTCCCTCCCTCCTCCCCTTGATAGAAAGCAATCAACATTTATAACCATGCTAAATATAGATAGGTATTGATCATGTTTTTTTGTTTTGTTTTTAGTTTTTGCAAGGCAGTAGGGTTAAGTGGCCACATAGCTAGGTAATTATTAAGTGTCTGAGGCCAGATTTGAACTCAGGTACTCCTGACTCCAGGGCTGGTGCTCTTTCCACTGCGCCATCTACTCACCCCCCATTGATCATGTTTTGAGAGAAGAATCAGATGCAAATGGAAGAAAGAAAACATTTACTGAGAAAAAATGACATAATACATGAATTTTCACAAATAAGAGATAATAAGCTTTGGTTCCTTCTCTGGATATGTATAGTATATTTCTTTATAAGTCTTTTAAAATTTTCTTTGATTATTGTACTGCTGAAATGAACATGCCCATCATGGTTGATCATCACTCCATGTTGTTGTTCATTTGTATAATGTTCTTGTGGTTCTGCTCATTGCACTCAGCACCGATTCATGCACATCTTTCCAGGGTTTTTGAAATCCCATCCCTCCTGATTTCTTATACAACAATTGTATTCTATCACATATGTATACCACAATTTGTCCAGCCATTTCCCAACAATGAATGGGCATACCCACAATTTCCAGTTCTTTGCCACTGTAAAAAGAGCTGCTTTGAATATTTATGTATGTGTGGTGTTTTTTACCTTTTTTTCATGATCTCTCCAGGATACAAACCCAGTAGTCATAATGCTGGATCAAAGGGGATGTGCATTTTTATTGCCCTTTTGGCATAATTCCAAAATGATCTCCAGAAAATTTGGATCAGTTCACAATTCTGCTAACAATGCATTAATGTCTGGGGTAACTAGGAGGCACAGTAGATAGGGCACTGGCTCTGGAGTCAGGAGGCCCTGAGTTCAAATCCAACCTCAGACACTTAATAATTATCTAGCTGTGGCCTTGGGCAAGTCACTTAGCCCCATTGCCTTAAATATATAAAATTAAAAACAGAACAAAAAAGCCCAATGCATTAGTGTCCCAGTTTTCCCTCATCCCTTCCAACACTAATCATTTTTATTTCTAGTCATATTGATTAATCTGAGAGGTGCTGAGTTGCTATCCCAGAGATGTTTTAATTTGCATTTCTCTAATCAATAATGATTCTGAACGATTTTTCATATGACTATAGATAAGAACTTTTCTACTTGCAATTACAATAACTGCTTTTAATATTAACTTAATGACAAAATGTTTTACTATTGCATTCACAATTTCAAAGTTTCTATGAAAACGATAAGTGATATCATCACATTATTGCATAAATTGGCTTTACAGATTTGAAAATTTATGAGGTCTTATATTAATTACATAAAAATTTTATAAACATTCTTTTTTCTGAAGGTTTCTCTTTTGAAAATTAGCAATAAATATTCCTGATGTTAAAAAAATAGTCACAAAACCTTCATGAAATTCATTAATATTGAATATGTAATTTATCAAACATAAGTTGCTATAAAATTTATCCTTAAGTATCATAAATGAACTGCAAAGTTCTTTAAGTGTCACCTTCCTTGAAGCAAAAGGTTTTATTTATTTATGTTTTACAAAAGGAAAGGTCTGTTTGCTTAAGATAGAGGGAAAGTACCAAATGAAAAATTTCACTCAATGCATTCATCTTTGATTTAACTTTGTCACTAGAAATAATCTCACATTAAATCTTCAAGTTAAATAAACATAATTACAATAAGCAATAATTATAGGGAATTAAATTTTTTTCATCATACTGTTTGTTGTTAACAGCAAAATTCTACAACTTCCAAATATTTATTTTATTAAGAACTTTTTATCCTTAATGATAAGCCTAGGTGATGTATTATTGGCCAATATTTTTCTTTAGGTCACTCAAAATACCACAATTGCAGTTATGCATTTTAAAGACTTAAAAATTTAAGTTAATATTGAACATATTTTAGTAATGAACAGAAAATCTAATTCATTAGTGATAGCCTAAATTTTGAATTTCTTAATTTATATAGTCCTGTTCATTTTCCCTTTAGGACTAAATTGTCTTTTTTTTTTTTTTGGCAAGGCAATGGGGCAAAGTGACTTGCCCAAGATCACACAGTTAAAGTAATTACTAAGTGTCTGGAACTGGATTTGAACTCAGGTCCTCCTGACTCCAAGGCTGGTGCTCTATCCACTGCACCACCTAGCTGCCCCCTAAATCTTTTTGAAATCAAACCAACTCTGGATTTAAGGGTCCATTTTTCCTTTCTCTCTAAAGTTGATCAGATTCTAAACTGTTAATAGCAAAGTAAGATTTTTAGCTTCCATTCTTTATTTATGAAGCCCAACGCTTGATTATTTCTTGAGAACTCACCAAACCAGCACTGTGCTCACTTTCACAATGCTAGGTTTAATCTATCCCAAACAAGAGTACATTTTAAAAGTATTTCAAATCAGGGTTCCACACTCCCAGAAAGAGTCAATAACTTTTTTTTTATAGTTCTAATACAAATACCTATACATATACATATCACTTTGAAAACTTAGTTATACCTTCTTCACATGCTTAAACCTTTTTATTATTTTTGATAATCATTCTGTTTAACCATATTTCATACTATTTATTCTTTTTTAATTAACCTTCTGTTTTACTTGTTTTTGGCAATTTGGTTATTAACAGTTCTTACTCTTACAGTCAAACAGTAATTAAATATTTAAACTTATCAACCACTAAATTTTTCTTTGTTATAACTTAGATATCTCTTAAGAGATATAAACATCCACCAAATTCTTTTGGGTATGCCTTTAACCCTTTAAACTATTCATAGCCCAACAACAAAACATTTTTGAATATCTTTGGAGAGGAATCAAACTTTTTTTTAAAATTTAAAATGCATGTTTAAAATGTATTTAAATTTTATATACATTTTGCACTGAAATTCTAAATTTTCACAATATACCTTTCAGATCAAGAACATTTTGCATGAAATAATTTATTTGTAATCTTTAAAATCCCCAGTTAAACCTAAATTTCTCTCTTATATATTAAAATAAACTTTGAGTCCAGCTATCTTTTTTTTAGATTTAGATAGGGGCAGAGAAGAGGAATCCAGGAGAAAAGTCTCCAATGTGAATGAAATAAGGAGAGAGAGAGAGATAATATAAGATAACTGCAAAGTGAAAGATGCACAGCTAATTTTATCAGAGAATTTTAAGAACTGATAACCCCTAACCTGGGACTAGGAAAACAGGATTCTCTTTATTTTAAGAGAGAATTCTAATTCCCACCCCCACCCCCCTTCCTTTTTGCAGCTAAAAAATAGAGGCAGAAAAAAAGTAGAGAGAACTCTACTTTCATTTCAGGGAGAGAGAGAAAAAAACACGAGGACTATTTCAAACAATAGACAGGATAGAAACCACTTGAATGGGAAACTCACTTCTCCCAGATAGAAAGGGGAAGGGGACTTCAGACACATGTTCAGGAAAGGCCACAACCTGTCAATTCAATCAATAGCTTTTCCCTTACACTTGCAGCAGTTTGGGAAAGGGGTAAGGGGGAGGAAGGGGGAGGCAGAGGGAGGAGGGAAATCCCTGCCAGTCAAGAGAGCAGAATTTAACCAACGTTAGGAAGAGAAAATCAAAATTCTTTTCTACTTCAAAAACAACATGGTTTTCAGAAAAATCTGACCTGTGGTGACAAATTCCTTAATTCTTTGCTGTAAAACACACACACACACACACACACACACACACACACACACACACACACACACAGAGAGAGAGAGAGAGAGAGAGAGAGAGAGAGAGAGAGAGGAATGCAGTGAGATTCTGGCTCCTCAGAGTAGGGGAGATTGACCAATCAGGATAGAGAGACATGACGGCAAATCTGACCAGGCAGAGACCCTTGAGAGTTCTATTGTGCCTGCACCACCCAGAACACACAATTTAAACAAATACCTACAAAGTACATAAATTAAGTTAGAGCACCTGGAACCAGAGAGGCCCCAGAACTCCAGAGAAAACTCATCTTGCTTACGTAGGAGAGGGTCCCAGAAACACAAGTCAGACAGTCATCAGGTGGCAGACAAGATCCCCTGCACTCTCCAAAGTGTCACAACAGATTTAACCACTGGGCATCTTCAATAAAGAATTGCCACACTTAGATTCAGGAATAAGTCCTCAACTCCCATTTGCCTGAAAATACAGTCAATTATCACCAACGATAATCCCTAAAACAAGAGGTAAAGTCCAGAGAATATTTAATTTCCAAATAAAACAATTGAGTTGAAAAAGTGGTAGCCTCACTTTATTTCCAGACCTGTTGTGATTAGGCTCAAAATCTGTCCTTGCTTTTTGAGAGATGCCTTAGGTAGTCCATCTCATTTCCAAGACAAAAATATCTAAACCCACATCTGTCAACTAAAATACTGGTTATGAAAAGAGCTAGGATTTGAAAAGTTACAGACCTTATTTCTTCCAAGGAGTATGTCTTAGTACAGACTGAGTACAGATCCGTCTGAGTCATGGCAGAAAATGAATCCTAAAACTGTAAACCTTAAAAATTTAGTATTAAAATAAAAATAACAGAAAATATAGGTTAAACATGATGTTTTATCTGGGATTTGTCATTAACCTAAAGGTTAAGGCCATTCTGGTGATTACCACATTTGTCTGGGAATTAATTGCATTTTTAACAAAAAACAGAATACGGAAAAATCATTTATGTTCTTTATGATCTAAGCATGAATATTTCACAATATATGTTCCCCCAAATTGCTTCTGAAAGATTATCATCTTTATTCAATACTATCTAAATTTCTGTTGTCCCTTTTGGACAGGATGTTCTCCCAACATCCTGCTCATTGTGATGAGTTTGTAATTAAGATTGGGAGAGATACCTTGGAGTTTTAGTTTCTAACTTAGTGAGTCAAGGTGATGGATGTTATGAAGACTGAGCAGTCTCAAAAGAAATCTTTTATTAGAATATATAGTAATGAGAAATTGTAATTCTTTGACAGTGTAGACAGCTAGATCTACTGAAGGGTGGTCAAATCTTTAGAAAATCATTGAGTGAAATTCATTTTACAGCAAGGTCAGAGGTCCCCTTGGATGTGAGTCAGTTTCGGCATGAAGAAGGAAGGAAAAAGTTGAAAGAGACAAAGCCATCAAAAGTACCTGAAGGTAAGAATTCTTTTTATTATATAATATTTATAATGCAGCAATCAAAATTTTGAGTAACCACACTTTTGAAAAGAGTTCCTTCCTACCTCTGTTAACTCTAACCCATCCTTGCCATAGCTATATGGTGATTAATGGGAATCATGGTTATGAAATCCATCCAAACAGTCCCTGCATTACACTCATTGGAAAGGAGAAGATTCCCTTCCATTGGAAAACTTTCTATTTTCTATATTAAGAAAAGACAAGTGTGTAGATATCTGAAATATTTCTTTGGAGTTCCAGAGTTTATGACATGTAATTTTCACTCTGGTCTATTGCTTGTGGTCCTGTGGGCAGACACAGAGACCTACCCACCTAGGAGAAAGACAAAGAACTAGCTTCTATTGACTAATTTTAGAAACTTAGATCTTATTAGTAGAAGACAAAGCTCTAGACAAGCCCTAGACTTAGCAGTAGGATAAAGTTCAAATAGAATAATGCTTTCATGCAAAATAAACCTTCATAAATTCATGATTAAATGAGGCAAAATGATGCAGTTTTTTTGGCATTTCATTTTTATTTATTCTCAAGTACATGTAAACAAAAAGTTTCTAGCATTCTTTTTTTTATTAAAATTTGAGTTTCATTTTTTCTCCTTCCTCTCTCCCCTCCTTGAGGTAGCAAGCTATATAATTTCAAATATACATTTACAGTCATGCAAAACACATCTATGCTATCCATATTGCAAAATAAAACACAAACCAAAAAGCTGAAAAATAGTTAAAATTTTATATATATATATATGTTATACACACATAAATAAATAACATACGAACACTTCAATCTGCATTCCGATTATATGAGTTCTTTCTCTGGAGGTACATAGCATCTTTTCCCTGATAACACCAAAGTCATTCTCATTTGGTAATATACCAAATTGTGATTACTATATACAATGCTCTCCACATTCTGCTCATTTCACCTTGGATCCCTTCATGCAAGTCTTTTAGAACCTCACATTTTTCACCTTGAAAATGAGGAGATGGGACTTTGTGATTGCTATGGTTCTTTTTCAGTTTTCTTTTTTTTGAATTATAAAGATTTTATTTATTTTGAGTTTTACAATTTCCCCCCAATATTACTTCCCTACCCCCAACCCCCACAGAAGCCAATTTGCCAGTTTTTACATTGTTTCCATGGCATACATTGATCCAAATTGAATGTGATGAGAGAGAAATCATATCCTTAAGGAAGAAACATAAAGTATAAGAGATAGCAAGATCAGACAAGATATCAATTTTTTTTCTAAATTAAAGGTAATAGTCCTTGGTCTTTGTTCAAACTTTGCAGTTCTTTCTCTGGATACAGATGATATTCTCCATCACAGACAGCCCCAAATTGTCCCTGATTGTTGCACTGATGGAATGAGTGAGTCCATCAAGGTTGATCATTGCCCCCATGTTGCTGATAGAGTGTACAGTGTTTTTCTGGTTCTGTTCATCTCACTCAGCATCAGTTCATGCACATCCCTCCAGGCTTCTCTGAATTCCCATCCCTCCTGGTTTCTAATAGAGCAATAGTGTTCCATGACATACATATACCACAGTTTGCTAAGCCATTCCACAATTGAAGGACATTTACTTGATTTCCAATTCTTTGCCACCACAAACAGGTTGCTATGAATATTTTTGTACAAGTGATGTTTTTACCCTTTTTCATCATCTCCTCAGGAGGTATAAACCCAGTAGTGGTATTGTTGGATCAAAGGTCTGCACATTTTTCTTTCCCTTTGAGTGAAGTTCCAAATTTCTCTCCAGAAATGTTGGATGAGTTCACAGCTCCACCAGCAATATATTAGGTCCCAGATTTCACACAACCTTTCCAACAATGATCATTTTTCTTTCTGGTCATATTGGCCAGTCTGAGAGGTGTGAGGTGGTACCTCAGAGAAGCATTAATTTGCATTTCTCTTTCCAGTTTTCAGTCCATTTATCCTCATAAAAGTTAAGTTGAAAAGTGGAATTTAAATCATTAGGATCATGGTATAATAGATTTTGTGCTTGAATTTGACTTGGATATAATTGATCCAATTTGTATTAATCATATCTAAAACCACCTATTTAGATAAGGTTAATTGATTTGTTCAAACTCCTCTAGTCCAAAATTGCTAAAGAATAAATTTGTAAGGAACTCAGACTATCAGATTCCAAATCTAGTCTGCATCTCATTCCATCAAAGGATGTCTGGATATGCTGGGAATGTCGTGAAGTCAAATCAAAAATGTAGTTACTCTAGAGTAGTTAAATTTTTTGGTAACTCTGTAGAAATTGTCTGGAGATAATTATACCAATAGAAAAGTAGACAAATACTTAAAAAATTATTGAGTGAAATTCATATTACAGAGAGGCCAGTGGTACCCTTGGATGTGGGCCAACTTAGACCAGAAAAAGCAAGAAAAAAGGAGATGGCAATTCAGACATCCAAAGTATTTCCAGGTAAGAATTTCTTTTTTTCTGTATAGTGTTTTTACCATAGCAGACTTGTTAGGTAACCTCTCCTTTGGAAAGAGTTCCTTATCCTGGTTCTTCTCATTTTGTTTTGTAGTAGTAGTTCATGATCTTCATAAAAGATAGTGTTGAACAATGAAATCCTTTTTTGAGGAAATCTCCAGAAGTTCATAAATTGGTTCAAGCTCCTGTAGTCAGTAATTGGTAAAGACCAAATTGGTAAGGAACTCAGGTCTCCAGAATCCATATTGAGTCCTCTTCCTATTGTATCAAACTTCTTATGGAGTACTTTTTATATGGTCATCCTATGGACCTTCTGGTTGCTCATGAAATTGGATTGTATAAGCAGTTAGTTAGGACTAGTTCTTGGGACAGAAGATAGAGAAATATTTCCTTTGGTTTTAGTCAGTTGTGAGACAACACTATTGATGAAGTGTGAGGACAGTTATATCTATTGAAGGGTGGTCACATCTCTAGAAACTCATTGAGATAAATTCATGTTACAGTGAGGCCAGTGGCCTCCTTGGATTTGGAACAACTTCAACAAGAAGAAGTAAGAAAAAAATTGAAAGAGACAAAGCCATCAAAAGTAACTGCAGGTAAGAATTTCTTTTTTTTACTATATAATATTTGTACCATAGTTATCAACATTTTTCGTAACTACACTTTTGTATAGAATTCCTTCCTACCTCTTATTCCCAACCCATCCTTGTCATAGCTACATGGTGTTCAATGGGAATCATGTTTATAAAATTCATTCAGAGTCCCTGCATTACATTCTTTCAAAAAGGAGAAGATTCTAGTCTTTTGGAAAGCTTTTTTTTCTGTCTTAACAAAAGACAAGTATGTTGGTATTTCAATTGTTTGTTTGAATTTCCAGAATTTGTGGAATGTTATTATCACTCCAGTCTATTCCTTCTGGTCTCATAGGTAGACACAGAGACCTACCACTAAGAAAGATACAGAGCAGAAGGCCAAAGCTAGAGTAGTTGTAGACCTAGCAATCAGATACAGTTCAAATAGAATAAAATATAAAGTCTTACTCTTAAGCAACATAAAACTTCTAAAATTCATGATTAGATAAGGCAGGGTTGGCAGCAGTTTTTTTTTTGACATTTCATTTTTATTTTATTTTACTCTCAAGTACATGTAAACAAAAATTTTTACCTTTCCTTATGAATAAAATTTGAATTTCATATTTGCTCCTTCCTCTCTCCCCTCCTTGAAATGGCAGTCTATTTCATATCAAATATACATTTGCAGTCATGTAAAACACACACACACATGTATGTATGTTACACATATTGCAAAAGAAAACACAGACCAAAACATTGAAAAAATAGAGCAAAAATTAATGCACTTTAATATGTATTCAGACTCCATAAATTCTTTCTCTGGTGGTAGATAACTTCTTATTCCTGAGAATATTAAAGTCATTCTCATTTGGTTACATACCAAATTCTTACAGGGTGTAATGTTCTCCATATTCTGCTCATTTCACCTTGCATTTCATGCAAGTATTTTAGAACTTCACAGTTTTCACCTTGAAAATCAGGAGGGTGGGACTTTGTGATAGTTATGGTTTTTTTTCAGTTTTCAATCCCTTGATCCTCACCAACAATGAAATTGTTGAACAGTGATTTGAATTTGAATCATTAGGATTTGGAACTTGAATTGGACCTTGGGCATAATTGATCTAATGTGGATTTATCATATATAAAGTTCTTTATTTAGATAAGGTTAATTGATTTGTTCAAACTTCTCAGGTTCAAAATTGCTAGAGAATAAATCAACAAGGAACCTAGGCCATCAGATTCCAGTCTAGTCTGTGTCTTATTCCATCAGATGACGTATTTGTTAAAGTCATGGTTACTCATGAATTTGAACCATATATGCAGTTATTTTAGAGAATTTTTTGATTTATTGCCAAGTCTACAGAAGTAGTTTGGGGACAATTATTACCTACTGAATACAAATACTTAGCAAATCATTGAGGAATTGTATATTACAGAGAGGCCGGCAGTACCCTTGGATGTCGGTCAAGTTCGACCTGAAAAAGCAAGAAAAACAGAGATAGCGATACAGACATCCAAAATATTTCAAGGTAAGAATTTCTTTTCCCTGTATAGTGTTGTGCCATTCCAATCAGAGCTGTTTGGTACCCACAACTTTGGAAGGAGTTCCTTTGTACCTGCTACTCCAATCCATCCTTGTTATAATTACATAATGATTTTTGGTAATTAAGGTTATATTATTCATCAAAATGCTGCTTGCATTATACTTTCTAGAAAGGAGAGAATTGCCCTCCATTGGAAAGTTTTTATTTTTGTATCTCACCAAATGATAAATATGATGGCATTTGAAACTTTTATTCAAAGTCCCAGAAATTATGTATTAAATTGTCAATCTAGACTATTGCTTGTGGTCTCTCTGGAAGACACAGAGGACTAGTCACCTGGGACTAATTAATTTGCAGTCCTGAAAAACATTTCTTTACTAGTGTATTGCAATAGAAAACACAACCAAAAAACCCCAAAATAATAATGTAAAATGTAAAATATGCTTCAATCTGCTTTCACATTCCATTAATTTGTTCTTATGTGGTTCATAACATTTTTGATTAAGTGTTTTTGGAATTGGCATTTGGTTGTCAATCTAGTCTATTGCTTGTGATCCCTTCAGAAGACACAGAGGCCTGGTCACCAGGGAGGTCAGCTCAGGGAGCTGAGGCATAGAGACCCAGATTGCAAGAGAAGACAGAGAGCTCCAGAACCATAAAGACTTATCAAAATGATAAAGATAAAAAGATATAAATGCAAAGTCTTACACTTATATACCAGAAATTTTCATAAATTCATGACTGAAGCAAGCATTTCTCCTACCAATTCTTTTGTTATATTTAATTTCATTTATTTTTATTCTAAAAGACATTCAAACATTTTTTACATTCTTATTAGTTAAATTTTGAGATCCGCATTCCCTCCTTCCTACCTCCCCTTCTAGAGAAGGTAGATAATTTAATTTACCATATACACTTGCAGTCCTAAAAACATTTCTATGTTAGCCTACTGCTAAAGAAAACATGGAACAGAAACCCAAAAATAATAGTCAAAACCAAAGTATGCTTCAATTCTATAAGTATTTCCCTCATATATTAGATAATTGTTTTTGCAAGACAATGGGGATAAGTAGCTTGCCCAAGTCCACAGCTAGGTAATTAAGTATCTGAGGCTGCATTTGAACTCAGGTCCTCCTGACTCCAGGGCTGGTGCTTTATTCACTATGCCACCTAGCTGCCTCTAGATAATATTTTTGATCATGGGTCCCTTGGAATTTTTTTGGATTATTTTATTGCTGAGAACAGTTGAACATTGTATATAATTGCTGTTACTATGTAGAATGTTCTCATTTTGCTTTCTGGCAGTTCACTCATTGATCCTTCTAAAATATATTGTTGAATACTGAAATTAAATCTTTAGGATCTTGCGATTATAGATTTAGGGCTAGAAATTGTCCTTGGTGGTAATTAATATACTCTGGATTAATCTTTTTCAAGGTCCTATTTGAGGAAATCTGAAGTTCATAGATTGATCCTATAGTTTGGAATTGGTAAAGACCAAATTGGTATAGAGCATAGGTCTTCAGATTCCAAATTGAGTCCTCTTCCTATTGCATCAAACTTCTTATGGAGCATGTATTTTATGGCCATTCTGTAGAACTCCTGATTGCCCATGAAGGTGAAGTATAGAAGCAGTTATTTGGGAATAGTTCTTGGGATAGAAGATATATTTCCTCTGGTTTTAGTTTGTTGTGAGATAATATACTATTGAAGTTTTATGAGGACAGCTATATCTGTTGAAGGTTGGATAGTCAAATCCTTAGAAACTCATTGAGTGAAGTTTATATTGCAGAGAGGCCAGTGGCCCCCTTGTATTTGGATCATCTTCGACTTGAAGAAGCAAGAAAAAAGTTGAAAGAGACAAAGCCATCAGAAGTATCTGAAGGTAAAATTTTCTTTTTATTGTACAGTTTTTATACCTTAGCATTCATAGTTGTTATGTAATCATGCCTTTGAAAGGTATTCTTTTTTATTTGCTAGACCAACATACCCTTGTCATAGTCACATGGTAAATAGTGGGAATCAAGGTTATAAAATCCATCCAATAAGGGGCTGCAGTACACTGTCCAGGAAGGAGAGGATTCCCTTCCCTTGAAAAGCTTTCTATTTTTATTCCTTAACTAAATGCAATTATGTTGGTGTTTAAAATTTTTGTTGGAAGTTCCAGAATTTGTTTGTTATTGTCATTGTAGTCTATTGCTTGTTGCTTCTTAGGAAGACAAAGAGAACTAGCCACCAGGGAGGAAGGCAGAGAACTAGATCCTACAGGGGGAGATATAGACACTTAGATCCTAAGAGAAGCAGATTGAGAACTTGACAGTCCAGGAAGCTATAGCACCAAGATAAAAATTCTAAAGGCATAAATGTAAAGTGTTACATTTTTGCATGAGAAACATTTTATAAGTCTTGATTGGAAGAGCCAGGTGTTTCAGCAATTTTCCTTTGCTTTTAGTTTTCACTTTATTTCTCTATTATATGTAAACAAAAAATTCAAACATCTATTTTTTTCAAACATATTTTTAAAATGCGAGTTCCATAATCTCTCTTACTTATCTCCCCTTCTTGAGAAGTCAAACAATTAAATCTAGAATATTCATTTAAAGTCATACCAAAAATATGTAAATTAGTCATATTGGAAAAGAAAATACAGATTCAATGAACAAAAATAAAAATGTAAAAAGCAAAGTATGCTTCTATCTGCATTCACACTCTATTAATTATTTCTTTTGTGGTGGATAGCATTTTTCTTCTTGGGTCCTTTTGAATTGTCTTCAATAATTTTATTGGTAAGAACAGCTAAGTCATGGGTGGCTAGGTTGCACAGTGGATAGAACACTGGCCCTGGAGTCAGGAATACCTGAGTTCAAATCCAGTCTCGGACACTTAATAATTACCTAGCTGTGTGTCCTTGGGCAAGGCACTTAACCCCGTTTGCCTTAGAAAAAGAATAGCTAAGTCATTCAGTGTTGATCGTTATACAGAATTTCTTTTACTGTGCCCAATGTTCTCCTGGTTCTGCTAGTTTCATTTGCATTATTTTATGCAAGTTTTTCACCTGTAAATTTTGAAGGTTGGTCGAAGGTCATCATTAAAGTTTCTTTCCAATTTAAATTTATTTATCTTCCTCATAAAAGATTAAGTGTTAAAGAGTGAATTTTAAATCATTTGGATCAAGGAATCAGATTTAAGGCCTAGAAATGTACCAAGGTTTTAATTGAACTAGTCTGGATTGATTTTATCCAAGGCCTTATAGGGATCTCTCCAGAATGCATGCTCCTAGAGTCAATAATTGATAACGAAAAAACTGGCAAAGAAATCAGGCTCTCATATTCTGTAACTAATCCTCATCTTATTGCATCAGATTCTTATGGAGGATGCATGTTATGGATATCCTGTGAACTTTCTGCTTTACCCATGCAGTTGAATCATATAAGCAGTTATTTCAACTTTGCTCTTGTGTCTGAACATATTGAAATCTTTCCAATAGTTTAGTCAATGGTGGCATTCTTCTGGTTTGCACTGGTTTGGCAGAAGCAATACCTAATTCTATGTTGAGTTTGGCAAACTGGTTGCTAAAATGGTGCTTGTAATCAAGGCTCTTTCTGGGGGGGGCACCTGGGTTGACAACCAATGTGGTACAATAACTTACTTTTTTAAAAAGTATTTGCACAGTAGCAATGTTTATTTCATCTATAGGTGAAAAAGAATTGAAGCAATTATGCTTGTAATATTTATTTATTCAGTTCTCAAAACTCAATATACCTTTGTTGAAATTATCTACTTAATTTGCTTAAGTAAATGAACACATAACATAAATATTAAAGGTGTCAAACAACCCAGGAGAAGCTGTCGTTTGTTTCCATTTTGTGTTGTCCAAAATTCCCCTGGGATATGAGTACACTAGCTTTCCCTGAATGGTAAAACAAATGGAAAGTTGGAACACAATTGTAAATCTTTCTACCCATTTTGGAAGCCATGGAAGTAGAGGAAAAAAAGAGTTAAAATAGGTAGAATGAATCTGGTTTTTCATATGTTCCATGATGGGATGCTGTGGTCACAGGGCTGCTTTTGCTCCATAAGATTACGTTTATTTACTGTGAGTAATATAACACAATCTAGTTTTGTGTACATCGTTAATTGTTCTCATTTGAGTATTAAATGCATGAAATATTAAATTACCTTTCTGTATATTGTTATGAATATTTAAAACGGTCATTAGGACAGAGTACCAGTTGTTAATGTATTTGAATCAAACCTCTGATTTTAGTTGGTTGCTAGGCTTCAACATATAGAACCTGTGTGAAGACATCTTATATGTATTGAAGGGTAGGTAAAATCTTAGAAACTTATTGAGTGAAGTTCATTTTTCAGAGAGTCCAGGGGTCCCCTTGGATTTGGATTGGTTGCAACGAGAATACAGAAAAAAGTTGAAAGAGACAAAGCCATCTGAAGGTAATTATTTCTTTATCCAGTATAATCTTTGTACCACAGCAATCAGTGTTGGTACCTAACTGCACCTTTTAAAGGCTCTGCTTTGTACCTGCTTCTCCAACAAATCCTTGCCATAGCTACATGGTGATAAATTGGAATCATGATTATAAAATTCCTCCAAACCATCCCCACATTAGACTCTCTAGAAAGGAGAAGATTCCTTACATTGGAAAGCTTTTTTTGGAGAGGGAGGTTATCTTAACAAAAGGTAAGTAAGTTGGGTGTGAAATTTTTGCTTGAAGTCCTAGAATTTATGGCATATAATTGTCATGCCAGTCTACTGCTTGTCCTCTCTTAGCAAGACACAGAGACCTAGATACCTGGGAGGAAGGCAGATAGCTAGATCCTAGGCAGCGAGATATAGAAACTGAGATCTGAAGAGGAAAAAAGACAAAGAGCTAGAGAAGACACAAACCTTCCCAATAAGATAAAGGTATAAATTTAAGTTCTTGCACTTATGTCTAAGAAATCTTCTTCAGTTCATGAATGGAGGAAACAGTTTTCTCAGCAATCAATTTTTCTATTAATTTTTATTTTTCTCAGTTAAAGGAAAGTAAAAAAAATTCCACCTTCTCTTTTAAATTATCACTTCCATATTATCTCCTGCTTCTCTTCCCTTCTTGGAATGTCAAGGAAATATTTGCATGTTAGCCATATTGCAAAAAAAAACAATAAATGCACTACAAAGAAAAATAATAATATAACATGCAATGTATGCTTCACTCTTATTTCATTCACCCTTAGTACTTTCTTTTCTGTTACATGGCCTTTTTCAACATGGGTCTTTTGTAATTGTTTTGAATCATTTCATTGCTTGCAATAGGTAAGACATTCACAGTTATTCATTATATAGGTTTACTATTACTGTATAGATGTTTTCCTGGTTCTCATTTTGTTTTGTAGCAATTCATGCACTGATCCTCATATAAGATAGTTTTGAGTAATGAAATTAAATCATTAGGATCTAGAAATGGTAGTAATTTTGGTGGTAATTGGTATACTCTGGATTAATCTTATCCAAAGTCTTATTTAGGGAAATGTCCAGAAATTCATAGATTAGTACAAGCTCCTGTGGTCAGTAATTGGTAAAGAAGAAATTGTTAAAGAACTCAGGTTTTCAGATTCCAAATTGAGTCCTCTACCTATTGTATCAAACTTCTTATGGGGCATGTTTTTTATGACCATGCTGTGGACCACATGAATGCCCATGAAGTTGTTTCGTACTAGCAGTTATTTAGGACTAGTTCTTGGGACAGAAGATTTAGAAATATTTCCTCTGGTTTTAGTCAATTATGAGACAACCTATTGATGTTGTGTCTGAGGACAGCTGTATCTTTTGAAGGGTAGTTACGTCCCTAGAAACTCATTGAGTGAAATTTGTATTACAGTGAGGGTAGAGGTTCCCTTGGATTTGGAACATCATCGACAAGAAGATGCAAGAAAAAAGTTGAAAAAGACAAAACCATCAGAAATATCTGGAGGTAAAAAATTTCTTTTTATTCTTCAGTTTTTATACTGTAGCTATCAGAATTTTTACCTTTTGAAAAGTATTCCTTTTTTATCTGCTAGACCCAACACACCCTTGCCTCAGCCACATGGTAATTAATGGGAGTCATGGGTATAACATCCATCCAATAAGTGGATGCAGTTCACTGTACAGGAAGGAAAGGATTCCCTCCCTTGGAATGCTTTCTATTTTTGTACCTCAACAAAATGTAATTAAGGTGGTCTTTGAAATTTTTATTGAAAGTCCCAGAATTTAATTCTAGTTATTGTTACTCTATTCTATTGCTTGTTGTCGGTTAGGAAGACAAAGAGAACTAGCCATCAGGGAGAAAGGAAGAGAGTTAGATCCTATGGAGGGAGATTATAGACACTTAAATCCCAAGAGAAGCAGACTGAGAATTAGACAGTCCATGAAGCCATAGCATTAAGATAAGGTTCTAAAGGCATGAATGTAAAGTCTTACACTTTTGTACAAAAAACATTTCTCAATTCATGATTGAAAGAGCCAGGTTTCTCAGCAATTTTTCTTTACTTTTAATTTTTGTTTTATTTGTTTCTGAA
The DNA here is from genome assembly GCF_037893015.1 of Macrotis lagotis. Classification (NCBI taxonomy): domain Eukaryota; kingdom Metazoa; phylum Chordata; class Mammalia; order Peramelemorphia; family Peramelidae; genus Macrotis; species Macrotis lagotis. The sequence goes on from NC_133659.1 coordinate 199,472,167, forward strand.
TTATAGTTAAGCAGAAAATTTTAACATCCTTTTTAAAAATGTGAATTCTATATTCTATCTTGCTTATTTCCCCTTCTTAAGAAGACAAACAATTAAATATAGAATATACATGAGCAGTCATGCAAAACATTTCCAAGTTAGTCATTCTGGAAATGAAAACTAAGACCCATTGAACAAAAATAAAAATGTAAAATGTAAAGTATGCTTCAATCTGCATTCACATTTTATTAGATTTTTCTTTTGTGGTGGATAACATTTTTCATCTTGGGTTCTTTGGAATTGTCTTAGATCATTTTATTGGTGAGAATAGCAAAGTCAGTCAGAGTTGATCATTGTACAGAATTTCTTTTATTGTGTCCAATGTTCTTCTGGTTCTGATCATTTCATTTGTATCAGTTCATGCAGGTCTTTCAACTGTTAATTTCGAAGGTTGGTCAAGAGATGATCAATAAGGTTTCTTTCCCATTTAAATTCATTTATCATCATAAAAGATAAAGTATTGAGCAGTGAATTTTAAATAATTTGAATCAAGGAATAATAGATTTGAGGAAATTGACCAGAGTTTTAATTGATCTAATCTGGATTTTATCCCAGGCCCTATTGGAATATCTCTAGTGGTTCATTGATTGTTGTGTGCTCCTGTAGTCAGTAATTGGTAACATAAATTGGCAAAGAAATCATGTCCTTAGATTCCAAATCAAGTTTTCTTCCTATTGCATCAAACTTCTTATGTTATGGCCATGTTATGGACCTCCTGGTTGCCCATAAAGTTGAATTATATAAATAGTTATTGGGATAGAAGATATAGAAATATTTTGAAATTTGCACAGTGCTTTTGATCTTGTGTGAAGACATTTATATCTTTTGGAAGGGTAGTAAAATCCTTAGAAAGTCATTAAGTGAAATTAATGTTACAGAGAAACCAGTGGTCCTCTTGGATTTGGATCAGCTTCAACGTGAAGAAGGAAGAAAAAAGTTGAAAGAGACAAAGCCATCAAAAGTACCTGAAGGTAAGAATTCATTTTACCACAAAATATTTGTATCATAGTAATCAGACTTTTGCTTAATCACACTTTTGAATAGAGTTCCTTCCTATATGTTATTCCAACACATACTTGCCATAACTACATAGTGGTTAATGAAAATCATGTTTATAAAATCCATCCAAACAGTCCCTACATTACATTCATTGGAAAGGAGAAGATTCCCTTCCACTGAAAAACATTTTATTTTCTGTCTTAAGGAAAGACAAATATGTTGATCCTCACCAAAGTTAAATTATTGAACAGTGGAATTTAAATCATTAGGATCATGCTATAATAGATTTAGGGCCTGAATTGGACTTTGGACATAATTGATTTAATCTGGATTAATCAAATCTAAAGTCCTCAATTTAGGTAAGGTTAATTGATTTGTTCAAACTTCTATAGTCCAAAATGTATAAGGAATAAATTGTTAGGAACACAGGGCATCAGATTCCAAATCTAGTCTGTGTCTTATTCCATTAGAGGATGGGTATGGAGGATGTATTTATTGGATATGCTGAGAAAGCTGTGGTTGCTCATGAACTCAAACTATATGAGCAGTTAATACAGTAGTAGTTTAAGTTTTTCCAAGTATATAGAAGTTGTCTTTGAATAGTTCTACTCATTGAAGTGTAGATAAATAATTAGAAAATCATTTAGTGAAGTTTATATTACAGAGAGGCCAGTGGCACCCTCAGATGTGGGTCAAGTTAGACCAGAAAAAGCAAGAAAAACAGAGACAGCGATACAGACATCCAAACTATTTCGAGGTAGGAATTTCTTTTTCCTGTACAGTATTTGTATCATAGCAGAGTTGTTATATATCTTTGCCTTTTGAAGGAGTTTCTTTGTAACTGCTATTCCAACCCATCCTTGCCATAGTTAAATAGTGATTAATAAGGTGGTGGCTAGGTGGCATAGTGGATAGAGCATTGGCCCTGGAGTCAGGAGTACCTGAATTCAAATCTAGCCTCAGACTAATTACCTTAGCTGTGTGGCCTTGGGCAAGCCACTTAACCCCATTTACCTTGCAAAAAAGCTAAAAAAATAGTAATTAATGGTAATCATGGTTATATTTTCAATCAAAATACTGCCGGTCTTGTACTTTCTGGAAAGGTGAGAATTACCTTCCATTGGAAAGTTTTTATTTTTGTATTTTACCAAATGGCAAGTATATTGACATTTGAAATTTTTCTTTGAAGTTCCAGAAATTAATCATTTAATTGTCACTCTAGTCTATTGCCTGTGATATCCTAGGGAGTCATAGAGGTCTAGCTACCAGGGAGGTCAGCACAGAGCTTGTCTCTAGGGAGCAATGCATAGAGACTCAGGTCCTATGAGAAGATAGCTTCAGAACCATAAAGATCTAAATCTAAATCTAAAATATGTGCAAACATTTCTAAGATTCTTATTCATTCAGTTCTGAGATCCAGATTCCCTCCCACCTATTTCTCCTCCTTGAGCAGGCAATTTAATTTTGAATATACAATTGCAGTCTTGAAAATCATTTCTATGTTAGCTTACTGCTAAAGAAAACATGAAACAGAAACTGAAAAAATAATGTTAAAAGCAAAATATGCTTTAATGTGCTTTCACATTCCATTAGTTTTTTCTCATGTGTTAGATAATATTTTTTATCATGGTTCTTTGGAATTGTTTTGGATTATTATGTTGCTGAGAATAGCTAAGTCATTCACAGTTGAATATTGAGCATAATTGCTGTTACTGTGTAGAATGTTCTCCTGGTTCTTCTCATTTGGCTTTGTAGCAGTTCATGTATTTATTCTCATAAAAATAGTTTTAATCAGTGAAATTTAATCATTAGGATCTTGAGGTCATAGATTTAGGTTTAGAAATTGTCCATGGTGGTAATTAATATACTCTGGATTAATCTTATTCAAGGTCCTATTTGAGGAAATCTCCAGAAATTCATAGATTGGTTCAGGCTCCTCTAGTAAATAGTTGTTAAAAAAACTCAAGTCTTCATATTCTAAATTGAGTCCTCTTATTATTGCATCAAACTTCTTATGGAGCATGATTTTTATGGCCATGCTGTGGACCTCCTGGTTGCCCATGAAGTTGAATTGTAACAGTTATTTAGGACTAGTTCTTGGGATAGCAGATATAGAAATATTTCCTCTGGTTTTAGTCTGTTGTAAGAAAACACTATTAAACGTGTGTGAAGACAGCTTTATCTATTGAAGGTTGGGTATTCAAATCCTGAGAAATTCATTGAGTGAAGTTCATATTGCAGAGAGGCAAGCGGCCACTGTGGAATTAGATCATCTTCGACGTGAAGAAGTAAGAAAAAAGTTGAAAGAAACAAAGCCTTCGGAAGTTTCTGAAGGTAAAAGTTTGTTTTTATTATACAGTTTTTATACTGTGGCATTTAGAGTTATCATGTAACCACACCTTTGAAAGGTATTCCTTTTTATCTGCTAGATCCAATACACCCTTGCCATTGCCACATGGTAAAGAATGGGAATCATGGTTATAAAATCCATCCAGTAAGTGTCTTCAGTACACTGTCCAGGAAAGAGGGGATTCCTTTCCATTGCAAAGTTTTCTATTTTTGTACATAAACTAAATGCATTTAAGTTTTGATTGAATTTTTTTGGAAGTCACATAATTTAATGCTTATTATTGTCCATCTAGCAGCATATTGTTTGTTGCCTCTTAGAAAGACAAGAGAACTAGTCACCAAGGAGGAAGGCAGAGAACTTGACCCTACAGAGGGAGATAGAGACAATTAGATTCTAAGAGAAAAAGTTTGAGAATTAGACAGTCCATGAAGCCATAGCACTAAGATTAGATTCTAAAGGCAGAAATGCAAAGTTTTACACTTCTATAAAAGAAACATTTCTCAATTCATTATTGGAATAGAGTTCTTTCCTATCTGCTACTCCAACTCTGCCTTACCATAGCTACATGATGGTTAATGGGAATCATGTTTATGAAATCTGTCCAAACAGTCCCTGCATTAATTATTAGAAAGAAGATTCCCTGAGGGGGAGGAGCCAAGATGACAGCATGAAGGTAGCATTTCCTAGAAACTCCTCACCCCTAAAACTCCAAAAGCCAACAAAATATGACTCTAGTCAAAATTTAGAGAGGCAGAAAGATTGAATGATACATTTTCCCAGGCCAAAATAACTTAGAAGTTCCATGGTAAAGGTGTGTTTCACCAGGGCCAGGGGTTGGAAAAAAGCCTTGGCTGCAGCACAGCCCAGCCTAACCCAACTCAGAGATCACTGGCAACAGCTTGAAGGGGCAGTGAGAGAATTCTGCTACACCAGAATGAGTGTGGAGTGAGGATCACAAGCTGCAGAATCTGTAGTGAGAATCTGGAGAAAGAAACCTGCACTCCCAGAGATAGTAAGGGGCCTCAGTGAAGACTGCAGAAATTTCTCTGCTCTCCCTTGGGGTAGGACTCTGCTGTTTGCCTACATTCAGATCCAGGTTGTAGTTTGGGTTTCCATACTAAGTATCCAAACAGGGCTCCTCCTTACAGCTCCAGGGCAGAGGGAAATGAGGAAGTCATTTGAATATCAAAGCACAGGCAAGAGAGCATAAGACCTTGGAGGAATAAAGGTCCCAGTGGGATGTCCCCCCCCCAAATACCCCCCAAAGCCTTGGAAGTGCTGTCTTGGACTGAGGAAATGAGTAAACAACAGAAAAAGAAGAATCTGACCATAGAAGATTTCTTTAGTCCCATGGAAGACCAAAACACATACTCAGATGATGACAAAATCGAAGCTTCTATATCCAAAACCTTCAAGAGAAATAGAAAATGGGCTCAGGACTATGGATGAGTTAAAAAAAAAACTTTGAAAAGCAATTAAGGGAGATAGAGGAAAAATTGGGAGGAGAAATGAGAGCGATGCAGAAAAATCATGAAAACCAAATCAGCAGCTTGGTGAAAGATATTCAAAAGAATACTGAAGAAAATAATATGTTAAAAGTCAATTTAGGCCTAATGGAAAAAAAGCAAAACTAAAGGCAAATGAGGAAAAGAATAACTTAAAAAGCAGAATTGGCCAGCTGGAAAAGGAGATAAAAAAGCTCTCTGAAGAAAATAACTCCTTCAAATGCAGAATGGAACTAAAGGAAGCTGATGACTTTGCAAGAAATCAGGAATAAAACTCTTCCAAAAAAAGCCAAAAATTAGAAGAAAATGTGAAATGTCTCATTGGAAAAACAACCAACCTCAAAAACAGATCAGAAGAAATAATTTAAAAATTATTGGACTATCTGAAAGCCATGATCAGGAAAAGAGCCTAGACTTCATTTTTCAAGAAATAATATAGCAAAATTGCCCTGAGATCCTAGAAGCAGAGGGTAAAATAGAAATCGAGAGAATTCACCAGTCACCTCCTGAAAGAGATCCTAAAAGAAAAACTTCCAGGAATATTATAGCCAAATTCCAAAATTCCCAAATCAAAGAGAAAATTCTAAAAGCTGCCAGAAACAAACAATTCAACTATTGAGGCTACATAGTCAGGATTACACAGGATCTGGCAGCATCTACATTAAGGGCTCTTAGGGATTTGAATATGATATTCTGGAAGACAAAAAATCTTGGTTTACAATCGAGAATCAACTACCCAGCAAAACTCAACATCCTTTTTCAGAGGAGAAGATGGACTTTCAATGAAGCAGGGGACTTTCAAACTTTCCTATTGAAACAACCAGAGCTGAACAGAAAATTTGATCTCTAAGTACAGGACTCTCTACATAGAGGGGGTAGAAGAGAGGGACTAACTATGAGGAGCTTAATGATGTTGAACTGTTTGTATTCCTTCATGGGAAGAAGATATTGATAACTCATATGAACTTTCTCATTTATACGAGCTGTTAAAAGGAGCATATATAGATAGGACATAGGAAGGAGTGGAATATAATAGTATAATATAGTAAAAAGATGGAGTCAATGGATGATAAAGGAAAGTACTGGGAGGAAGGGAAAGGAGATGAAGAAGAAGCTAAGAAATTTCACATAAGAGTCAAGAAAAAGCTTTTTCTTTGTTTTTATAATTTTTTTTTTGTAAGGCAAATGGGGTTAAGTGGCTTGCCCAAGGCCACACAGCTAGGTAATTATTAAGTGTCTGAGACCAGATTTGAACCCAGGTACTCCTGACTCCAAGGCCGGTGCTTTATCCACTACGCCACCTAGCTGCCCCAAGAAAAAGCTTTTTCAAAGGAGTGGAAAGGGGGAAGGCAAGAGGGGAATGAGTGAGCTTTCATTCTCATCAGAAATGGCTCAGAGAGGAAATAACACACAGACTTAATAGGGTGAGGAAATCTATCTTATCCTATAGAAAAATGAGAAGAAAAGGATATGGGATAAGGGGGAATGGGGGAGGGAAGGGGGAATAAGTGATAGAAGAGAGGGAAGATTGGGGGAGAGAGTACTCAGATTCAACACCCTTTTGGAAAGGGCCAAGGTGAAAGGAGAGAGAGAGAGAGAGAGAGAGAGAGAGAGAGAGAGAGAGAGAGAGAGAGAGAGAGAGAACAGAATAAATGAGAGTGGGGCGGAATAGAGTAGGTACAGCTAGTAATAGCAACTGCTGAGAAAGTTGTGTTTGCTCATGAAGTCAAATCATATGCAGTTACTTTAGAGTAACTATGATTTTTTTTTTTGCCAAGTCTATAGAAGTTGTCTGGGAATAGTTATACCTATTGAAGTATAGACAAATATTTAGAAAATCATTGAGTGTAGTTTATATTACAGAGAGCCCAGCAGCACCCTTGGATGTAGGTCAACTTCGACCTGAAAAAGCAAGAAAAATGGAGACAGCAATACAGACAACTAAAGTGTTTCCAGGTAATAATTTCTTTTTTCCTGTATAGTCTTTGTATCATAACAATAAGACTTGTTAGGTATCCATTCCTTTGGAAGAATCCAACCCATCCTTACCATAGTTTCATTTTGATTAATGGTAATCACAGTTATATTATTTATCAAAACACTGCCTGCATTACACTTTCTAAAAAAAGAGAAGATTGCCTTCCAGTGGAAAGTTTTTATTTTTGCATCTTACCAAATGACAAAGGTCTTGGCATTTGAAATGTTTGTTTGAAGTCCCAGAAATTAAGCATTTGATTGTCACTCTAATGTCACACTTTTGGCCTCTTTGGAAGTCACAGAGGTCTAGCCACTGAGTAGGATGGCATAGAACTTGTCTCTAGGGAGCAAGGCATAGAAACCAGATCCTAAGAGAAGAAAACAGAGAGCTCCAGAACCATAAAGGCATAGATACACTTATATATAAGAAATTTGCATAAATTCATGATTGGAGGAAGTATCTCTCCTAGCAATTCTTTTGTTATATTTAATTTTATTTATTTTTTATTCTAAAATACTTAGAAAAATATTTTTAACATTCCTATTCATTCAATTTTGAGATCCACATTCCCTCTCTCCTACCTCCCCTTCTTGAGAAGGCAAACAATTTAATTTAGAATATAAATTTGCAGTCCAGAAAATAATTTCTCTGCTAGTTTATTGCAGTAGAAAACACAGAACAAAAAAACAAAAAAAATGTAAAAAGCAAAAAAATGCTTCAATCAGCTTTAACCTGCTATCAGCTTTTTCTTATGTGGTTCATAATATTTTTTGTTCAAGAGTTCTTGTTTTGTATTTGTTTTGTATTTATTTTATTACTAAGAACAGCTTAGTCATTCAGTTAACATTGTTTAGAATTGCCGTTTGTATATGTAGTGTTCTAGTTCTCATTTCACAGTTCATGCTAATCTTTAAGAACCTCATTTTTTTCACTTCTTAAATGGAGAAGTTTGACTAGGTTATTGCTAAGGTCCTTTTCTAATTTAAATTCACTGATCTTCATAAAAGAGAAAGTGTTCAACACTGTAACTTAAATCATTAGGATCATAGGATCATTGATTTTAGTGTTAGAAATAGACTGGGAAGTAATTGATCTAATTTTGATGAATCTTATCTAAGGCCCTATTTGGTGAGGTCTGTAGAGGTTTGTTAATTTTTTTAAGCTTCTGTAGTCAGTAATTGCTAAGGAAGAAACTGATAAAGAATTCAGGTCCCTAAATTCAAAATCTAGTCCTCTTCCTATTGCTTCAGACTTTCTATGAAGGATCTATTTTATGGGCATGCCATAGTCCTCTTGAATGCCCAGGAAGTCACATCATATTAGTAATTCCTTAAGACTAGTTCTTGGTAGAGAAGATAGAGAAATATTTCCTGTGGTCTTAGTTGATTATGAGGCAACGTCCTAGAAGTTCGCATTGCCTATTCAGGAGGTATGCTAATCTGTAGAAACTCAATGAGTGAAGTTCACATTACAGAGAGACCAGCAATCCCCTTGGCTAAACTGCGACGTGAAGAAGCAAGAAAAAAGTTGAAAGAGTCAAAACCATCAGAAGTATCTGTAGGTAAGTATTTTGTTTAACTGAATAGTCTTTATACCTAGCTCTCAGGGTTGTTATATATGCTCACCTTTGAATGAAGTTCCTTTGTAAGTACTGCTCTCATCTATTCTTGTCATCTACCTGTTGAATAATGGGAATCATGATTATAAAATTCATCCTTTGTTATACATTGTAACAAGGAGAGAATTCCCTTCCCATATTTTTGTACCTTAATAATAGGCAAGTGTTAGGATTTGAAATTTTTCTTTGCAGCCCCAGAATTTAAGTCATTGTCACTCTACTCTGTTGTTGGTGGCCTCTTAGCTAATCCTAGAGAAATAGCCACCAGGGAGGAAAGCAGAGAACTAGACCCCCAAGGAGGTAATTGATCTAATCTAAATTAATCTTATCCAGTGTCCAATTGAGGAAATCTCCAGAGGTTCATTGATTAGTTCACAATCCTGTAGACAGTAACTGGTCAAGTACAAATTGGTAAGGAACTCAGAGTCCACAGATTCCAAATCTAAATCTGTTATTGCATCAGACTTCCTATGGATGATATATTTTATGGGTATGATGTAGATCTCCTGCTTGCCTATGAAGTAAAATAGTATAATATATACTTAATAATATATATATACTTAATAATATATACTTATATTATATACTTATACTTATAATATATACTTACATAAGTATAATAATATATACTTAAGATTATTTCTTATGACAGAAAATAGAGAAATATTTTCTTTGTTGAACAGTGGAATTTAAATTATTGGTATCATGGGGTCATACAGCTAGAAATGAATCTTAGAGATAACTGATCTACTAGGATTCATCTTATCCAAGATCATATGTGGGGAAATCTCCAGAGTTTCATTGAAGTCTTGTGGTTAGTAATTGGTAAAGAAGTTTTGAGTAATGACATCAGATACCCATTTCTGAGTTTATTACTCTTCTTGCATTATACTTCCTATGTAAGATCTATTTTGTGGACATGCAATGAACCTCCTAGTTGTACATGAAGTCAAGTCATATAAGCAGTTACTTAAGACTTGTTCTTCAGACATTTTATGTCGTGACATAATGCCTCCTCTGATATTAGTCTGTTGTTAGCCAACACCAAAGAAGTTGTACAAAACAGCCATGTCTATTGAAAAGTAGGCAAATCTTCAGAAACTCATTGAGTGGTATCCATATTACAGAGAGACCAGTAGCTCCCTCGGATTTGGATCAGCTGCGACGTGAAGAAGCAAGAAAAAAGTTGAAAGAGGCAAAGCCATCACAAGTGTCTGAAGGTCAGAATTTCTTTTTTGCTGTCTATCTTTATACCATAGCTATCAGAGTTATTGTGTAATTGCACCTTTGAAAGGACTTTTGAACCTGCTACTTCAAAGTATCCTTACCATTGCTACATAGTAATTAATGGGAGTCATACTTATAAAAACATCCAATGTTGCCTGCATTTTACACTCTCTAGGAACAAGAGTATTCCCTTCCATTGAGAAACTTTTCTATTTTTGTACCTTAATAAAAGAAAAGTATGCTGGGTTTTGAAATTCTGCTTTTAGTTTTAGAATTTAAGGCTTTTAATTGCCTCTGTAGATTATTGCTTGCGGCCTTTTAGAAAGAAAAAAACAAGAAGCCACCAGGGAGGAAGTCAGAGAGCTAGACCCTAGAGAACTCAACATACAAACCTAGATCCTAAGAGAAGACCAAGAACTAAAGAAGGCAGGAAGTCTGAGCAGTAAGATAAAGTTCTTAAGGCATAACTGAAGTCTTTCAGTTCTGCACAAGAAATATTTCTCAGTTCATGACTGGAACTCCCATTAATCTCAGTAATAGATTTTTACTTTAAATTTTTGTTTTATTTATTTTTTAATTTCATGAAAAGAAAAAATTTTAACGCTCTTTTTTATTCTGTTTCATATTCTCATTTGCTTGTCTCAGCTTCTTGAGAAGTCAAACAATCAAATATAGAATATATATGTGCGATGATGTAAGACATTTCTGTGTTAGATATCTTGCAAAGAAAACACTCATCCTATGAACAAAAATCATAACATAGCAGGCAACGCGTATACTTCAATCTGTATTCACACTCCATTATTTCTCTTCTTGGTGGTGGATAGATTTTTGCCCCATTGTTTCTTTGAATGTTAGATCATGTTAGTGCTGTGAATACCTAAGACATTCACAATTGATCATAGTATAGAAACACTTTTTTAGGTTTTTGCAAGGCAAATGGGATTAAGTGGCTTGCCCAAGGCCACATAGCTAGGTAATTATTAAATGTCTGAGACCAGATTTGAACCCAGGCACTCCTGACTACAAGGCCGGTGCTTTATCCACTACACCACCTAGCTGCCCCAAAACACTTCTTTTTAAGAATGTTCTTCTACTGGTCCTGCTCATTTAACTTTGCAACAGTTCATACAAGTTTCTTAGAACCTTACTTTTGCACCTATAAAATGTAGAAGTTGGTTGAGGTGAACACTAGGATTCCTTTGCAATTTAAATCTATTGATCTTCATAACAGAGAAAGTATTAACAGTGGTATTTAAATCATTAGGATCTTTGGATCAGAGATTTAGGGCATGAAATGGACACTGGAGATAATCAATTTACCTGGACTAATCTTATCTATGGCTTTATATAGGGAAATCACCAGAGTTCATTCATTGTTTCAAGCTCCTGGATGTAGTAATTGGTAAAGTATAAATTGATAAAAAAAAAACAATTCAGGTCTTCAGATTCCAAATCTGATTCCAAAGCAGATATCCTATGACATCAGATTTCTTAAGTAGGTTATTTTTTTTGGGTATGCTGTAAACCTCTTGGTTATCCATGAAATTAAATCATAGAAGCAGTTAACTAAGATTAGTTCTTGGGACAGAAGATATAGAAATATTTCCTCTCATATAAGTCCTTTACTAGGCAACAGTAGAGAAGTTGTGTGGTGCAGCTGTTTCTATTGAATAGTAAACAAACCCTTAGACACTTTTTGAGTGAAATTCATATTACAGAGACCACAGGAGCCCCCTCAGATTTGGAACAGCTACGCCGTGAAGATGCAAGAAAAAAGTTGAAAGAGACAAAGCCATTGGGAGTATCTAAAGGTCAGAATTTCTTTTTACTGTTTGGTCTTTGTACCATAGCAATCATAATGATTATGTCAATGCACCTTTCAAAGGATATCCTTTTTATGTGCTACTCCAAATGATCCTTGTCATAGTCATGTGGTGATTAATGGAATCATGTTCATGAAATGCATCCAAACAGAGAGGAGAAAGATTCTAGAATCTTTCTAGAAAGGAGAAAATTCCTTTGCATTGGAAAGCTTTCTATTTTTGAATCTTGATCAAAAGCAAGTATGTTTTGCTTGAAAATTTTTTTTGATGTCCCTTATTTTTTCACCTGAAAAATGCAGTGGTTGGTTGGTATGAAAGGTGTCCTTTCTAGTTTCAGACATGTAATTGTTATTCTAGCTTGTTGCTTTTGGCCTCTTAGGAAGACAAAGAGCCCTAAGCACCAGAGAGGAAAGCAGATGTCCAGGGATGGAGGCATAATGATCTAGATCCTAAGAGAAGAAAATAGCTCAGGAATGAAGGAAGCCTTATCAATAACATAAAGTTCTAAAGACATAAATGATAAGTCTAACCATTTTGTACAAGAAGCATTTCTCAATTCATAAGAGAAGATGCCAAGTTTATCAGCAATTGCTTTTTACTTTTACTTTTTGTTTTATTTATTTGTTAATTAGAAGAAAACATTTAACATCCTTATTTTCTTAATTATGTGTTCTATATTCTTTCTTATCTCTTTTTCTTGAGAAGGCAACAAATCAAATATGGAATATACAATTGCAGCCATGCAATACATTTCTATATTAGATATCTTGCATGACAAAACACCCATCTGAAAAACCAAAAAAAAAAAAATAACAAAACAAGCCAAGTCACATTCCATTATCTCTTTCTTTGGTGATTGATAGCATTTTGCCTCAAAGATCCTTTGGAATCATCTTGGATCATTTTACTGCTGAATATAGAAAAAAAAGATTCACAGTTGTCCAGAAATGCTGTTACTGTGTTGTGTATTCTGGTTCTGATCAATTTATCTCATAACAATTCATGTAATTCTTTTAGGAGCTCTTTTTTTTCATCTTAAAAATGCAATGGCCGAATGAGGTGATAACTAGGTTTCCTTTCTAGTTTAAATTCAGTGGTCCTCATAAAAGAGAACATGTTGAACAGTGGAATTTAAATCATTAGTATCATGGGGTAATGTAGCTAGAAATGGATCTTGGAGGTAATTGATCTAATTAATAAGTCAGAGTAATCTTATCTAAGAACATATTTAGGGAAATCTCCAGAGGTTCATTGATTGGTTCAAAGCCAAGTGGTCAGTAATTAGTAAAGAAGATATTAGTAATGACTTCAGATCTCCCAATTCCAAATCTAGTGCTCCTCTGAACTGCATTATACTTCCTGTGTAGGATCTATTTTATGGACATACATTTGACCTCCTGTTTGTACATGAAGTCAAATCATATAAGAAGTTACTTAAGATTCATTCTTGAGACATTTTATGTCTTGTGACATACTGCTTCCTCTGATGTTATTTAGTTTGTTGTTAGGCAACACCACAGAAGTTGTGGGAGACTGTTATGTCTATCAAAAAGTAGGTAAATCTTTGGAAACTCATTGAGTGGTATCCATATTACAGAGAGGCCAGTAGCACCCTCAGATTTCGATCACCTGCGACGTGAAGAAGCAAGAAGAAAGTTTAAAGAGATAAGGCCACCAGAAGGGCCTGAAGGTCAGGATTTGTTTTTATTGTATAGGCTTTATACCATAGCAATCAGATTGTAATTGCACCTTTGAAAGGAGTTCCTTTGTACCTGCTACTCCAATTCATCCTTGCTATAGCTTCATGGGGATTAATATGAATCATGATTATTAAATATATCCCAACTTTGTTTGTATTACACTCTCTAGAAAGGAGTAGATTGATTCCCTTCCATTGGGCAGCTATATTTTTGTATCTTAATCAAAGGCAAGTATGCTGTGGTTTAGATGAGGTGATCATTTATTTTCCTTTCCAACTTAAAATCATTGATCCTCATAAAAGATAATATTGAACAATGAAATTAAATCATTGGGATCTTGAGATCATGAATTTAGGGCTAGAAATATTCCTTGGTGTGGTAACTGATATGATCTGGATTAATCTTATCCAAGATCCTATTTGGGGAAGTCTCCAGACAGCCATAGATTAGTTCACATTCTTGTAGTCAGTAATTGGTAAAGACCAAATTGATAAAGAACTCAGCTCCTCATATTTCAAATCAGGCTGTTGCATCAGACTTCTTATGTAGCCCATATCTTATGAGCATACTGTGGATCTCCTGGTTGCCCATGAAATTGAATAGTATAAGCAATTATTTAGGATTAGTTCTTGGGACAGAAGATAAAGAAATTTTTCCTCTGGTGTTAGTCTGTTGTGAGGCAGCACTATTGCAGTTGTGTGAGGATAGATGTATCTTTTGATGGGAAATAAAATCCTTAGAAATTCATTAAGTGAAGTTCATATTACAGAGAGGCCAGTGGCCTCCTTGGTTATGGATCAGCTTCGATGTAAAGAAGAAAGAAAAAAGTTGAAAGAGACAAAGCCATCAGAAGTATCTGAAGGTAAAAATTTCTTCTTATTGTGGAGTTTTTATACTGTAACTATTGGAGTTGTTATGTAACCACACCTTTGAAAGGTGTTCCTTTTTATCTGCTGGACCAATAAAACCTTGTCATAGTCACATGGTAATTAATGGGAGTCATGATCTTAAAATCCATCCCCAAAATGGCTACTGCAGAGGAAGGAGAGGATTCCCTTCCCTTGGAAAGCTTTTTTACTTTGTACCGCATCAAAATGCAATTATGTTGGTGTTTGAAATTTTTGTTGGAAATCCCAGAACTTTATCCTTGGTATTGCTACTCTAGAATTTTGCTTGTTGCCTCTTAGGAAGACAAAGAGAACTAGCTACCAATAAGGAAGGCTGAGAGCTAGACCCTATGGAGTGATTTATAGACACTTAGAGCCTAAGAAAAGAAGACTGAAAACTAGACAGTCCATGAAGACATAGTGCTAAGATAAGGGTCTAAAGTCATTCATGTACAAGAAAATTGTACAAGAAACATTTCTCATTCCACGATTGGAAAAACCAAGTTTCCCAGCAATTTTTCTTTGCTTTTATTTTTTAATTTATTTCTCAATTGTAGGTAAAATACATTTTTAATCTTTTTTTAAAATGTGTATTCCATATTCTCTTTTGCTTATCTCTACTTCTAGAGAAGGCAAACAATTAACTATAGAATATATACTTGCAGTCATGCAAAAACCTTTCTAAGTTGGCCATACTGGATAAGAAAATAGATATCCTATGAACTAAAATAATAATGTTAATAGAAAAGTACACTTCAATCTTTATTCATACTCCATTAGTTCTTTCTTTTGTTTTGGATATCATTTTTCTTCATGGGTCATTTGAAATTGTCCTTGATCACTTTATTGGTGAGAATAGCTAAATCTTTCCGAGCTGATCATTGTACAGAATTTGTGTTACTCTGTCCAGTATTCTCCTGTTCTGCTCATTTCATTTGTATAGTTAGTGGAAGTCTTTGAGCACCTTGTTGGTCAAGGTGATCAGCAAGGTTGCTTCCAATTTAAGTCCATTTTTCTTCATAAAAGATAAATTATTGAACTGTGAGTTTTAAATCATCTGAATCATGAGGTCATAGATTCAGAGTTATCTCCAGAGGCTTTTTGATTGGTCCATGGTCTAATAGTCAGTAATTGGTAACAAAGAAATTGGCAAAGAAATCAAGTCCTTACATTCTAAAACTAGACCTACTCTTATTACATCTGACTTCCTATGAAGGATGTATGTTATGGGCATGCTGTGAATTTCCTGGTTGCCCATGCAGTTGAATTGTATAAGCAGTTATTTCAACCTTATTCTTGTGACAGAAGATATGGTATTATTCAATTGCTATGGCACTACATAGAAGCTATGTGAGGATAACTAGATCTGTTGAAGTTTTGACAAAACTTTAGAAACTCATTGAGTGCAGTTCATATTTCAGAGAAGCCTGCAGCCCCCTTGGATTTGAATCAGCTTCGACGTGAAGAGTCTAGAAAAAAGCTGAAAGAGACAAAGCCATCAAAAGTTTCTGAAGGTAAGAATTTCTTTATATTGTATAATGTTTGTGAAATTTTTCTTTGCTTTTATTTTTTAATTTATTTCTCAATTGTAGGTAAAATATACTTTTAATCTTTTTTTAAAATGTGTGTTACATATTCTCTTTTGCTTATCTCTACTTCTAGAGAAGACGAACAATTAACTATAGAATATATACTTGCAGTCATGCAAAACCTTTCTAAGTTGGCCATACTGGATAAGAAAATAGATATCCTATGAACTAACATAATAATGTTAATAGAAAAGTACACTTCAATCTTTATTCACACTCCATTAGTTCTTTCTTTTGTTTTGGATATCATTTTTCTTCATGGGTCATTTGAAATTGTCCTTGATCATTTTATTGGTGAGAATAGCTAAATCTTTCAGAGTTGATCATTGTACAGAATTTGTGTTACTCTGTCCAGTATTCTCCTGTTCTGCTCATTTCATTTGTATCAGTTAGTGGAAGTCTTTTAGCACTTTGTTGGTCAAGGTGATCAGCAAGGTTGCTTCCAATTTAAGTCCATTTTTCTTCATAAAAGATAAATTATTGAACTGTGAGTTTTAAATCATCTAAATCATGAGGTCATAGATTCAGAGTTAGTTATCTCCAGAGGCTTTTTGATTGGTCCATGGTCTAGTAGTCAGTAATTGGTAACAAAGAAATTGGCAAAGAAATCAAGTCCTTAGATTCTAAAACTAGACCTACTCTTATTGCATCTGACTTCCTATGGAGGACGTATGCTATGGGCATGTTGTGAACTTCCTAGCTGCCCATGCAGTTGAATTGTATAAGCAGTTATTTCAACCTTATTCTTGTGACAGAAGATATGGTATTATTCAATTGCTATGACACTACATAGAAGTTATGTGAGGACAACTAGATCTGTTGAAGTTTTGGCAAAACTTTAGAAACTCATTGAGTGCAGTTCATATTTCAGAGAAGCCCGCAGCCCCTTTGGATTTGAATCAGCTTCGATATGAAGAGTCTAGAAAAAAGCTGAAAGAGACAAAGCCATCAAAAGTTTCTGAAGGTAAATAATCTTTGTACCAGTGCAATCAGAGTTGTTACCTACTACTTCAAACCAATCTTGCCATACTATGTGGTGATTAATGGGAATCATGATTATAAAATTCCTGGAAATAATCACTGCATTACACTCTCTGGAAAGGAGTGGGAATTCCCTTCATTGGAAAGTTTTTTTCCCTTATGTGAAATAAAGGCACATATGTTGGGGTATGAAAATTTATTTGGTGCCCAAGAATTTATGGTATGTACTCTACTCTATTGTCTGTTCCCTCTTAGGTAGACACAGATTCCTATCCTTTAGGGAGGAAGGCAGAGAACTAGATCTTGCAGAGAGATGTACTGAAACCTAGATCTTAAGAGAAGACAGAGAACTAGACAAGATATAACACCTTTGCAGTAAGATAAAGTTCCAAAGGCATGAGTGTAAAGTCTTATGTTTAAGTATAAGAAACCTTTCTCAATTCATGATTGGAGGAGGCGGTTTTCTAGGGAATCATTTTTACTTTTACTTTTACTTTCCCCCTCTCAGTTACATGTAATCAACTATTTGTAATATTCTTGTTTTTTAATTGTGAATTCCCTGTTCACTACTTCTTGAGAAGGCCAGCAATTATTTGTAGAATATACACTTGCCGTCATGCAAAACATTTGTCTTTCAGTCCTATTGCAAAAGAAAATACATTGCCTACAAACAAAAATAATATTATAGTAAACAAAGTATGCATCAATCTTCTTTCGTACTCTGTTAGTTCTTTCTTTTGTGGTGGATAGTATTTGTCATCATGGATCCTTTGGAATTGTCTTGGATCATTTTGTTGTTGACTATAGATAAGATATTCACAGTTGTCCATTGTACAGAATTGCTATTTCTGTGTAGGATGTTCTCCTGGCTCTTCTCATTTTACTTTACAGCAGTTCTCACATGTCTTCTAGAGCCCCATTTGTTCACTTGTAAAATTCAGAGGCTGTATGAGGTGATCATTGTTTAAGTTTGTTTCCAATTTAAATCCATTGATACTTATAAAAGATCAAATGTTGAACAGTGGAATTTAATCATTAGGATCATGAGATCATAAATTTAGGGCTAGAAATCATCTTTGGTGGTAATTAATGTAATCTGGATTAATCTCATCAAGGGAAATGTGAATTCTTTAAAGATCTAATAAATTAATTTTGAACTTGAAATATACATATTTGATCTTTACTTTAGGACAAAGTATGCAGTAAATGATTTTTCAAACAAAATAGTTTTAACCATTTATTAATATTTAAAATGAAACAAAAACTTCTTAGCTGAATAATGTATTTTCTCTTTAACTTTAAAAATAGTCTACAGCAACATGTGAATGACAACAGATGTCAAGGCTATATATATCCTAAGCATATCCTAATCAATCCTCATCATTTTCCTAATTTTGTAATTAATGTAGGGAAAGATACCTTGGAGTCTTAATTTCATTCTAGGGAAAGAAGGTAACTGATATGAAGGTTGAGCATGCTCAAAAGCTAGCAGTCTTTTGCCATGCTATATAGTTATGCTAAATTATTATATTTTATTCATTAATTGGTCTTTTAAACAATCCCCCATTTTGATCAAAACTGACATTATTACATCAACTCTAGATGAACTAAAAAGGTTTAGAAAAATAGCATTGGCATATTTGAGGAAGAGAGCATCTCTTTGAGACCTGGTGCTGCTAGAAGAATGGGGAGATCATATAAGGTCTGTCTATAATAGGGGGCATTAGAATGGATGACACATTTACAGAATCAAGGGGGAAAATTAAAGAGATCAAAGAAAAAAGAGGGAAGTCCTTTGATTAAATAACCTAAATAAATTAATGCAAATGCAAGAAAGTCAACAATAATATAAACTTCTGGTCCATATTTTATTTCTTCTGAAGCCTTTTAATGTAGGTCTGTGACTTTAGATGTTGTTTCCAGAGGTCCTCTTTAGATCAGTTTACTTGTAGAGATCCTTCTTTCTAGTGGAAAAGCTTCTTAACTCTACTTTTAAGCATGACAAACACTTTATTTTTTATTTTACTTTTTTAGGTTTTTGCAAGGCAATGGGGTTAAGTGGCTTGCCTGAGGCCACACAGCTAGGTAATTATTAAGTGTCTGAGACCGGATTTGAACCCAGGCACTTCTGACTCCAGGGCTGGTGCTTTATCTACTACGCCACTACGCCACCTCCTACAAACACTTTAAAAAGTCAAAGATCATATTTTCATCACTAGGAAATAAAACTCTTGCAACTTCTAACCTAATGACAATTTACATTTTGACTTGCTCACTGTCATGTTGATAGATATACAAAAAAATTCAGTTGCAAATAGAAGTTAACTTAGTTTTGTTTTTTATGTCATCTTATTCCTTTTCTTTTCTTTTTTGCACAACTTCATGGCACTGTAGATTGAACACTAGCCTTTTTGTCAGGAGGACAAGAGCTCGAATCTAACTTCAGACACTTGCCACTTATCAGTTGTGTGTCCTTGGCAAGTCACTTAATTCTGATTGTCTCACATTCAGGTCCATCTTCAGTCTTCTTGATTCATCTATCTATTGGACTCAGATGGCTCTGGAGGAGAATGTGAAGCTGCTGACTTAGCATAGTTCCATCTCATTCAAATCCAATTCATATTCTTGTTGTGGCATCACCTCCCTTGAAATCATGGTCTTCTTTGAGAATTATGGACAAACATTTACTTCTTTTTTTCTTTTAATCATTCATGCCCCCATTGGGAGAATGCTGTTCCACTTAACAAAATAAACTTCCATAATTATAAGCATTCCATCTCAAAAGTGAATTCTTTAAAAATCTATTAAATTAATTTTGAATTTGAAACACATATTTGTTTATTACTTTAGAACAAAGTATGCAATAAATGATTTTTCAAACAAAATAGTTTTAACCTTTTATTAATATTCAAAATAAAACAAAACTCCTTAGCTGAATAATGTATTTTCTCTTTTAAGTAACTTTAAAAATAGTCTACAGCAACATGTGACTGACACCAGATGTCAAGGCTATATATTAACCTAGTTGTCTATCTGACTTGAGTTAAATGTAGGGCAAATGATTCAATTTCTATACCTCATTTTTAATATAGATCACCTGACATGATTGTAGCCATTTACCATGCAGATCAGGGATATCAGAGAGGAAAATTCCTTTATTTATTTCAATGCCAGTTTCCAGGCAATAACTATTGAATGACCATGTGAATGACCAAATGCCTTATGTGAGACATTTCCAAATGTCATATTTGGGAAGTCGAGTCAAAAATCACGTGGAAGAGTCACTCAATCCTCTCCCAATGAGTCTATCACCTGCAGTGCCATTAACCAACTCCCTTCCCCACCCCCATAGGGTGACTGGCATCAAAAGACATTGATTCAACCTAAATTTCCTTGATACTTAGATTTTAGACTCAAACTAAATGGTCAATTTTCAATCCCATGAAATCTTTAATATCATTTTTTTTTATAATCAGAGATTTAGTTCTACACTTTATAATATACTCTTAAGGGATCAGATTGTCCCACATAGTGGTGGTAATCATATAGTGGTAACAACAAAAAAAAAATCACAGAAAAATCAAAATTTTTTTCATGCCACACAGGTGAATTTGTTAAAAAAAATAAACAACAAAAGTTTTGAAATGTATTAACAATAATCTTAAACTGTATGCAGAAACATACTATAAAATTTTTCTCTAATAATATGCTATGTTTAAATAAAACATGACCAACACATCACTGCTTTTGTAACCCTTTCAAAACAATATCTTTAGTTGACTCTTAAATCATTTGCATATATTTCTACAGATTTTTAAATTCCAGATGTAACAAAGAACACATATTAGATTCTAAATAAGATAACATATAGCTTATTACCCTTCACTAAACATAATGTTTCCATGCTGTAAACTTATTTTTAAGAACCAAACAAAGCAACAAAATGGTTGTATTCATTTTAGCCTTATCTTCATGGATTTTGTTCTATAAATATATTCACTTCTACCCAAATATTCTCATATCAACTGCAAAAAGAAAGTCAGATTTTTTCAGGAACCTAACCAATATAACTTTTGCTTATGCAGCAAATTTAGATTATGACAACAAATTTAGATTAAAACAATAAGAACTTCTCTTAGGCTTTTTTTTAAAGTTTTTGCAAGGCAAATGGGGTTAAGTGGCTTGTCCAAGGTCACATGGCTAGGTAATTTTTAAGTGTCTGAGGCCGGATTTGAACCCAGGTACTCCTGACTCCAGGGCCGGTGCTCTATCCACTGCACCACCTAGCCACCCCATTCTGTGCCGCCTAGCTGCCCCTTCTCTTAGGCTTTTAAAAAAAATTTATTTGCTTTTCCAACTACATGCAACTGTAGTTTTTACCAATTATTTTTTTGCAAGGTTTTGAGTTTTGCATTTCTCTCCCTCCTTTCCATTCCTCCCCCTCCCACATTGAAAGCAATCTGATGCAAGCTTTACATTTATAACCATGCCAAACATAGATCCATATGGATCATGTTGTGAGTGAAGAATCTGATGAAAATGGAAGAAAACATTAGAGAAAAAAGAAATGAATATAATATACTAGACAACTTTTAAAAACTGGAGATATTAAACTTTGTTCTTCATTTAAATTTCACAGTTCCTTTTCTGAAATTGGATGGTAATTTCCATCACAAGTCTTTTAAAATTGTCTTTATTATACTGCTGAAATGAACAAGTCCATCATGGTTGATCTCCCCATGTTGTGAGTGTGTATAATGTTCTTCTAGTTCTCATTTCACTCAGCATCAATTCAAGTAAGTCCAGGTTTTTCTGAAAAATATGTTTCATCATATACATATACCACAATTTGTTCAGCCATTCCCCAATTGAAGAGCATTCCCTCAATTTCCTCTTTGTCATTCCAAAAAGAATTGCTATAAATATTTTTGAACATGTGGGATTTTAAACCTTTTTTATGATCTTTTCAGGATCCAGACCCAGTAGTGATATTACTATCACTGCAGGTGATAGACTCATTGGGAGAGGATTGAGTGACTCTTCCACATGATTTTTGACTCAACTTCACAAATGTGACATTTGGAAATGTCTCACGTAAGGCATTTGATCATGGGGTATGCACATTTTTATTGCCCTTTGGACATAATTCCAAATTGCTTTCTAAAAAGGTCAGACCAGTTCACAGTTCCACCAGCAATGCATTAGTGTCCCGGTTTTCCCACATTCCCTCCAACATCAATCATTTTCCTTTCTAGTCATATTGGCCAATATGGTACATCAGGAATGTTTTAATTTGCATTTTTCTAATCCATAATGATTGAGCAATTTTTCATATTACCATTGAAAAGCACTTTTCTACCTGCAGTGATTACAGTAACTTTAAATGCTTTTAATATTAACCTTATGACAAAATGTTTTAGTACTGCAACAATTTCAAGGTTTCTATGAAAACTATCATTATTGTAATAAATTAGCTCACACATTTGAAAATTTAGTAGGTCGTATACAAATTATATATAAATTTTGCAAACATTATTTCTCTGAGTGTTCTCTTTTGAAAAGTGGCAATAAATATTCCTGATGTTAAGGACCATCACAAAAAATCTTTATGAAATACATTAATTTTGAATTTGTAATTTATCAAGCTTACATTGGTATAACATTTATCTTTAAGTATCATAAATTAACTCCAAAAGTTCTTCTAAGTACCACTTTCCTTGAAACAAAAGATATTTTTTTGCAAAAGGAAATGTCTTTTCTTAAGTTAGAGGGGAGACACACAATGACAAAATTCACTCAATACATTCCTCTTTAACTTTATTACTAGAAGTAATCTCACATTAAATCTTCAAGTCAATCTACATGGTTATATAACAGGCAATAATACTACATAGGGGGTTAAATTTTTCTTCATTCATTATGTTTGTTATTAACAGCAGAATTTTAAAACTTCCAAATGTAAATTTATTAAGAGCTTTTATCCTTTCTAGTAATCCTGATACCATTATTGACCAATTTTTCTTTAGGTCATTCAGAATACCACAATCACAATTATACATTTCAAAAACTTAAAAATTTCTTAAGTTAATATAATACATATTTCAGTAATGCACTGAAAATCAACCTTTATATATGGCTATGTAATTAGAAAGTGATCATGTGGCAGCTAGGTGGTACAGTGGATAGAGCACTGGTCCTGGAGTCAGGAGAACCTAAGTTCAAATCTGACTTCAGTCACTCAATAATTGTCTGTGTGACCTTGGAAAAATCACTTAACCCCATTGCCTTAAATAAAATTTTAAAAAAGTGATAATATAACTTAAACTTCAAATTTCTTAATTTATGTAGTCCTATTCCTTTTCCTTTCAGTACTATTTTCTTTTTCCTGAAATCAAATTGACTCTGGGCTTAACTTCTGATACATATAGTCCACTTTCTTTCATTCATTCATCCATTTATTTATTTATTTATTCATTCATTCATTCATTTATTTATTTATTTATTTTAAATTTATTTTTTTATTCTCATTTTGTACAAATTTTTTTTACATTAATAAAACATTCTTGTTTACAAGTAAACAAAATACCCCTCCTCCCCCATGAATATAGATACACTTGCTTGGGTGAAAAAAGTAAAGGGGAGAGAAAAAAACTAAAATTAAAAAAAAAAGTAATAGTAATAATTGTAGGTATGGCCAGGTGGCGCAATGGACGAAGAACCAGCCCTGGAGCCACGAGCACCCGAGCCCATATCCAGCCTCATAAATCCAACAATCACCCAGCTGTGTGACATGCAAGCCACCTGATCCCCACTGCCCTGCAAAAACCAAAAAAAGAAAAAAAAGAAAAAAAATACCCAAAATAAAATAAAATAGCAATCATAGTAGGGGTGGCTGGGTGGCAGACAGAGCATTGGCCCTTGAGCCAGGAACACCTGGGTGCAAATCCGGCTCCCGACACCCAAAGATCACCTTTCTATGTGGCCCCAGGCAGGCCACCCAGCCCCACTTGCCCTGCACCCTCCACCAAATAATAACAAAAAATATGCTTGAGTCTTTGTTCCAACACCAACAACTCTGTCATGGGTGGATCTCATTCTTTATGGTAAGTCCATCACAAAAGTTATTTCCATATTTTTCCACCGTTGCCATTGCTGATCGCAACTCTCTCCTTTCTTATTTCTCCACTGCCATGTACTCTATTTTCTCTCTCCTTTCACTCTGACTCTGCTGTAGGGTCATTGATTGGCTCAGCAGACAGATCCCTGGTCCTTGTGCCAAGAAGCCCTGATCCCCCATACCACCCCTTAGGCCCAGAATCCACCTGGCCCCATGGTCCTGGGCAGGCCTCCAATCCCAGCCCCTTGCAAGAAGTAAGAAATAAAATGTATTATATCTGACCACTCTCCCCCCATGGTCCATCCTCTCCTCCTTTATTCACATCCCCACCCCTTCCCCCCTGCTCCCCTCTCCTTCTTACTCCAGATGCCTATACCCCATTGAGTATATATGCTGTTTCCTCTCCTAGCCATCTCTGATGAGAGCAAAGGTTCCCTCATTCCCCCTTGCTTCCCCCCCTTCCCTATCATTGCAATAGCTCATTGTAATAAAAAAAATCTTATGTGAAATATCTTGGATTATTCCCCCTCTCCTTTTTCTTTCTCCCATTCTATTTCCCTTTTTTTCTATTGAATCCATTTTTACACCATATTTTATCTTTGAATTCATCTTTCTCCTGTGCTTCAACTATAAAAGCTCCCTCTACCTGCTCTATTAACTGAGATAGTTCATATGAATATTATCAGTATCATTTTTCTATACATGCAGCTCATCCTCATTAAGTCCCTCATATTTCCCCCCTCTCCTCCAATCTCCATGCTTCACCTGAGTCCTGTATCTGAAGATCAAACCTTCTGTTCAGCTCTGGCCATTCCAAAAGGCACCTTTGAAATTCCCCTGGTTCATTGAAAGTCCATCTTTTTCCCTGGAAGATGACATTCAGCCTTGCTGGGTAGTTCATTCTTGGCTGCATTCTAAGCTCTTTTGCCTTCCGGTATATTGTATTCCAAGCCCTATGAGCTTCCAGTGTAGTTGCTGCTAAGTCCTGTGTGATCCTGATTGCAGCTACACGGTATTTGAACTGTGTCCTTCTGGCTGCTTGTAATATTTTCTCTTTGACTTGGGAGTTCTGGAACTTGACTATAATATTCCTAGGGGTTGGTTTTTTGAGATCTCTTTCTCTGGGGGATCGGTGGATTCTTTCCATTTCTATTTTGCCCTCTGCCTCTAGAATATCAGGGCAATTTTCCTGTAGTAATTCTTTGAAAATGATGTCAAGGCTCTTTTCCTGATCATGACTTTCAGGTATTCCAATAATTTTTAAATTATCTTTCCTAAGTCTGTTTTCTATATCAGTTGTTTTTTCAATGAGATATTTCACATTTTCTTCTAATTTTTCATTTTTTTTGTTTTGAAGTATTGTTTCCTGATTTCTGGTAAATTCATCAATCTCCCTGAATTCTATTCTTTGTCTGAAGGATTTGTTCTCCTCAGAGAGTTTCTTATCTCTTTTTCCATCTAGCCAATTTTGCTTTTTAAAGAATTCTTCTCCTCAATAACTTTTTGAACTGTTTTATCCATTTGACCTAAGTTGGTTTTTAGCATGCTATTTTCTTCAGCATTTTTTTGGATTTCCTTGACTAAGCTGCTAACTTCATTTTCATGTTTTTCCTGCATCTCTCTCCTTTCTTTTCCCAGTTTTTCTTCCAACTCCCTCATTTGATTTTCAAAGTCTTTTTTGAGCTCTGTCATAGCCTGAGCCCAATTTCTGTTTCTCTTGGAGTCTTTAGATGCAGGAGCTTGTGCTTCCTCATCTTCAGACTGAGTATTTTGGTCCTTCTTGGGCTCATTTGCAAAATATTTCTCAATAGTCTTCTTTTTGTTTCTCTGCTTGCTCATTTTTCCAGCCTGGGCCTGGTTTGGGGTGTTTCTTGAGCTTTTGGGACACTCCCACAAGGGTCTCAGTGTGTGAGGCTCTGTCCTCCCTCCTGGTCTATGAATGACCATAAGCACCTCCCTCTGCCACAGGGCTGAGGTAGAGGGGGCCCTGCTGTTCTATGGGGGGGCCTAGACTGGGATCAGGATCTGAATGTGGTCAGAGCCCCAAAGTCCTGTTCCAGGGGTAGAGGACAGAGCTAGCAGTTTCTCTTCACTCCCCTCCCTCAGCTCAATGGGCTCATGCCCTCGAGGCTCCTGCTTACTGGCTCCGCCTGCTTCTGTTTCCGGGTCTGGGCTGCCAAAAGACCAAGCTGCTGGCTGTGTGCCCTGAGGGCTGGGCTCCATGTGCTCACTCTGGCAGAGGTCCCCTGCTGTTCCTCCACTTTGTGCCGGTGCTCCTCGGGGTGCAGCTCAGGAGACTCCCCCGCTGCTGTGAGCTGAGGCTCCCAGTGCCCTGGGGTTGCCTCCGGGAGGCTGAAGTTCTTTGGCTCTGGTGGGTCACCCCTCTGGCAGGCCACCTCTCCGATCCGGGAGCAGAGCCTTTCTGCTCTTTTCCAGGTTACCTTGAGTAGGAGAACTGCCTCACTGGGTCCCTTTGTGGGTTCTGTGTCTTGAAAGTTTAGTTAGAGTCCTTAGCTGATGAGTTTTTTCAGAGAGCTCCTAAGATTCTATCCCTTCTTGTAGCCATCTTGGCTCATGTCCCCCTCTTTCTTTTTTAAATCTGATTCCAGACTGACTTTAAAAAATTCAAATTTTCTTTCTTCAGTTTCTAACTGAAAACAGCAAAATAGGATTTTCAGCTTCCATTTCTTATTTCTGAAACAAAATACTTGATTACTTTATGAAACCTCACTGAACCAGCATTGTGCTCACTTTCATAATGCTAGGATTCAATCTATCTCAAATGTGAGCACATCATAAAATCATTTCAAATGTGGGTTCCATACTCCCAGAAAAATTCAAAAATTTATCTTTGGATTTATAGTTCTAATACATACATTATACATACATGCATATATATATATATATATATATATATATATACTCACTATAAATCATTTTTAAAGCTTACTCATACCTTCACATGTTTAATTAACCCTTTTTATTTTTTTCATATACTATCTGTTTAATGATATTTCAGACTATATTCATTCTAATGAATATTTTCTTTTGTTTTTAGCAAAATGATTCTTAACAGTTTTTAATTTAAAGTCAAACAGTAATTAAATATTTAAATTTATCTATCACTAAATTATCACCAGCTGATAATCCTAAAACTATTGGTAAAATTCAGAGAATATTTAATTTCCAAATGAAACAAGTGCTTCTTTCAAGACCAATTTTGACTAACAATCCTAACTTTTTTTTAAAGATCCCTTATCCTGCATTGTTAAAAGGTAGTCTATCCCATTTCCTAGACAAAAAGTTCTAAACTCCAGTTTAGACTAAAATATGGGATATGAAAAGAGAAAGGATTGAAAAGTTACATCTCTCTTTCCTTCCAAGGAGCATGTTTGAGTACAGATCAAGCCTTGTCCATCCTCAAAATTCCCATCGATCTGAGTCATGGCACAAGCCTTGTGAATCCTAGTAGTCTCTTTGGTAGACACAGAGACCTATCTACCAAGGAGCAAGGCAAAGAAAAGTCTTAGTCTTAATCAAAATAAACCCTCATAAATTCATTATTAGAGGAGACAGTGTTGGCAGCAAGTTTTTATTTTTGGCATTTAGTTTTTATTTTATTTTTTCCCAAGTACATGTAAACAAAAATTTTTAGCATTCTTTTTTTTATTAAAATTTGAGTTTTATGTTTGTTCCTGCCTCTCTCCCCTCCTTAAGATGATGAGCTATTTAATATCAAATATACATTTGCATTCTTGCAAAACACATATATGCTACCAATATTGCAAAAGAAAACAGACCAAAAAACTGAAAATAATTAAGTTAAAAAAAATTTCAATCTGCATTCAGTCTTCATGATTTCCTTCTCTGGAAATGGACAGCATTTTATTGCAGAGAATAGCTAAGTCTTTCTCATTTAACAATGTATTGTTGTTACTGTGTACAATGGTTTCCAGGGTTTGCTGATTTCACTTTAGATCAGTTCATGCAAGTCTGTTAGCACCTCACACTTTTCATGAAGAAATGAAATTTTGTGATTGCTAAGGTTTCTATCCAATTTTCCATTCATTGATCCTCATAAAAGTTAAACTGTTGAACAGTAGAATTTAAACCATTAGGATCATGGTATAATAGATGTAGGGCTTGAAATGGACATAATTGATCTGATGTGGATTAATCTTTTTTTCTGGTTTTTGTAAGGCAAAGGGTTACGTGACTTGCCCAAGGTCATCCTGCTAGGTAATTATTAAGTGTCTGAGGTCAAATTTGAACTCAGGTCCTCCTAACTCCAGGGCCAGTTATCTATCCACTGTGCCACCTATCTAAATTAATTTTAACTAAATTCCTCTATATAGATAAGAGGAAAATGAATTATCCACAGGTTGATTTGTTCAAGCAACTCTAGTCCAGACTTGCTAAAGAATAAATTAGTAAGGAAACCAGGCTGTCAGATTACAAATCCAGTCTGCCCTCTTATTCCATCAGAGGATGTGTGGAGGATGTATTTATTAGATATGATGAGAACATTGTGGTTGCTTATGAAGTTGAACTATATACTACACACAGTACATTAAAGTAATTGTTTGATTGTTTGGCAACTTTATAGAAGTTATCTGGGAATAGCAATAACTATTGAAGTAAAGTCAAGTCCTTAGAAAATCATTGAGTGAAGTTTATATTACAGAGAGGTCAGCACCATCCTTGGATGTGGATCAGATTCTACCTGAAGAACAAAGAAAAAAGGAGATAGCAATACAGACATCAGAACTATTTTTAGGTAAGAATTTCTTTTTTCCTGTATAGTCTTTGTGCCATAGCAATCAGATTTGTTAGGTAACCACATCTTTGTAGGAGTTCCTTTTTGCTACTCCAGCCCATCCTTGCCATAGCTACATGGTAATTAATGGGAATCACCATTATATTATCCATTAAAACACTGTCTGCATTATACTCTCTAGAAAAGAGAGGATTGCCTTCCATTGGAAAGTTTTTATTTTTGTATCTTACTAAATGGCAAGTATGTTGGCATTTGTAATTTTTGTTTGAAGTCCCAGAAATTAAGTATTTAACTGCCACTCCAGTTGATTGCTTGAGGCATCTTAGGAAGACACAGAGGCCCAGCCACCAGGGAGCACAGTACAGAGCTTGTCTGTAAAGAGCAAGGCATAGAGACTGAGATCATAAAAGGCAGAGAGCTCCAGAAGTCACAAAAAGATTTAACAATATGATAAGGATAAAATAACATAAATGTAAAAACTTACACTTATAGATAATAAATTTTCATAAATTCATCATTGGAGGATTCAGCTCTCTTAACAATTGTTTAATTACATTTAATTTTTTTATTCTAAAATACTTGGAAACAAACATTTTTAACTTTCTCTTTCATTCAATTTTCAATTTTGACATCCTCATTCCCTCCCTCCCTTTCTCCCCTTCTTGAGAAGGCAAAATTTTAATAATAGAATGTACACTTGAAGTCCTGAAAAACATTTCTGCATTAGCTTATTGCAAAAGAAAACATGAAAAAATTAAAATCAAACAATTAAAAATTAATAATGTAGAAAGGAAAGTTTGCTTCAATCTGCTTTCACACTCCATGAGTTTTTCTTATGTGGTGGATAATATTTTTGATCATGGGTCCTTTGAAATTATCTTGGATTATTTTATTACTGAGAACAGCCAAGTCATTCACAGTTGAACATTGTACAGAATTGTTGTTCTCTGTGTCCAGTGTTCTTCTGTTTCTTCTCATTTCACAGTTCATGCAAATTTTTTAGAACCCCAGTTTTTCTGTAAAATGGATAAGTTTGACTAGGTCTTTGCTAAGATCCCTTTCTATTTTAAATCCATTGATCCTCATAAAAGTAAAAGTGTTGAACAGTGGAATTTAAATCATTAGGATCATGGGATCATAAAATTAGTGTTAGAAATGGACCTGGGAGTTAATTGGTATTTCAGTAAATCTTATCCAAGGCCCTTTTAAGGGAAATTTCCAGAGGTTCATTAATTGGTTCAAACTTCTGTAATTGAGTATAAGTTAAGTTTAATTGATAAAGAACTCAGGCCCCTAGATTCCAAACCTATTCCTCCTTCTATTGCTTCAGACTTCCTTTGGAAGATGTATTTTATGGTTTGCTGTGGTCCTCTTGGAAGCCCATGAAGTTGAATCATATTAATAGTCCCTTAAGACTAATTCTTGGGCCAGAAGATATAAAAATATTTCCTCTAGTCTTTGTTGGTTGTGAGGCAACACCATAGAAGTTGTATAGGGATAGCTTTACTTATTCAAGAGTACTCAAATATCTGTAGAAACTCATTGAGTGAAGTTCATATTCTAGAGAAGTCAATAATCTCCTTGTACTTGGCTGAGCTGCGACGTGAAGCAAGAAAAATGTTGAAAGCGATAAAACCATCAGAAGTAACTCTAGGTAAGTATTTCCTTTTACTGTATAGTCTTTGTACCCTAGCACTCAGAGTTGTCTCGTATGCTTGTCTTTGAATGAATTTCCTTTGTACATGTTGTTCCAATCATCTTTGCAGTAGCTTACACAGTGAATAATAGGAATCATACTTATAAAATTCATCCAAACAGTCCCTGCATTGCACTCTCTTGAGAGGCAAGGATTCTCTTTTCATATTTTTGTACCTTAACAAAAGGCAGAAATATTAGACTTTGAACAGTAGAATTTAAACCAGCTAGCCGAGAGCTAGAGAGCATGCAACCTTAGCAATAAGATAAAATTCTAAAAGCATAAATGTAAATTCTCACTACTTTTGCAGTAGAAACATTTCATATTTCATGACTGGAAGAGTCAGATTTCTCAGCAATCTTTCTTTGCTTTTACTTTTTCATTTTTTACATTATTTATACATTATTATTCTAAATGTAAAAAGCAAAATTTTAACATCTTTTTTTAATGTGAGTTCCATTTTCCCCCATCTCTCCTTGAGAATGCAAATATTTCTATGTTAGTTATACTGGCAAACAAAATGCAGATGCTAAAATGAAAAATAAGTTCAAAAGCATAATCCATTACTTATTTCTTTAGTGGTTAATAGCATTTTCCCTAATTGATCCTTTGGAATTATCTTCCATCATTTTATTGGTGAGAATAACTAAGCCATTCAAAGGTTGATCATTATACAGAATTTGTTACTATGTAGAATGTTCTGTTTCTGCTCATTTCATTCTGTATCAGTTCATAGAAGTATTTTAGAACTTCACTGTTTTCATCTGTAAAATGAGTAGGCAGAACACTGGACACAAAGAACAACAATTCTGTACAATGTTCAACTGTCAAGGCCTGGTTAAGGTCCCTTTCTAATTTAAATCCACTGATTCTCCTAAAAGATAGTGTTGAACATTAGAATTTAAATCATTGGGATCTTGGGACCATAGATTTAGGGACTTGGACAATGGAGGTAAATTGATCTTATCTAGACTCATCTTATCCAATATCCTATTTGGGCAAATCTCCATAGATTCACTGATTGATTCATGACTGTCAGTAATTGGTAAGGCACAAATTGGTAAGGAACTCAGGTCCACAGATTTCAATCTAGTCTTCCTGTTACTGCAGTAGACTTCCTATGTTTTATATATTTTATGGGCATGATGTGGACCTCCTGGTTGACAATATCTCTTAATTGTTGAAGCAATTAAGGTTAGTTCTTGGGACAGAAGATATAGAAATATTTCCGCTGGTTTTAGTCTCTTGTTTGACAACACCACAGAAGTTGTGTGGGACAGCTATACCTATTGTATAGTAGTCAAATCCTTAGAAATTCATTGAGTAAAATTCATAATACAGGGAAGCCAGCAATCCCCTTGGATTTGGATCAGCTTCGACGTGAAGAAGCAAGAAAAAAATTGAAAGAGATAAAGCCATCAGAAGTGTCTGAAGGTAAGAATTTATTTTTATTGTACAGTTTTTGTACGGTAGCTATGAGAGTTGTTACATAACCACACCTTTGAAAGCTGTTTTTTTATTTGCTAGACCACCAAACCTTGCCATAGTCATATGGTAAATAACGGGAATCATGGTTATAAAAATCCATCCAAAAAGTGACTGAAGTATATTGTTCAGGAAGAAGAGAATTTCCTTCTCTTGAAAATTTTTCTAATTCTGTACCTTAAAAAAATGCAATTGTGTTCAAAATTTTTGTTGGAAGTTCCAGAATTGAATGCTTGTAATTATTACTCTAGTCTATTGATTGTTGCCTCTTAGGAAGACAAAGAGAACTAGTTACTGATGAGGAAGGCAGAAAGTTAGACTTATGGAGAGAGAGAGAGAGAGAGAGAGAGAGAGAGAGAGAGAGAGAGAGAGAGAGAGAGAGAGAGAGAGATTTAGATCCTAAAAGAAAGGACTGAGAACTAGACAGTTCATGAAGCCATAGCACTAAGAAAAGGTCCTAAAGCATAAATATAAAGTATTACACATTTGTATAAGAAACATTTCTCAGTTCATGATTAGAAGATCCAGGTTTCTTAGCAATTTTTCTTTATTTCTAATTTTAATTTTTATGTATTCCTCCTTATATGTAAACAAAAATTTTAAGATCCTTTTGTATATGTTTCATATTCTCTCTTGCTTACCTCCCTTTCTTGAGAAGGAAAACAATTGAATATGAATATACATTTGCAGCCCTGCAAAACATTTCTGTATTAGCCATAGTGGTGAAGAAAACACAGACTTTTTATTAGTGAGAATAGCTAAGTCATTCAAGGTTGATAGAAGGTTCTCTTGATTTTACTCCTTTGATTCTGTATCAGTTCATAGAAGTGTTTTCAAATCTCACTATAAAATCTATAAAATGAATGAATTTGACAAGGAATGGCTAAGGCTTCTTTCTAATTTAAATCCACTGATCCTCATAAAAGTAAAAGTGTTGAACATAGGAATTTAAATCACTGGGATCATGGGATCATAGCTTTAGGGATAGACATGGATAATGGAGGTAATTGATCTACTGTAGACTCATCTTTTCCAATGTCCTTTTTGGGTAAATTTCCAGAGGTTCATTGATTGGGACATGATCCTATAGTCAGTAACTGGTAATGTACAAATTGATAAGGAACTGATGCTATCACAGATTTAGGGTTAGAGATGAGCCTGGGAGGTAATTGATTCACCTAGATTGATTTTATCCAAGAACTTAATTGGTGAAACCTCCAGGGGTCATTTATTGATTCAAGGTCTTGTAGACAATAATTTGAGTAATTTGTAAAGTACAAATTGCTAAAGAACTTAAGGTCCTTAGATTTGAAAACTAGTCCTCCTCCTATGACCTCAGATTTTCTAAGTAGGTTGTGATTTGGGGGATGTTTTGTGGCCCTTGGAGTCCAATCATAGAAACCAGTTAAATATATTTCCTCTGATGTGAGTCAGTTATTAGACAACAACATAGAAGTTGTGTGGGAAAGCTTTACCCAATGAATAGTAGAGAAATCTTTAGTAAGTTTTTCAAGTGAAATTCATATTACAGAGAAGATGGGAGTGCCCTCAAATTTTGAACAGCTGCGACGTGAAGAAGCAAGGAAAAAGTTGAAAGAGATAAAGGCATCAGAAATATCTGAAGGTCAGAATTTCTTTTTAGAGTATAGTCTTCATCCCATAACAATCAGAGATATTATTTAATTGCATCTTTGAAAGGAGTTTCTTTGTAACTCCTACTCAAAATCATCCATGACATGGCTATATTGTGATTCATGGGAATCATGCTTATTCAATAAATCCAAACATTGGCTGCATTGCACTCTTCTAGGAAGGAGAGGATTCCCTTCCAATGGGAAACAATCTATTTTTATATTTTAATCAAAGACAAATAGGTTAGAATTTGAAATTTTTCTGACAGTCCCAGAATTGAGGGCTTTTAATATGATCTCTTTATTTTCTTTCTTGTGGTCTCTTAGGAAGACAAAGAGAACTAACCACCAGGGAGGATGGCTGAG
Organism: Macrotis lagotis; assembly: GCF_037893015.1. NCBI lineage: Eukaryota > Metazoa > Chordata > Mammalia > Peramelemorphia > Peramelidae > Macrotis > Macrotis lagotis. The sequence continues at coordinate 199,505,938 of NC_133659.1, forward strand.
AGCTAGGGAGGGAGGCATGATAACCTAGATCCTAAGAGAAGACAGATAGCTAAAGAAGGCAGGAAGTCTAAGAAATAATTTAAAATCCCAAAGACATAAATGCCAAGTCTCCACACTTTAGTACAAGAAACATTTCTGAGTTCATGAGATAATGTGCCAGGCCTATTAACAATTGTATTTTGTTTTTAATTTTTGTTTTATTCATATATTAAATATGAAAAGAAAATTTTTTTTAACATTCTCTCTTTATTGAGTGTTGCCTATTCTTTCTTGCTTATCTCTGCTTTTTGAGAATTTAAGGAATCAAATAGAGACACATGCAGTGAAGCAAAAATTTCTATTACATATTGAAAAAAAAAACCCTCACCCTTCCTAAAATAAAAATAACCTAAGAGGAAGAGTATGCTTCAAACTACATTCAAATTCCATTATTTCTTACTTTGGTGGTGGATAGCATTTTCCTCATGGTTTCTTTGGAATCCTCTTGGCTCATTTAATTGCTGAGCATTCTTCAATCATTCACAGTTGATCAAGGTACAGAATGTGTTACTTTTTAGAATGTTCTGGTTCTGCTCACTTTCCTCTGCAACAGTTCATACAAGTCTCTATTAGAACTTCATTTATTTACCAATAAAATGCAACAGTTGGATGAGGTGATCAATAGCTTCCTTTGTAATTTAAATTCATTGATCCTCATAAAAGAGAAAGTGTTGACCAATGGAATTTGGGGATCAGAGATTTAGAACTAGAAATGAACCTTGTTGGGAGGCTAGGTGGCACAGTACCTTGGAGTCAGGAGTACCTGAGTTCAAATCTGGCCTCAGACACTTAATAATTACCTAGCTGTGTGGTCTTGGGCAAGCCACTTAATCCCATTTGCCTTACAAAAACCTAAAAATAAAAAAGAAATGAACCTTAGAGGTAATTGATTTATCTGGACTGATCCTAACCAAGGACTTATTTTGGAAAACCTCCAGAGGTCTTTTGTTGATTTCAGGTCTTGTAGACAGTAATCTGTAAAATATAAATTGTTAAAGAATCAGGTCCTTAGATACCAAATCTAGTCCTCTTCCTTTGATATCACATTTCCTAAGGAGGTTGTTATTTTTAGGGATTCTGTGGACCTCCTGGTGGCCCCTGAAATCCAATGAGAGTGGAGCAGTTAATTAAGATTAGTTTTTGGAATATAGACATATTTCCTCTGGTGTTAGTCTGTTGTTAGGCAACGCCATCAAAGTTGTGTGAGATAAATTTACCTACTGAATAGTAGTCAAATTCTTAGAAACTTTTTAAGTGAAATCCATATTGCAGAGAGGCCAGGCGTTCCCTCAGATATGGGCCAGCTGCGACATGAAGAAGCAAGGAAAAAGTTGAAAGCAACAAAGCCATCAGAAGTATCTGAAGGTCAGAATTTCTTTTTGCTGCATAATCTTTGTCCTCTAGCCATCAGAATTATTGTCACTGCACATTTGAAAGAAGATTCTTTGTACTTGCCATTCCCAATGTACCTTACCATAGCCAGATAATGATTAATAAGAATCATGGTCATGAAATAGATTCAAACAGTGCCTGCATTAGACTCTAGAAAGGAAAGGATTCCATTATATTGGAAAGTTTTGTATTTTTAAACCATAATCAAAGGCAAATATATTAGGTTATGAAATTTTTGGTTGAAGTTCCAGAATTTATGGCTGGTAATTGTCATTATAACCTATGTCTTATGGCCTCTTAGGAAGATCTAAGAGTCCTAAGCACCAGAGGGGAAAGCAGAGAGCCAGACACTAGGACAGACAGCATATTGAGTTAGATCTAAGAGAAGGAAGGAAGGAAGCCTTTCCAATAAGATAAAGTTCTGAAGATATAAATTAAAAGTCTCAATGAGAGAAGCTGCCAGTATTATTAGCATTTGTGGTTTGTTTTTAATTTTTTATACTTTATTAATTACATGAAAAGGAAAAAATTAGCATTCTTTTTTTTCTTTATATGTTCCATATTATCTCTTGCTTATCTTTACTTCTTGAGAAGTCAAGGAATCAAACAGAACAAACACTTGCAGGAATGCAAAGCATTTCAATGTTAGATATCTGGCAAAAAAAAACCCTAAGAACAAAAATAACAATAAAACAGGCACAGTATGCTTCCATTGAATTCCACACTCCTTTATTTCTCTATTTGGTGGTGGACAGAATTTTGCCTCATTGTTCCTTTAGAATCATTGTAGATTATTTTATTGCTGAGAATACCAAAGTCATTCATAATTAATCATGATACAGAGTGAGATTCTAGAATGTGTTGGTTCTATTCAGTTTCCTTTGTAACAGTTCACATGAGTTTCTATTAGAACCTCATTTTTTTACCTATTGTTAGGGATTGTTGTGTGTGGGAGCACTGTAAACCTTCATCACCTGGTGTCCTTGAGCACCAGAGTCTTGATTTACTAATTATCACTGGAGTGGGAGTGGATTAGAGACTGGAAAGGATATTTATGCACTTGTAGTTTGGCAAATAAATGTCTTTCCTTGTCTCCCACCCCTTCAATGCTTGCTTGGGGAAGGTTAAGGGAGTTCAGAAAGGGATTCAATGCCTATAAATGCAGAAGTTGGGTGAGGTGAATTATTTTGTAATTTGCATCCATTGATTATCATAAAGGAGAAAGTGATAACCAGTGTAATTTAAATACTTAGGATCTTGAGATCAGAGATTTAGGGCTACAAATGGTCCTGGGTGGTAATCTACCTGGATCTTATCCAACGACTTATTTGGGAGAACCTCCAAAGGTCCTTCATTGATTAAAGATCCTGGAGACAGTAATTAGTTAAATATAAATTGGTAAAGAACTCAGTTTCTCACATTCAAAATCTAGTTCTCCCCCTATGGCCTCAGGTTTTCTAAGTAGGTTGTGATGTTTGGGCATACTGTAGACTTCACAGTTACCCATGAAGTCTAATCATAGAAGTAGTTAATTAAGATTAATTATTGGGACAGAAGATATAGAAATATTTTCTTTGTTATGAGTTCCTTATTAGGTAACATCATAGAAGTTGTGTAGCATAGCTGTACTTCTTCACTAGTAGGCAAATCCTTAGAAAGTTTTTAAGTGAAATTCATATTACAGAAAGACCCAGAGCCCCCTTGGGTTTGGAAGAGCTGCAAATATGAAGAAGCAAGGAAAAAATTGAAAGAGACAAAGTCATCAGAAATATCTGAAGTTCAGAATTTCTTTTGACTGTAAATTCTTTGTCCCACAGCAATCAGGGATATTATATAATGACACAATTGAAAGGAGTAATAAACTCAGGTCCTCAGATTCCAAATCTATTTATCCTTCTATGGCATTAGATTATTTAAGGAGGTTGTGATTTTTGATGATGCTGTGGATCTCCTGATTGTCCATGAAGTCCAATTATAGAAGCAGTTAATTAAGATTAAATCTTGGGTCAGAAGATATAGACATATTTCCTTTGGTGTGAATTCGTTATTCGGTAACACCATAGAAGTTTTGTGGGATAACTTTATCTATTGAATATCAGGCAGATCCTTAGACACTTTTAAAGTGAAATTTAAATTACAGAGAAGTTCAGTGAGAGGAGTAGTTAATTAAGATTAGTTTTTAGGATAGAAGATACAGATATATTTCCTCTGGTCTTAGTCTGTTATTAGGCAATACCATCAAACTTGTGTGGGACAATTATACCTACTGAATAGTAGTCAAATTCTTAGAAAGATTTTAAGTGAAATTCGTATTATAGAGAGGCCAGAAGTTCCCTCAGATTTGGAACAGTGGTGACTTGAAGAAGCAAGGAAAAAGTTGAAAGCAATGAAAACATCAGAAGTATCTGGATGAAAGAATTTCTTTTTACTGTAAATTCTTTGTCCCATAGTAATCAGAGGTATTATTTAAACACATGTTTGAAAGTGGTTTCTTTGTACCTGCTACTCCAAATTATCCTTGCCATGGTTACATGGTGATTAATGGGAATCAACACTAATTGAATAAATTCAAACTTTGTATCTCTAGGAAGGAGAAGATTTCCTTCCATTGGGAAGCAATCTATTTTTTTTAAACCTCAATCAAAGGAAAGCATTTTGGGGTTTGAAAGTTTTGTTTCATATACCAGAATTTAAGGTTTTTCATTGTCCCTGTAGTCTATTTCTTTTGACCTCTTTGGAAGACAAAGAGAACTAGTCTGCAGGGAGGAAGACAAAGAGTTAAAACCTAGGTAGTTAGATGTGATGACTTAGATTCTTAGAGAGGACAGAGTTAAAGAAGGTAAAACTCTTTGTAAAAATATAAAGTTCTAAAGACATAAATAAAAAATATTAACAATTTAGGACAAGAAACATTTTTCAATACATGACAGAAGGTTGCAGGCTTATCATGTTATTTTTTGCTTTTAACTTTTGTTGTATTCATTTATTAGTAACGGGAAAAGAAAATATTTTAAAGTTCTTTCTTTTCTTGTGTATTCCCTATTCTCTCTTGGTTATCTCTACTTCTTGAGAAGTCAGGGAGTCAAATATAGAATATGTATGTGCACTGAAGCAAAACTAAGTTCAGTAGGATGGCCCCCCCCAAAAAAACCCAGTTCTAAGAACAAAAATAATCACAAAGCAGGCAAAATATGCTTCTATTGACTTTCATACTCCATTATTTCTCTTTTTAGTGGTGGATGGTATTTTGCCTCATGGATCCTATGAAATTCTCTTAGATGATTTTTTTTGCTGAGAATGTCTAAGTCATTCACAGTTGATCACAGTGCATAGAGACATTTTAGAATGTGCTAGTTTTCTTCAATTTATATTGCACCAGTACATACAAGTCTTTTACTACCTGAGTGTTTCACCTGTAAAATGAAGATGTTGGATGAGGTAATCACTTAGATTCTTTTGTAATTATTATCCATTGATCCTCATAAAAAAGTTCTTGGACAATGGAATTTAAATCCTTAGGATCTTGATATCAGAGATTTAGGGCTGGAAATTGAACTGGGAGGTAATTGATCCACCTACATTGATCCTATTCATGGACTTATTTGGGGAAACCTCCAGAGGTCATTCATGGCATCAAGATCTTGTAGACTGTTATCTGTAAAGTACAAATTGGTAAAGAACTCAGGTCTTCAGGGTCTAAAATCTATTCCTCCTCCTATAGCATCAGTTTTCCTAAGTAGGCTGTGATTTTGGGGGATGCTATGGGTCTCTTGAAAGTGCATAAGGATCAATCGTAGAAGCAAATAATTAAGTTTAATTGTTGGGACAGAAGATGTAGAAATATTTCCTCTCATGAATTTGTTATTAGGCTACTCTATAGAAGTTGTATGGGACAGCTAAATCTCTTGAATAGTAGGCATCCATGGAAAGTTTCTAAGTGAAATTCATATTATAGAGAGGCAAGAAGCCCCATCAGATTTGGAAAAGCTGCATCGTGAAGAAGCAAGGAAAGAGTTGAAAGAGACAAAGCCTTCAGAAGTATCTGAAGGTCAGATTTTCTTTCTTTTTTTCTTTTTTTAGGTTTTTTTGCAAGGCAATGGCATTAAGTGGTTTACCCAAGGCCACACAGCTAGGTAATTATTAAGTGTCTGAGGCTGGATTTGAACTCAGGTACTCCTGACTCCAGGGCTAGTGTTCTATCCATTGCACCACCTAGCCATCCCTCAGATTTTTCTTTTTACTGGATAGTCTTTGTCCCAGAGTAATCAGTGATATTATTTATCACACCTTTGTAGGGAGTTCCTTTGTACCTGCCACTACAAATCATCCTTACCATAGCTACATGGTGATTAAAAGGAATTGACCTAATTCAATAAGTCCCAAATTAGCCTGCATTACACTCCTTTTTTAGAAGGAGGGATTTCCCTTCCATTGGGAAATTGTCTGTTTTTGTACCTTAATCAAAGGAAATTATTTTGGTCCTTGAAATTTTTGTTTGAAGACCCAAAATTTAAGGTTTTTGATTGTCACTTTAGTCTATTTCTTGTGACCTCATGGGAAGACAAATTGCACTAGTCATGAGGGAGGAAAACAGAAAGCTCCTTGGGAGGGAAGCATAATGACCTAGATCCTAAAAAAAGACAGAGGGCTAAGAAGGCATAAAATCTAAGCAATAAAGTAATATTCTAAAGAGGTTAATGCAAAGTCTCAATACTTTAGCAGAAAGAAACATTTCTCAGTTCACGAAAACCGATGCCAGGCTTACCAGAAATTCTTTTTTTTGCTTTTAACTTTTCATTCATTTATTGATTACATGAAAAGGAAAAAAAAATAAAGTTCTTTCTTTCTCTTCTTGTATGTTTCCACCTCTCGCTTGGTGATCTCTGCTTCTTGAGAAGTCAAGGAATCAAACATAGAATATATACATCCTGTGAAGGAAAAGTTTCTATGTTAGGTATCTTGTTAAATAAAACATCCATCCTAAAAAACAAAAGTAATAACAAAACAGCCTACATGTGCTTCATTCAACTTTCACACATCATTCTTTTTCTTCTTTATTGGTGGATTGTATTTTCCCTTGTGGTTCCTTTGAAATCCTCTTGGATCATTTTATTGCTGAGGATACCTAAGCAATTCACCATTGAACACAATAAGGAAATAGTTACTTTTTAGAATGTGGTGGTTCTGCTCAATTTCCTTTGCAACAGTTCATACAAGTCTTTATTAGAACCTCATTTTCACCTGTAAAATGCAGAATTTGTATGAGGGTATCACTAGGGTTCTTTTCTAATTTAAATTCATTGATCTTCATAAAAGAGAAAATGTTGACCAGTGGAATTTATTTCCTTAGGATCTTGGGTTCAAAAATTAAGAGCTAGAAATTGATCTACCTAGATTGATCCTATCAATGGATTTATTTAGGGAAACCTCCAGAGGTCATTCATTGCTTGAAGGTCATGTAAACAGTAATCTACAAGTTCGTAAAGAAGTCAGGTAGTCAGATTCCAAAGTTATTTCTTTTCCTATTAAGATTTCCTATGTAATTTTCCTTTGAGGCATCAGATTTACTATGCAATTTGTGATTTGGGGGGATTCTGTGGGTCTCCTGGTGCCCCATGAAGACCAATCATAGAAGCAGATGAATAAGATTAATTGTTGAGACAGAAAGACAGCTACATATAAAAATTTTAAATGAAATTCTTATTACAGAGAGACCAGTAGCCCTCTCAGATTTGGAAAAACTGCATCATGGAGAAGCAAGGAAAAAGTTGAAAGAGAAAAAACCATCAGAATTTTCTGAAGGTCAGAATTTCTTTTTTCTGTAGTCCTTGTCCTATAATGATCAGAGATATTATTTCACAAATAAAAGGAGTTCTTTGTATCTCCAATTCATCCTTGCCATAGCTATGTGGTGATTAATGGAAATCATGCTTATTCAATAAATCCAAAATTATTCTGCATTACCCTCTCTTAGGAAGGAAAGGATTCCCTTCTATTGGGAAACAATCTAATTTTGTACCTTATTCAAAGGCAAGAATGTTGGGGTTTGAAATTTTTGTGTGAAATCCCAGAATTTAGGGCTTTTAATTGTCCCTTTAGTCAATTTCTTGTAGCCTCTTAGGAAGACAAAGAGAACAAGTCACAAGAAAAAGTATACCCTAGGGAAGGGAGGTATAATGATGTAGATTCTAAGAGAAGACAACCAGTTAAGAATGCAGGAAATCTAAGCATTAACGTTCTAAAGAGTTAAATGCAAATTCTTAACACTTTATTATAAGAAATATTTCTCAATTCATGAGAGAAGGTGCTAGGCTTGTGTGCACTTGTTTTTTTCTTTTAATTTTTCTTTTATTTATTAATTACATGAAAAGAAAAAAATTATTGTTCTTTCCTTTTTTCTTGTATGTTCCCCATTCACTGTTGTTTAAATCTAATATGGAATTAACATGTGCAGTGGAGCAAAAATTTCGCCCCCAAAATATCAGCATCCTAAAATCAAAAATAACAAAACAGGCAAAGTATCCTTCAATCAACTTTCACATTCCATTCTTTCTCTTTTTGATGGTGGATTGTATTTTGCCTTATGGTTCCTTTGGAATCCTCTTGGGCCATTTTATTGCTGAAGATACCTAAATCATTCATGGCTGATCCTAGGACAGAAATACTGACCTATTAGGATGTGTTGGTCTTGCTCAATTTTCTTTGCAACAGTTCACATGAGTCTTTATTAGAACCTCTTTGTTCACCTACAAAATGCAGAATTTGGATGAGGAGATTACTAAGGTTCCTTTGTAATTTAAATCCATTAATCATCATAAAAGAGAAAGTAATGGAATATATCCTTGGGATCTTGAGTTCAGGGCTAGAAATGAACCTGGGAGGTAACTGACCTACCTAGATTGATCCTATTCAAGGACTTATTTGGGGAAACTTCCAGGGGTCATTCACTGATTCAAGGTCTTGTAGGCAGTAATCTGATACAGATTCCTCATTTGGCATCAGATTTCCTAAGTAGATTTTGATGTTTGGGCATTCTGTGGACTTCCTTGTCCAATCATAGAAGCAGTTAATTAATATTAATTCTTGGGTCAGAAGATATAGAAATATTTCCTCTGTTGTGAGTTCCACAAGATTGAAGTTGTATGGGACAGCTGTTCCTCTTGAATATTAGGCAAACTTTTAGAAAGTCTTTCATTGAAATTCATATTATAGTGAGGCCAAAAGTCCCCTTGGTTTTGGAACAACAGCTACATGAAGAAGCAAGGAAGAAGTTTAAAGAGACAAAACCATCAGAAGTATCTGAAGGTCAGAATTTCTTTTTACTGTACAATCATTGTTCCATAGCAATCAGAATTATTGTGTCACTGCACCTTTGAAAGGAGATTCTTTATCCGACATTCCCTTTGATTCTTGCCATATACTGATGGTGATTAATGGGCATCATGATCATGAAATAATCCAAACAGTGCTTGCATTAAACTCTCTTGAAAGGAGAGGTTTCCCTTCTACTGGATAGCTTTCTATTTTTGAGCCTTAATCATAAAAGCAAGTATGTTGGAGTTTGAATTTTTATTTGAAATACCAGAATTTTAGGCAGATAATTTTCATTCTAGTCTATTGCTTATGACCTTAAGAAGACAAGAGTCCTAAGCACCAGTGAAAAAATCAGAGAGACAGACTCTCAGGAGGGAGCCATAATGTCCTAGATCTTAAGAGAAGACAAAGCCCTCAAGGCAGCAGAAAATCTTAGCCATAAGAAAAATGCAAAATCTTAACACTTTAGTACAAAAAACATTTCTCAATTCATGAGAGAAGGTGCCAAGCTTATCTAGCATTTTTTTTTGCCTTTAAGTTTTGTTTTTATTATATATTAATTTCCAGGAAAAGAAAGAAATTAACTTTCTTTTTTATTATATGTTTCTTTTTTTAATTTTTAAAGATTTTATTTATTTTGAGTTTTACAATTTTTCCCTTAATCTTACTTCCCTCCCCCCCCACTTCCCACGGAAGGCAATTTGTTGGTCTTTACATTGTTACCATGGTATACATTGATCCAAATTAAATGTGATGAGAGAAATCATATCCTTAAGGAAGAAACAAAGTATAAGTGATAACAAGATCAGACAATAAGATAGCAGGTTTTTTCTAAATTAAAAGTAATTGTCCTTGGTCTTTGTTCAAACTCCACAGTTCTTTCTCTGCATACAGATGGTATTCTCCATCGCAGACAGCCCCAAATTGTCCTTGATTGTTGCACTGATGGAACAAGCAAGTCCATCAAGGTTGATCATCACTCCTATGTTGCTGTTAGGGTGTACAGTGTTTTTCTGGTTCTGCTCATCTCACTCAGCATCAGTTCATGCAAATCCCTCCAAGCTTCCCTGAAATCCCGTCCCTCTTGGTTTCCTAAGAGAACAATAGTGTTCCATGACATACATATACCACAGTTTGCTAAGCCATTCCCCAACTGAAGGACATTCACTTGATTTCCAATTCTTTGCCACCACAAACAGGACTGCTATGAATACTTTTGTACAAGTGATGTTTTTACCCTTTCATCATCTCTTCAGGGTATAGACCGAGTAATGGTATTGCTGGGTCAAAGGGTATGCACATTTTTGTTGCCCTTTGGGCATGATTTAGAACTCTTAAGGCTTTGGGGAATCATCTATTCCAATCCCTCTTCGCTGTTGAAGGAATAGGACCAGAGAAGTTAGGAGCCAGGACCATTCTTCTCCCATTTGTTAGTCTTACTGAATACCTCCCTGGACTTGGTTCCAACATGTTCTAACAATGGGAGAAATAAGCCCTTTTCTGAGAAAAAGCACTGAGCTTTTCCTGAGCTAATCGATGATAGAACAGTAAGACCTCTACAGAGAGAATTAGGATTATGAGCCCTTGGGTCTCTCTCCAGACCAAACCTTTATTGATTTCTATGGGGCCCTTGACGCTGCCCAGTTGCTGGGTTTGATTAATGACCACTAGAGGGCAGTCTAAGAAGGGTGCTAGTAGAAAGGACCTCTGCATGACTATTGCCTTCATCTGTGGTTCTGGGTCAGCTGAACCCAGGAAAGTTTAAGAGATGGGAAAACTTCAGTAACTTCTTCCACCCTTATCACCACAGCCCTACTTTTCTTCAAAGGAGTATCTCCTTTGTTCCATTCCCTCAGCCACTGACTATGGAACTCATCAACTATCTGCTAATGAGTTCCCGATAGGAACATTCTGATTAAGATGAATTAGTGACAGAAGATACCATGCCCTAGCCCAAAGTTGTCCCAAAATGTTGCCCAAGGACTCAGCCTATCTGTAAGTTTTGGGTTAAGGGAACTCCCCTTGGGACTCCCACCTATCCTAGCTAGAATTCCTTTCTTTTTTTTTTTGATTCTTTTTTTAAATTTATTTTTTATTCTCATTTTGTACAAATGTTTTTTTTACATTAATAAAATATACTTGTTTACAAGTAAACAAAATACCCCTCCCCCCATGAATATAGATAGACTTGTTTGGGTGAACAAGTAAAGGGTAGAGAAAAAAATTAAAATTAAAAAAACAATTGCAATAATTGTAGGTATGGCCAGGTGGCGCAATGGACGAAGCACAAGCCCTGGAGCCACGAGCACCCAAGTCCAAATCCAGCCTCGTAAACCCAATAATCACCCAGCCATGTGACATGCAAGCCACCCGATCCCCACTGCCCTGCAACCCCCCCCCCCAAAAAAAGAAAAAAAAAGACCCAAAATAAAATAAAATAGTACTAATAGTAGGGGTGGTTGGGTGGCAGACAGAGCATTGGCCCTTGAACCAGGAGCACCTGGGTCTGAATCTGGCCCCAGACACCCAAAGATCACCCTGTTATGTGGCCCCAGGCAGGCCACCCAGCCCCACTTGCCCTGCACCCTCCCCCAAATAATAATAACAAAAAATGTGCTTCAGTCTTTGTTCCAACACCATCAACTCTGTTGTGAGTGGATCACATTCTTTATGATAAGTCCATCACAAAAGTTACTTTCATATTTTTCCAACGTTGCCATTGCTGATCACAACTCCCTCCTTTCTTATTTCTCCACTACCATGTACTATATTTTCTCTCTCCTTTCACTCTGACTCTGCTGTAGGGTCACTGAGTGGTGCAGCAGACAGATCCCTGGTCCTGGGGCCAAGAAGCCCTGAGCCCCCATACCACCCCTTAGGCCCAGAAGCCACCTGGCCCTATGGTCCTGGGCAGGCCTTCCAATCCCAGCCCCTTGCAAGAAGTAAAAAAGAAAATGTGTTATATCTGACCACTCTCCCCCCCCCACCATGGTCCATCCTCTCCTCCTTTATTCACATCCCCACCCCTTCCCCCTGCTCCCCCCCTCCTTCTTACTCCAGTTGTCTATACCCCATTGAGTATATTTGCTGTTTCCTCTCCTAGCCATCTCTGATGAGAGCAAAGGTTCCCTCATTCCCCCTTGCCTCCGCCCTTCCCTATCATTGCAATAGCTCATTGTAATAAAAAAAAAATCTCATGTGAAATATCTTGGAATATTCCCCCTTTCCTTTTTCTTTCTCCCATTCCATTTCCCTTTTTTTCCTATTGACTCCATTTTTATACCATATTTTATCTTCGAATTCAGCTTTTTCCTGTGCTTCAACTATAAAAGCTTCCTCTACCTGCTCTATTAACTGAGATGGTTCATATGAATATTATCAGTATCATTTTTTCTATACATGCAGTTCATCCTCATTAAGTCCCTCATATTTCCCCCCCCCTCCTCCAATCTCCATGCTTCACCTGAGTCCTGTATCTGAAGATCAAACCTTCTGTTCAGCTCTGACCATTCCAAAAAGAACCTTTGAAATTCTCCTGGTTCATTGAAAGTCCATCTTTTTCCCTGGAAGAGGACATTCAGCCTTGCTGGGTAGTTCATTCTTGGCTGCATCCTAAGCTCTTTTGCCTTCCGGTATATTGTATTCCAGGCCCTAAGAGCTTCCAATGTAGTTGCTGCTAAGTCCTATGTGATCCTGATTGCAGCTCCACGGTATTTGAACTGTGTCCTTCTGGCTGCTTGTAATATTTTCTCTTTGACTTGGGAGTTCTGGAACTTGGCTATAACATTCCTGGGGGTTGGTTTTTTGGGATCTCTTTCTCGGGGGGATCAGTGGATTCTCTCCATTTCTATCTTGCCCTCTGCCTCTTGAATATCAGGGCAATTTTCCTGTAGTAATTCTTTGAAAATGATGTCAAGGCTCTTTTCCTGATCATGACTTTCAGGTATTCCAATAATTTTCAAATTATCTTTTCTAAGTCTGTTTTCCATATCAGTTGTTTTTTCAATGAGATATTTCACATTTTCTTCTAATTTTTCATTTTTTTGGTTTTGAAGTATTGATTCCTGATTTCTGGTAAATTCATCAATCTCCCTGAATTCTATTCTTTGTCTGAAGGATTTGTTCTCCTCAGAGAGTTTTCTTATCTCTTTTTCCATCTGGCCAATTTTGCTTTTTCAAGAATTCTCCTCAATAACGTTTTGAACTGTTTTATCCATTTGACCTAAGCTGGTTTTTAGCAGGCTATTTTCTTCAGCATTTTTTTGGATTTCCTTGACTAAGCTGCTAAATTCATTTTCATGTTTTTCCTGCATCTCTCTCCTTTCTTTTCCCAGTTTTTCTTCCAACTCCCTCATTCGATTTTCAGTCTTTTTTGAGCTCTATCATAGCCTGAGCCCAATTTCTGTTTCTCTTGGAGTCTTTAGATGCAGGAGCTTGTGCTTCCTCATCTTCAGACTGAGTATTTTGATCCTTCTTGGGCTCATTTGCAAAATATTTCTCAATGGTCTTCCTCTTGGTTCTTTGCTTGTTCATTTTCCCAGCCTAAGCCTGTTTTTTGGGGTGCTTCCTGAGCTTTTGGGACACTCCCACAAGGGTCTCAGTGTGTGAGGTTCTGTCCTCCCTCCTGGTCTGTGAATGACCATAAGCACCCCACTCTGCAACGGGACTGAGGTGGGGGGGGTTCTGCTGTTCTATGGGGGGCCTAGAGTGGGATCAGGATCTGAATGTGGTCAGAGCCCCAGAGTCTTTTTCCAGGGGCAGAGGACAGAGCTCAGCAGTCTCTCTCTCTTCACTCCCCTCCCTCAGCTCAATAGGCTCATGCCCTGGGGGCTCCTGCTTACAGGCTCTGCCTGCTTCTGTTTCTGGGTCCAGGCTGCCGAAAGACCAAGCTGCTTGCTGTGTGCCCTGAGGGCTGGGCTCCACGTGCTCACTCTGGCAGAGGTCCCCCTGCTGTTCCCCCACTTTGTGCCAGTGTTCCCCGGGGTGCAGCTCAGGAGACTCCCCTACTGCTGTGAGCCACAGCTCCCAGCGCCCTGGGGCTGCCTCCGGGAGGCTGAAGTTCTTTGGCTCTGGCGGGCCACCCCTCTGACCCCGGGGAGCAGAGCCTTTCTGCTCTTTTCCAGGTTACCTTGAGTAGGAGAACTGCCTCACTGGGTCCCTTTGTGGGTTCTGTCTCTCGAAAGTCCTTAGTTTATGAGTTTTTATCAGAGAGCTCCTTAGACTCATCCCTTCATGTTGCCATCTTGGCTCCACCCCCTATTATATGTTTCTTGTATGTTTCCTATTCTCTCTTCCTTGAGAAGTCAAGGAATCAAGTATAGAGCATACACATGTAGTGAAGCAAATTTTTTTTTGTTAGGTATCTTGCCAAACAAAAAAACCCTATCTACAGGGGCGGCTAGGTGGTGTAGTGGGGAGGCTAGGTGGCGTAGTGGATAAAGCACCGGCCTTGGAGTCTGGAGTACTTGGGTTCAAATCCAGTCTCAGACACTTAATAATTACCTAGCTGTGTGGCCTTTGGCAAGTCACTTAACCCCATTTGCCTTGCAAAAACCTAAAACAACAACAACAAAAAAAAACCTATCTGCAATAAAATAAAAAAAATAACAAAAACGGCAAAGTATGTTTCAATTGACTTTCATGTTCTATTCTTTCTCTCTTTTGGTGGTGGATTGTATTCCCCCCCCCCGGATTATTTGGAATTCTTTTGGGTCATTTTATTGCTGAGGATACCTAAATCATTCACTGTTGATCATAGGACAGAAATAGTGACCTTAGGATGTGTTGGTTCTGCTCAAATTCATTTGCTAGTGTTCTCATGAGGCTCTATTAGAACCTCGTTTTTTCACCTGTAAAATGAAGAAGTTAGATAAGGGGCTCACTAGAATTCCTTTGTAATATAAATCCATTGATCCTCATAAAAGAGAAAGTGTTGATAAGTGGTGTTTATATCCTTAGGATCTTGGAATCAGAGATGAAGCGCTAGAAATGAATCAACCTAGATTGATCCTATTGAAGGACTTATGTGGGGAAATTTCCAGAGATAATTCATTGATTCAAGGTCTTATAGACAGTAATTCATAAAATGCAAATTGGTAAAGAATCAAGTCCTCAGATTCCAAATATAATCCTCCTTCTATTTATCAAGTTTCCTAAATTATTGTTTCTGAGTTTTGGAGATGCTTTGGATCTCTTGGTGACCCATGAAAGTATGGAGCATGGGAGAAAATAATAGGAGCAGTGAAGTAAGGTTAGTTCTTGGGACAGAAGATATAGAAAGATTTCCTCTGGTGTTAGTCCCTTATTAGACAATGTGATATAAGTTGTGTGGGACAGTTACATACCTTTTGAATAGTAGTCAAATCCTTAGAAAGATTTTACATGAAATTCATATTACAGAGAGGCCAGGAGTACCTTTGGATTTGGAACAGCTGCAATGTGAAGAAGCAAGGAAAAAGTTGAAAGAACCATCAGAAATATCTGAAGTTCAGATTTTCTTTTAACTTTATATAGTCTTTGTCCTATGGCAGCCAGAGATATTATTTAATACCTTTTTAAATATTTAATATTTATTTATTCTCATTTTGTACAAATAAGTTTTTTATACATTAATAAAATATTCTTGTTTAAGAGTAAAGAAAATACCCCCTACACCCAAAAATATAGACTTGTTGAGTGATAAAATAAAGGGGAGAGAAAAAAATTAAAATAAAAAAAAGAATAGTAATAATTGTAGGTATGGCCAGGTGGCACAATGGATGGAGCACCAGCCCTGGAGCCAGGAGCACCTGAGCCCATATCCAGCCCCATACACCCAACAATCACTCAGCCGTGTGACATACAAGCCACCCCAACCCCAATGCCCTGCAAAAACCAAAAAAAGGGAAAAAAGACCCCTCCAAAATAAAATAGTAATAATAGTAGGGGTGGCTGGGTGGCGGACAGAGCATTGGCCCCTGAACCAGGAGCACTTGGGTCCAAATTTGGCCTCAGACACCCAACGATCACCCTGCTATGCGGCCCCAGGCAGGCCACCCAGCCCCATTTGCCCTGCACCCCCCAAAAAATAATAATAGTAAAAATCTGCTTCAGTCTTTGTTCAAACACCAACAACTCTGTCACAGGTGGATCACATTCTTTATGATAAGTCTATCACAAAAGTTACTTCCATATTTTTCCACCATTGCCATTGCTGATTGTAACTCCCTCTTTTCGTATTTCTCCACTACCATGTAGTATATTTTCTCTCTCCTTTCATTCTGACTCTGCTGTAGGGTCGCTGAGTGGCACAGCAGACAGATCCCTGGTCCTGGGGCCAAGAGGCCCTGAGCCCCTCTACCACCCCTTAGGCCCAGCATCCACCTGGCTCTGTGGTCCTGGACAGGCCATCCAATCCCAGCCCCTTGAAAGAAGTAAAAAAGAAAATGTGTTATATCTGACCACTCTCCCCCCCATGGTCCATCCTTTCCTCCATTACTCACATTTCCCCCTTCCCCCTGTTCCCCCCACTTCTTACTCCAGATGCCTATACCCCATTGAGTATATATACTGTTTCCTCTCCTAGCCACCTCTGATGAGAGTGAAGATTCCCTCATTCCCCCTTGCCTTTCCCCCTTCCATATCATTGCAATAGCTCATTGTAATAAAGAAAAATCTTATTATATGAAATATCTTGGCTTATTCCCCCTTCTCCTTTTTCTTTCTCCCATTACATTTCCCTTTTTTTCTATTGACTCCATTTTTACACCATATTTTATCTTCAAATTCAGCTTTCTCCTGTGCTTCAACTATAAAAGCTTCCTCTACCTGCTCTATTAACTGAGATGGTTCATATGAATATTATCAGTATCATTTTTCTATACATGCAGTTCATCCTCATTAAGTCCCTCATATTTCCCCCCTCTCCTCCAATCTCCATGCTTCACCTGAGTCCTGTATCTGAAGATCAAACCTTATGTTCAGCTCTGTCCATTCCAAAAGGAAATTTTGAAATTACCCTGGTTCATTGAAAATCCATCTTTTTCCCTGGAAGAGGACATTCAGCCTTGCTGGGTAGTTGATTCTCGGTGGCATTCCAAGCTCTTTTGTCTTCCGCTATTATATTCCAAGCCCTATGAGCTTTTTTTTATTGTTTTTTGCAAGGCAAATGGGGTTAAGTGGCTTACCCAGAGCCACACAGCTAGGTTATTATTAAGTGTCTGAGACCGGATTTGAACCCAGGTAATCCTGACTCCAAGGCCGGTGCTTTATCCACTATGCCACCTAGCCGCCCCACCCTATGAACTTTTAATGTAGTTGCTGCTAAGTCCTGTGTGATCCTGACTAAAGTTCCACGATATTTGAATTGTGTCCTTCTGGCTGCTTGTAATATTTTCTTTTTGACTTGGGAGTTCTGGAATTTGGCTATAATATTCCTAGGGGTTGTTTTTTTGGGATCTCTTTCTTGGGGGGATCAGTGGATTCTCTCTATTTCTATTTTGCCCTCTGCTTCTAGGTTATCAGGGCAGTTTTCCTGTAGTAATTCTTTGAAAATGTCAAGGCTCTTTTCCTGATCATGACTTTCAGGTATTCCAATAATTTTAAAATTATCTTTCCTAAATCTGTTTTCCATATCAGTTGTTTTTTCAATGAGATGTTTCACATTTTCTTCTAATTTTTCATTGTTTTTTGTAAATTCTTGTAAATTCATCAATCTCCCTGAGTTCTATTCTTTGTCTGAAGGATTTGTTTTCCTCAGAGAGTTTTCTTATCTCTTTGTCCATCTGACCAATTTTGCTTTTTAAAGGAATCTTCTGCTCAATAACTTTTTGAACTGTTTTATCCATTTGACCTAAGCTGGTTTTTTAAGCATGCTATTTTCTTCAGCATTTTTTGGATTTCCTTGATTAGGCTGCTGACTTCATTTTCATGTTTTTCCTGCATCTCTCTCATTTCTTTCCAAATTTTTCTTCTAACTCCCTCATTTGATTTTCAAAGTCTTTTTTGAGCTCTATCATAGCCTGATCCCAGTTTCTGTTTTTCTTAGAGTCTTTCGATATAGGAGCTTGTGCTTCCTCATCTTCAGACTGAGTATATTGATCCTTCTTGGGATCATAGATAATGTATTTCTCAATGGTGTTCCTCTTTTTTCTCTGCTTGCTTATTTTCCCAGCCTAAGCCTGTTTTGGTGGTGCTTCCTGAGCTTTTGGGACACTCCCACAAGGGTCTCAGTGTGTGAGGCTCTGTCCTCCCTCCTGGTCTGTGAATGACCGTATGCACCCTTCTCTGCTATGGGGCTGAGGTGGAGTGGGCCCCTGCTGTTCTATGGGGGAGCCTAGACTGTGATCAGGATCTGAATGTGTTCAGAGCCCCAGAGTCCTGTTCCAGGGGCTGAGGACAGAGCAAGGCAGTCTCTCTCTTCACTCCTCTCCCTAGGTTCTATGGGCTCATGCTCTGGGGGCTCCTGCTTATGGGCTCTGCCTGCTTATGTTTTTCTGGACCTGGAATGCAGTGGCCACACTGCTCGCTGTGTGCCCTGAGGGCTGGACTTCACATGCTCCCTCTGGCAGAGGTCCCCTGCTGTTCCCCAAATTTGTGCCAGGTGCTCCCTGGGGCGTAGCTCAGGATACTCCCCTGCTGCTTTGAGCAGGGGCTCCTAGCACCCTGGGGCTGGCTATGGGAGGCTGAAGTTCTTTTGCTCTGGCAGGCCACCCCTCTGGTGGGCCGCCCCTCCAACCCCAGGGAGCAGATCCTTTCTGCTCTTTTCCAAGTTACCTTGAGTAGGAGAGCTGCCTTACTGGGTCCATCTGTGGGTTCTGTCTCTCAAAAATTTAGTTAAAGTCCTTAGTTTTGAAGATTTATGAGAGAGCACCTAAGACAGGATCCGCTCTTGTCAGTATCTTGGCTCTGCCCCCTTTACTACACTTTTGAAACAATTCCTTTGTATCTGCTACTCCAACTAATCCTTTCATAGCTACTTTGTGATTAATGGGAATCATGATAATTCAATAAATCCAAAGACTAGCCTGCATTACACTCTCTAGGAAGGAGAAGATTCCCTTCCATCGGGAAACATTCTATTTTCATACCTTATTCAGACACAAGTATGTTAGGGTTTGAATTTATTCTGAAGTCTAAGAATTTAAGTTTTTTTAAAAAACATAATCCCTTTAAGTCTATTTCTTTTTGCAAGAAAAAGAGAACTAGCTATAAGGGAGGAAGGCAGAAAGCTATACCATAGGGAGGGAAGTGTAATGACCTATTCTTTAAGAGAAGACAGAGAGCAAAGATGGCAGGAAATCTCAAGAATAAAGTAAAGTTCAAAAGACTTAAGCCTAAAGTCTCAACACTTTAGTACAAAAAATATTCCTCAATTCATGAGAGAAGGTGCCAAGCTTCTCAGCAATTACTTTTTAATTTTTTTATTTATTTATAAAATACACAAAATGAAAAATTGTATCATTCTTTCCTTTTTACTTTTCTGTTCTTCATTCACTCTTGCTTAAATCTAGTATGGAATATACATGTGAGTGAAGCACAAATTTCTATGTTAGACATCTTGACCAAAAAAAATCCCCTATCCCTAAAATAAAAAATAATAATGAAAAGTGGCAAAGAATGTTTCAATTGCATTTAATAATGTATTCTTTCTCTCATTGGTGGTGGATTGTATTTTGCCTTATGCTTCCTTTGGAATCTTGTTGGGTCATTTTATTACTGAGAATTCATCAGCTTTTCACATTTGATCATGGCAGACAATTTCAGTTACTTTTTAGAATGCTCTGAATTCTGCTCATTTCACTTTACAAAAGTTCATACATATTTCTAATGGAACCTTATTTTTTCACTTAAAATATACAAGTTGGATGAGGTGATCACCAAGGTTCCCTTGCAAACTAAATCCATTGATCCTCATAAAAGAGACAGTGCTGACCAGTAGAATTTTGGCATCAGAGATTTAGGGTTAGAAATGGATTTTGGTGGCATTTGAATTACTTGGACTGATCTTGTCAAAGGACTTATATTGTGAAACATCTAGAGGTCATTCATTGATTCAAGGTCTTGTAGACAGTATTATATAAAATCCAAATTGGTAAAGATTCAGATCCTCAAATTCCAAATCTTGTCCTTCTCTTATTGTATCAGATTTTCTAGGTTGATTGTGAATTTTCAGAATTCTCTACCTCCTCATGGTGACCCATTGAAGTGAAATCATGGATGCAGTGAAGTAAGATTAGTTCTTTGGACAGAAGATATAGACATATTTCCTCTGGTGTTAGTTAGTCTCTTATTAGACAATATAATTTAAGTGGTGTGGGACAGCTATATCTTTTCAATAGTAGTTACATCCTTCAAAAATTTTTAAATGAAATTTATATTACAGAGAGGCCAGGAGTTCATGTGGATTTGGAACAACTGCAACATGAAGAAGCAAGGAAACAGTTGAAAGAGACAAAACCATCAGAAGCATTTGAAGGTCAGAATTTCTTTTTGCAGTAAATTCTTTGTCCCATAGCAATCAGAAATATTAATCACTCCTTTGAGAGGTGTTTCTTTGTATCTTATATTCCAAATCATCCTTGCCATAGCAACATGGTGATAAATGAGAATCATGCAAATTTAATAAATCCAAACTTTGCCTAAGAAGGAGAGAATTCCTATTGTTTGGGAAACAAACTATTTTTTTCTTTTACCTTAATAGCAAGCATTGTAGGGTTTGAAATATCAGGATTTAATGTTTTTCATTGTCCCTTTAGTCTGTTTTTTTGTGGCCTCTTTGGAAGACAAAGAGAACAGGCCCCCAGGGAGAAGGCAAAGGGCTACACACTAGGGAGGTAGGTGTGATGACCTAGATTCTAAGACAAGAAATAGAATTAAGAAGGTAGGAAGCCATAGCTTCTAAAGACATAAGTGCAATGTCTTAAGACTTTGGTACAATATACATTTCTCAATTCATGACAGATTGTGTCAAGCTTTAATTTTTGTTGTATTTATTTATTAATTACAGGAAAAGAAAATATTTTAAATTTCTTTTTTTCCTTGTGTGTTCTCTATTCTGTCTTGGTTATCTCTGCTTCCTGAGAAGTCAAGGAATGAAAGAGAGGATATACATGTGCTGTAAAGCAAAAATATCTATGTTAGGTATTATGTCAAAAAACACCCGTTTTAAAAGAGAAATAATAACAAAGCAGGCAAACTATGCTTCAATGGACTTTCATACTCCATATTCTATCTTTGGTGGTGCATAGTATTTTGCCTCCTGGTTCCTTTGGAATCCTCTTGAATAATTTTTTTTTACTGAGAATACCTTAGTCATTCACAGTTGATCACAGTGCATAGTGACATTTTAGAATATAATAGTTTTGTTCAATTTACTTTGAAACAGTTCTTCCAAGTCTTTATTAGAACCTGAGTTTTTCCACCTGTAAAGTGCAGATGTTGGTGAATTGAACACTTGGATTCTTTTGCAATTAAAATCCATTGATCCTCATCAAAGAGAAAGTGTTGACCAGTGGAATCTAAATCCTTAGGATCTTGGTATCAGAGATTTAGGGCAGGAGATTGACCTGGGAGGTAATTGATCTACCTTGACTAAGCCTGTCTATGGACTTTTTTGGGGAAACCCCCAGAGGTTGCATCAAGTTCTTGGAGGTAGTATTCTGTAATGTACAAATTTGTAAAGAAGTCAGGTAATCCGACTTCAAATCTATTTTGCCTCCTACTGCATCAGTTTTCCTAAGTAATTTGTGATTTTGGAGATGCTATGGATCTCTGGTGGCCCTTGAAAACCATTCATAGAAGCTGATAATTAAGATTAATTGTTGACATAGAAGACATAGAAATACGTCCTCTGGTGTGAGTCCATTATTAGAGTACATTATAGGAGTTGTGTGGGACAGCTATGCCTATTGCATAGTAGGCAGATTCATAGAATGTTTCTAAGTGAAATTTATTTTTCAGAGAGGCCAGGAGTCCGCTTGGATTTGGAAAAGCTGCATCACGAAGAAGCAAGGAAAAAGCTGAAAGAGACAAAACCATCAGAAGTATCCAAAGGTCAGATTTTCTTTTTATTGTCCGATAGTTGTCCCATAGCACTAAGAGATATTATTTAACAAAGCTTTTAAATGAGTTACCTTGTACCTGTTTTTCCAAATCATTCTTGCCATAGCTAAGTGGTACGTAATTGGAATCAGGCTTATTCAATAAATCCAAAATTAGTCTGCATTTCACTATCAAGGAAGGAGAGAATTCCCTTCCATGGGGAAATAATATATTTTTGTGCTTTATTGAAAGGAGTATATGTTGAGATTTGAAACTTTTGCTTGATGTCTCAGAACTTAAGGTTTTCATTATCCCTTTGGTCTATTTCTTGTGGCCTCTTAGGCAAAGAGAACTTACCATAAAGGGAGACAGATGGAAAACTGAACCCTAGGAAGGAATGTTGAATGAGCTAGATCCTGAGATAAGACAGAGAGCTAAGAGGGGAGGCAATCTAAGCAATAAACTTCTCAAGACTCAAATGCAAAGTCTCAACACTTAGGACAAGAAATCTTTCTAAATTCATGAGAGAAGCTGCCAGGCCTATCAGCAATTGCATTTTGCTTTTTCATTTTTCTTTTCTTTATTTATAATTTACATGAAAGAAAAATTTTATCTCTATTTTCTTTTTTTATTATGTTCCCCATTCACTCTTGCTTGAGTCATTTATAGAATATACACGTGCAGTGAAGTAAAAATTTCTTGCTAAAAATCAACCATCCTAAAATCAAAAAAATAAGAAAAGAGGAAAAATATGCTTCATTTGACATTTAAAGTCAATTCTTTCTCTGTTTGGATTATATTTTGCCTTTGGAATTGTCTTGGATTTTTTTTGTTGCTGAGGATACCTAAATAATTCACAGGTGATCATAGTATAGAAATAGTGACCTTTTAGAGTGTGTTGGTTTTGTTCAATTTCCTTTGCTATTAGAACCTCATTTTTTTCACCAGTGAAATGCAGAATTTGGATGAGGTTCCCTTCTATTTTAAATCTACTGAGCATCATAAAAGAGAAAATGTTGACCAGTGGAAATTATATCCTTAGGATCTTGGGTTCAGAGATAAAGGGCTAAAAACGAACATAGGAGGTAAACTGATCAGCTTAGATTGGCCTTATCCAAGGACCTATTCTTTTTTTTATAAATTAATTTTTATTAAAGATACTATTTGAGTTTTACAATCCCCCCCCATCTTACTTCCCCCCCCCCCCACGGAAAGCAATCTGTCAGTCTTTACTTTGTTTCCATGTTGTACCTTGATCCAATTTGCGTGTGATGAGAGAGAAATCATATCCTTAGAGAAGAGACAAGAATTGTAAGAGGTAACCAGATCAGACAATAAGATATCTGTTTTTTTCTAAATGAGAGGGAATAGTCCTTGAACTTTGTTCAAACTCCACATTTCCTAAACTGGATACAGATGGCACTCTCCTTTGCAGACAGCCCAAAATTGCTCCCGATTGTTGCACTGATAGAATGAGCAAGTCCTTCAAGGTTGATCATCACTCCCATGTTGCTCTTAGGGTATACAGTGTTTTTCTGGTTCTGCTCATCAAACTCAGCATCAGTTCATGCAAATCCCTCCAGGCTTCCCTGAAATCCCATCCCTCCTGGTTTCTAACAGAACAATAGTATTCCATGACATACATATACCACAGTTTGCTAAGCCATTCCACAACTGAAAGACATTTACTTGATTTCCAATTCTTTGCCACCACAAACAGGGCTGCTATAAATATTTTTGTACAAGTAATGTTTTTACCCTTTTCCTTCATCTCTTCAGGATATAGACCCAGTAGTGGTATTGCTGGGTCAAAGGGTATGCACATTTTTGTTGCACTTTGGGCATAGTTCCAAATAGCTCTCCAGAAGGGTTGGATGAGTTCACAGCTCCACCAACAGTGTAATAGTGTCCCAGATTTCCCACAACCCTTCCAACAATGATCATTATCCTTCCTGGTCATATTGGCCAATCTGAGAGGTGTGAGGTGGTACCTCAGAGAAGCTTTAATTTGCATTTCTCTAATAATTAATGATTTAGAGCGTTTTTTCATATGGCTATGGATTGCTTTGATCTCCTCATCTGTAAATTGCCTTTGCATATACTTTGACCATTTCTCAATTGGGGAATGACTTTTTGTTTTAAAAATATGACTCAGTTCTCTGTATATTTTAGAAATGAGTCCTTTGTCAGAATCATTAGTTGTAAAGATTGTTTTCCAATTTACTATATTTCTTTTGATCTTGGTTACAGTGGTTTTATCTGTGCAAGAGCTTTTTAATTTAATATAATCGAAATCATCTAATTGGTTTTTGGTGATGTTCTCCAACTATTCCTTAGTCATAAACTGCTCCCCTTTCCATAGATCTGACAGGTAAACTAGTCCTTGATCTTCTAATTTGCTTATAGTATTGCTTTTTATGTCTAAGTCCTATAATCAATTGGATCTTATCTTGGTAAAGGGTGTTAGGTGTTGATCTAATCTAAGTTTCTTCCATACTAACTTCCAATTATCCCAGCAGTTTTTATCAAAGAGGGAGTTTTTAATCTCAATGGCTGGACTCTTTGGGTTTATCAAACAGCAGATTACTATAATCATCTCCTGCTTTTACACCTAGTCTATTCCACTGGTCCACCACTCTATTTCTTAGCCAATACCAAAAAGTTTTGATGACTGATGCTTTAGAATATAATTTTACATCAAGTAGGGCTAAGCCACCTTCTTTTGCACTTTTTTTCATTAAGTTCCTGGCAATTCTTGACTTTTTATTTCTCCATATGAATTTACTTACAATTTTTTCTAACTCATTAAAGTAATTTTTTTGGAATTTTGATTGGTAGGGCCCTAAACAGATAGTTTAGTTTTGGTAGAATTGTCATTTTTATTATATTAGCTCTACCTATCCATGAGCAGTTGATATTTGCCCAGTTATTTAAATCTGATTTAATTTGTGTGAGAAGTGTTTTATAATTGTTTTCAAAAAGATTCTGAGTCTGTCTTGGCAAATAGACTCCCAAATATTTTATATTGTCTGAGGTTACTTTGAATGGGATTTCCCTTTCTAGTTCTTCCTGCTGTTTCTTGCTAGACATATATAGAAAAGTTGAGGATTTATGAGGGTTTATTTTATAACCTGCAACTTTGCTAAAATTGCTAATTGTTTCCAGTAGTTTTTTGGATGATTTCTTGGGATTCTCTAGGTCGACCATCATGTCATCTGCAAAGAGTGAGAGTTTTGTCTCTTCCTTCCCAATTCTAATTCCTTCAATTTCTTTTTCTTCTCTAATTGCTGATGCTAACATTTCTAATACAATATTGAATAGTAGTGGTGATAATGGGCACCCTTCTTTCACCCCTGATGTTATTGGGAATGCCTCTAGCCTCTCCCCATTGAATATAATGCTTGTTGATGGTTTCAGATAGATACTGCTAATTATTTTAAGGAACAGTCCATTTATTCCTACACTCTCTAGTGTTTTTAATAGGAATGGATGCTGTATTTAGTCAAAAGCTTTTTCAGCATCTATTGATATGATCATATGATTTCTGATAGATTTGTTGTTGATATAATTGAGTTATACTAACAGTTTTCTTAATATTGAACCAACCCTGCATTCCTGGAATAAATTCTACTTGATCATAATGTATTATCCTGGTGATGACTTGTTGTAATCATTTTGTTAAGATTTTATTTAAGATTTTTGCATTTATATTCATCAGGGAAATAGGTCTATAATTTTCTTTCTCTGTTTTACCTCTTCTTGGTTTAGGTAACAGCACTATATTGGTTTCATAGAAAGAGTTAGGCAGAGTTCCATCTTTCCCTATTTTTTCCAAAGAGTTTATATAGAATTGGAAACAATTGTTCCTTAAATGTTTGGTAGAATTCACTTGTGAATCCATCAGGCCCTGGAGATTCTTTTTAGGGAGTTCAGTGATGACTTGTTGAATTTCTTTTTCTGAGATAGGGCTGTTTAGGTATTTAATCTCTTCTTCATTTAACCTGGGCAACTTATGTTTTTGTAAATATTCATCCATTTCACTTAGATTATCAAATTTATTGCCATAGATTTGGGCAAAATAATTTCAAATTATTACTTTAATTTCCTCCTCATTGGTTGTGAGTTCACCTTTTTCATTTATGATACTAGCAATTTGGTTTTCTTCTTTCTTTTTTTTAATCAATTTGACCAGAAGTTTATCAATTTTATTGGTTTTTTCATAATACCAACATTTGGTTTTATTTATTAATTCAATAGTTTTTTTTTTGCTTTCAATTTTATTAATTTCTCCTTTAATTTTTAGAATTTCTAATTTGGTATTTAATTGGAGACTTTTTATTTGTTCTTTCTCTAATTTTTTTAGTTGCATGTTTAGTTCATTGATATCCTCTTTCTCCAATTTATTCATGTGAGCATTTAGAGCTATAATATATCCCCTGAGAGTCGCTTTGAATGAATCCCATAGGTTTTGGTATGGTGTTTCATTATTATCATTATCTAGGATAAAATGGTTAATTCTTTCTATAATTTGTTTTTTGGTCCACTCATTTTTTAATATGAGGTTATTCAGTTTCCAATTTGCTCTGGGTCTGTATCTCCTTGGCCCAGTGTTGCATATGACTTTGATTTCATTGTGATCTGAGAAAGATGTATTCACTATTTCTGCCTTTCTGCAGTTGATCATTAGGTTTTTATGTCCTAGTACATGCTCATTTTTTGTATAAGTTCCATGTACTGCAGAGAAAAAGGTATATTCCTTTCTATCCCTGTTCAGTTTCCTCCATAAGTCTACCATATCTAATTTTTCTAACAATCTATTTACCTCCTTAACTTCCTTCTTGTTTATATTATGATTCAATTTATCTAGATCTGAGAGTGGGATTTTGAGGTCCCCCACTAGTAGAGTTTTGCTATCTATGTCTTCCTGTAGTTCTTTCAGCTTCTCCTCTAAGAATTTGGGTTCTGTCCCACTGGGTGTGTATATATATATGTATATATGTATGTATGTATGTATATGTAGTATTGAAATGACTTTATTGTCTATTTTAGGAGGAAAAGTTTCCTTCCTTATCTCTTTTAATGCTATCTATTTTTGTTGCTGCTTTGTCTGAGATAAGGATTGCTACCCCTGCTTTTTTTACTTCAGCTGAAGCAAACTATATTTTGCTCCAACCTTTTACCTTCACTCTATATGTATCTCTCTGCTTCAAATGAGTTTCTTGTAAGCAGCATATTGTAGGATTCTGGTTTTTAATCCACTCTGCTATTTGCTTATGTTTTAAGGGAGAGTTCATCCCATTCACATTCAAGGTTATGATTACTAATTCTTAGGTTTTTTTAGGGTGTTTTTTTTAGGGTTTTTTTTTTGCAAGGCAAACAGGGTTATGTGGCTTGCCCAAGGCCACACAGCTAGGTAATTATTAAGTTTCTGAGGCAATTACTAATTCTTTATTTCCCTCTGTGCTATCTTCCCTCTGTTTCTATTTTTCCCCCTTTCTCCCCCCTTTCTCCCCTTTATCCATATTCCCCAGTATTTTGTTTCTGAATACCACTGCATTCAGTGTGTTTGCCCTCCTATATTACCCCCTCCCCTTTTTTCCCCTTTCCCTTTTTCCCTTTTCCCTTCCTTCCTTTTGTTATTTCCCCCCTTTTCCCCCACTCCCCTTCCCTTTCTCCATCCCCCCTCCCCTTTTCCGCTTTTAATACTTGAAAGGTTAGATGTTTTATAAGTTAACTGAGAATGTATAGGTTGACTTTAAGCCAAGTCTGATAAGAAGATTCAGGTGTTTCTCATCTGCTCCCTTCTTCCCCTCTATTATTACCATAGGTTTTTTGTACCTCTTAGTACCTTTTAGTACGTCTTAGATTTACCCCATTCAACCCCCCTCCCTCCTCCCATCTCTTTCCTGTCCTCCTTTTTAAGGAGGTAGTGTTATTTAGAAAATTCTGTTATATAGAAATTCTGTTATATAGAATTCTGTTATATAGAAAATTCTGAGTGTCTGTCCCTTCTAGTTCAGTATATTTTATTGAACAGAGTCAAAATTCCTGAGAGTTATTAGAATCTTTCTCCCAAGTGGGGTTAAAGTCAATTACATCCCATTGGATAGCACTCTCATGGATAGGTCATGAATGTCCATCATTTCTGGCTAGGTATATTCTCTCTGTTATAGTTACAATTCTCAAGATTTATGAGAATCTTTTTTTCCCCCCATGCTGGGATATAGCCAGTTTCAACTTACTGGTTAGCATTTTTTTCCTTTTACTGCCCCCCCTTTTTTACCTTTTCATGTGTCTCTTGAACCTCCTGTTTGATATCCAAATTTTCTCTTTAGCTCTGGTCTTTTCATTAGAAAATTTCGGAATTCTTCCATTTCGTTAAATGTCCATCTTTTTCCCTGGAAGAAAAGGCTCAGCTTTGCAGGAAAGTAGATTCTTGGCTGCATTCCAAGCTCCCTTGCTCTTTGAAATATCTTGTTCCAGGCCCTTTGATCCCTTAATGTTGATGCAGCCAGGTCCTGCGTGATCCTAACTGTGGCTCCTTGATATTTAAATTGTTTCTTTCTGGCTGCTTGCAGGATTTTCTCTTTTATCTGATAGTTCGGCCACAACTTCCTTGGTGTTTTCATTTAAGGATCTTTTTCTGGTGGGGATCAATGTCCTCTTTCAATAACTACTTTGCCCTCCAATTCCATGATATCAGGGCAGTTTTCCATCACTAGATCCTGTAATATTAAGTCCAGGCTTTTTTTCTCTTCAATGTTTTCAGGATGTCCTGTAATTTTCATGTTGCCCCTCCTTGATCTATTCTCGAGGTCTGTGGTTTTGTTGATGAGGTATTTTACATTTTCTTCTATTTCTTCTATTTTTTTATTTTGTTTAACTGACTCTTGCTGTCTCATGGAGTCATTAGTTTCTTTAGACTCCGTTCTTTTTTTGGGGGAGGAGTTTTCTTCAATAACCTTTTGCAACTCCTTTTCCAAATGGTCAATTCTACTTTTGAAAGAGCTTTCCATTTGACCAATTGAGGTTTTGAGAGAATTATTTTCTTTTTGCATTTGCCCAATTGAGGATCTGAGAGAATTACTCTCATTTTGTATTTGTCCAATTGAGGATCTGAGAGATTTATTCTCATTTTGTATTTGTCCAATTAATGATGTGAGAGATTTATTCTCCTTTTGTATTTGTCCAACTGTACTTCTTAAGGTTATGTTTTCTTGTGGCAAGGTATTAATTGTCTCTTCCAAATTTTTAAGCTCCTTCCTTATTTCTTCAAGGAAGTCTTTCTGTGCTGAAGACCAGATCGTATTCTCCTTAGAGGTTCTACGTCTTTCTGAGTTAGGGTCTTTCCCTTCCAAGAATTTTTCCTATGGACCCACCTTTCCGCTGACCCTTCTTCATTTTGCTAAGACCTTGAGTTGGGGAGGGGCTGGTTCATAGGCTTGGGATTGCTAAAGGCTTTAGTCACTGAGTGCAGTTTCTCTGGCTGGCCAGTAGGAGTTGTTGGTTGCTTTCTCTGGAGTGTCTGTGACCTTGATTGATGCCTTCTCCCTTTGCTTGAAGGGAGGAGTTGGAGCTATTGAATTCTTTTGCCTTCAATCAATGGTGGACTTTACCCTGGCCTGAGGTCATTCCTCAGCTGGGCTGGTTCTTCTGCTCACACACCTAGGCCTGAGGCAGAAGTAGTCTGCATTTGTTTGTTCGGGAAGAGGTCTGAGCTGTAATGGGACTCAGAGTTCCTTAGACCAGAGGAGCCCAGCGATGGTGTCCACAGCTATCCTGCTCTGGAACTCTCCCCCCAGCCCTGTCTGCAAGCTCCCTGGGGACAGCACCAACAGTAGTGCCTTTACTCCCTAGTTGACTCAAGCCCCGCCTTCTAGCCCTACTGCTGATCCAGCAGGTCTGGCTCTCGGGCCCTCAGACTCCCGGCTCCAATTCAGCTGTTAATCTGGTTGATCCAGGGCTGATCCTCCCTCTGAGCTCCTGAATTTGGCCAGTGCTGCTGCTGGAGACAAATCCTGAGGTATCTGTTCTTTCTCCTGGCTTTTCTTTCTGGGTTTTGTGGGTCGGATTTCTTTTAAGAGGTTTGTTTCATGTGATAGATGGGGAAGAGATCAGGAGACTTTAGAACTGTGCCTGTCTTCTCTCCACCCTCTTGGCCAGAAGTCCCAAGGACCTATTCTGAGAAACTCAAGAGGTCCTGCATTCGTTAAAAGTCTTGTAGAATGTAATCCATAAAATACAAATTGGTAAAGAATCAGGTCCTCAGATTCCAAATCTGGTTATCCTCCTCTTGTATCAGATGCTGTGGACCTCTTGGTGTCCATTGTGAAACAGCCTATTTTTGCACCTTATTCAAAGGCATTGTGATTTTAGGGGATGCTGTGGACTTCCTGGTGCCCCTTGAAGTTCAATTATAGGATCAGGGAAGTAAGATTAGTTCCATGGACAGAAGATATAGAAATATTTCCTTTGGTGTGAGTCCCTTTTTAGGGGGACTCACAAATAAAAATTTTCCATTATTAGGCAAACTATAGAAATTGTGTGGGACAGCTATACCATGTGAAAAGTAGGTAGATTCTCTTGGTTGCTTTGGAATTGTCTTGAATCATTTTATTGCTGAGAATGCCTAAATCATTCAAAGTTGATCACTGTGCATCAATAGTGAAGTTTTTGAATGTGCTGGTTTTGCTCAATTTACTTTGAAGCAGTTCATACAAACCTTTATGAGAACCTGATTTTTTCACATAAAAACAGATGTTGCATGAGTTGATAACCTACATACTTTTACATTCAAATTTGTTGATCCTCATCAAAGAGAAAGTGTAGACTAGTAAAATTTAAATCCTTAGGATCTTGGAACCAGAGATTTAGGGCTGAAAATGGATATGGGAAGTAAGATCTACCTAGATTGATCCAAACCATGGACCTATTTGGGGGAACCTCCAGAGGTCATTCAAGTTCTTGGAGGTAATATTCTGTAAAGTACAAATTTGTAAAGAAGTCAGGTAATCAGATTCCAAAACTGTTCCTCCTTCTACAGCAACAGATTTCCTAAGTAACTTGTGATTTGGGGGATGCTGTGTGTCTTCTTGTGGTCCCTGAAGACCAAACAAAGAAGCCGATAATTAAGATTAATTGTTGGCACAGAAATAGACATAGAAATATTTCCTCTGGTTTAAGTCCCTGTTTAAGCTACATTATAGAAGTTGTGTGGGACAGCTATACCTTATTGAAAAGTAGGGAGATCCTATGTTTCTAAATGAAATTCATATTACAGAGAGACCTGGAGTCCCCTCAGATTTGGAAAAGTTGCATCACAAAGAAGCAAGGAAAAACCTGAAAGTGACAAAACCATCAGAAGTATTGGAAGGTCAGATTTTCTTTTTATTGCCCTGTCTTTATCCAATAGCAATTACAGATATTATTTAACACAGCTTTGAAATGAGTTTCTTTGTATCTGCTATTCCAAATCATTCTCTTCATATCTAAGTGGTATGTAATATATAACGCTTATTCAATAAATCCAAAATTAGCCTGAATTATACTCTCTATGAAGAAGAGTATACCCTTCCAATGGGAAACAGTCTATTTTTGCACCTTATTCAAAGGCATGTATGTTGAGATTTTGAAAATTTTTTTTGATGTCAGAGAAGTTTAGGTTTTTAAATGTCCACTTAGTCTATTTCTTGTGGTCTCTTAGGAAGACAAAGAGAACTAGCCTCTAGCCACGAAGACAAGAACATTACCTCCAAGGGAGGAAAGTGTAATGAACTAGATCCTAAGAGAAGACTGAGAGTTAAGAGGGATGGAAATCTAAGCAAAAAAGTAAAGTTCTAAAGACTCAAATGCAAAGTTTTTACAGTTTAGTGCAAAAAATCTTTCTGGGGCGGCTAGGTTGCCCAGTGGATAGAGCACCAGCCCTGGAGTCAGGAGTACCTGAGTTCAAATGTGGCCTCAGACACTTAATAATTACCTAGCTGTGTGGCCTTGGGTGAGCCACATAACCCCATTTGCCTTGAAAAATCCTAAAAAAAAAGAAAAAAGAAAAAATTCTTTCTAAATTTATGAGATAAGGTAAGGTATCAGGATTATCAGCAATTGGTTTTGCTTTTAATTTTTCCTTTGTTTATTGTTTATATAAAAAGAGCATTTTTTTTATTAGTTCCTTTTTACTTGAATGTTCTCCATTCACTCTTGCTTAAATGTGTTATAGAATATACAAGTGCAGTGAAGCATATATTTCTAAATTGCCAAAAAAACCCCCACCATGCTAAAATTAAAAATAATCATGAAAAGTGACAAAGACCTTTAACTCAATGGCCTTTAACTCTCCTTTCTTTTTCTCATTGGTAACAGATTGTATTTTGTCTCATGGTTGCATTGGAATTCTCTTGGGTAATTTTATTGCTGAGGATTCCTCAGCCCTTAATAGTTGTTCAGCTAGTCTTCTATTTTCCTCAGTAAACTCAGCCCTCTCCACTGAGGTGAGCTTCACCCTTCTGAGCATCTCAGCCCTCCCTGAGGCTGCTGGAGGAGCAGAGGCAGTCTTCCTGAGCTATGAAGGCCCAAGTTGCAAGAGAGTTTCTGAGAAACTTACTCATAGTTGAGAAATTCAGTTACTTTTTAGAATTTTCTGGTTCCCATTTTATTTTTCAAATATTCATACATGTCTCTAATGGAACATCATTTGTTCACTTAAAGTGCATAAGTTGGGTGAGATGATCCCTAGGGTCCCTTTGTAATTTAAATCCATTGATCCTCATAAAAAAGAAAGTGCTGACCAGTGGAATTTTGGGATCAGAGATTTAGGGCCAGAAGTGTACCTTGGTGGTAATTGAGCTATCTGAATTGATCTTCTCAAAGGACTTCTTTTGGGAAATCTCTTGAGGTCATTCATTAATTCAAGGTCTTGTAGAAAGTATTCTCTAAAATTTAAATTGGTAAAGAATCAGGTCCTCAGATTCCAAATCATGTCCTCTTCCTATTGTATCAGATTTCCTAAGTTGCTTGTGATATTTTGGGATGCTCTGGACCTCCTGGTGACCTTTGTAGTCCAATCATTGGAGCAGTGAAGAAAATTATTAGACATATATAAATTGCATGACACTGATATACCATTTCAATAGTAGTCAAATCCTTAGAAAATTTTTAAGTGAAATTCATATTACAGAGAGGCCAGGAGTCCCCTCAGATTTGGGCCAGCTGCGACATGAAGAAGCAAGGAAAAAGTTGGAAGAGATAGAACCCTCTGAAGTATCCAAAGGTCAGATGTCCTTTTTTACCATATGGTCTTTGTCCCATGGCAGTCAGAGATATTATTTAACATACCTTTTGAACTGAATTCCTTTGTATCTGCTACTCAAACTCATCCTTGCCACAGCAAGGTGGTGATTAATGGAAATCATACTAATTCAATGAATCTAAAATTAGCCTGCATCACACTCTCTATGGAGAGGATTTTCTTCCTTTGGGAAACACTCTTATTTTGTACTTTATTCAAAGGCAAGTATGTTGGGATTTGAAATTTTAGTTTAAGTCCAAGAATTTAAGATTCTTAATTATCTCTTTAGTCTATTTCTGGTGACCTCTTTGGAAGAAAAGAGAAGTAGCTGGGAGGGAGGAAGGGTGTGAGCTAGACACCAGGGAGGTCAGCCTGATGATCTTGATCCTAAGAGACCTAAAGAAGGCAGGAATCCTTAGCCAAAAGATAAATTTTTAAAGATATAAATGCAAAGCCTTAAGACATTAGTACAAGAAACATTCTTCAATTCATGAGAGTAGGTGCCTGGCTTATCAGCAACTGTTTGTGCATTTAATTTTTTGTTGTGTTTGCTCATTAGTTACTGGAACAGAAAATATTTCAAATTCCTTTTTCTTTTCTTTTGTGTCCCTCTTCTCTCTTGGTTATCTCTGCTGCTTGAGATAGTATTTTGCCTCATGGTTCCTTTGGAATCATCCTAAATCATTTTATTGCTGAGAATACCTAAGTCATTCACAGTTGATCCACAGAATGTGCTGGTTTTGCTCAATTTATTTTGAAACAGTTCATACAAATCCTTATCAGAACATGAGTTTTTCACTGGTAAAAAGCTGATGTTGCATGAGTTGATACACTGGATTCTTTTACAATTCAAATACATTGATCCTCATTAAGGAACAAGTGTTGACCAGTAGAACTTAAATCCTTAGGATCTTGGAATCAGAGATTTAGGGCTCTGGAAATTGACCTGGGAGATCTACCTTGACTGAGCCTATCCATGGACTTATTTGGAGAAACCCCAGAGGTCATTCATTGCATCAAGTTCTTGGAGGTAGTATTCTGTAAAGTACAAATTTGTAAAGAAGTCAGGTAATCAGACTCCAAATCTGTTTCTCTTCCTACAGCATCAGATTTCCTAAGTAATTTGTGATTTTTGGAATACTGCTTGTCTCCTGGTGGCCCCTGAAGACCAATCATAGAAGCTGATATAAGATTAATTTTTTGGCATAGAAGACATAGAAATATTTCCTCTGGTGTTAATCTGCTATTAGGCTACACTTTATGTACCTATTGAATAGTGGGCAGATCCATAGAATGTTTCTAAATGAAATTCATATTACAGAAAAGCCAGGAGTCACCTTGGATTTGGAAAAGCTGCATCACCAAGAAGCAAGGAAAAAGCTGAAAGAGACAAAGCCATCAGAAGTATCTGAAGGTCAGATGTTCTTGTTATTGTCCAGTAGCAATCAGAGATATTATTTAACACACCTTTAAAAGGAGTTCCTTTGTACCTGTTTCTCCAAATCATCCTTGCCATGGCTACCTGGTGATTAATGGGAGTCATGCTTATTCAATAAATCCAAAATTAGGCTGCTTTTCACTCTCTAAGAAGGAGAGTATTCCTGTCCATGGGGACACTATTTTTTTACCTTATTGAAAGGCATATTTGTTGAGATTTTAAATTTTTGTTTGATGTCACAGAAATTAAAGTTTTTATTTTCCCTTTAGTCTAATTCTTGTGCCCCCTAAGAAAGACAAAGAGAACTAGCCACAAGGGAGGAAGATGGAAAGCTGGACCCTAGGAAGGGAAGTTTAATGACCTAGATTCTGAGATAAGACAGAGAGCTAAGAGGGCAGGCAATCTAAGCAATAAAGTAAAGTTCTCAAGACTCAAATGCAAAGTTTCAATACTTTAGGACAAGAATTCTTTCTAACTTTATGGGAGAAGCTGCCAGACATTCAGCAATTGCCTTTTTCTTTTTCTTTTCTTTATTATTTACACAAAAAGATAAATTTTATCATTCTTTCCCTTTTTATTGTGTGTTCCCCATTCACTCTTGCTTAAGTAATTTTTAGAACATACACGATGAAGTAAAAATTTCTTGCCCCAAAACCAGCAATCTTAAAATCAAAAATAATCAGAAAAAAGGAAAAGTATGCTTCATTGGCTTTTACAATCCATTCTCAACCTCTTTGGTGGTAGATTGTTTTTTTGCCTCATGGTTCCTTTGGAATCGTCTTGTTTTTTTGTTGTTGCTGAGGATATCTAAATCATTCACAGTTGATAATAGTACAGAAACAGTGACCTTTTAGAATTATTGTTCTGCTCAATTTCCTTTGCAATAGTTCACATGAGTGTTTATTAGAACCTCATTTTTTTCACCAGTGAAATGCAGAATTTGGATGAGGTTCTCACTAGGGTTCCTTTCTAATTTAAATCCATTAAGCATCATAAAACAGCAAGTCTTGACCTGTGGAAATGATATCCTTAGGATCTTGATTTCAGAGATTAAAAGCTAGAAATGAACATGGGAGGTAATTGATCTACCTGAATTGGGCTTATCTAAGGACCTATTTTGGGAAACCTCAAGATGTCTTGTATTCATTCAAGGTCTTGTAGGATTTAATTCTTAAAATACAAATTGTTAAAGAATCAAGTCTTCAGATTTCAACTCTAATTTTCCTCCTAGTGTATCAGATTTCTTAAGTTGATTGTGATTTGGGGGAATGCTGTGGATCTCCTGGTGCCTCTTGAAGTCCAATCATAGGAGCAGTGAAGTAAAAGTAGTTCCAGGGACAGAAGATATAGAAACATTTCCTCAGATATTAGGCTACACCTTATTATCAAGCTACACCTTAGAAGTTTTGTGGGACAGCTATACCATGTGAATAGTAGGCAGATCCTTAGATTGTATTTAAGTGAAATTCATATTACAGAGAGGCCAGGAGTCCTCTTGGATTTGAAAAAGTTGCTTCATGAAGAAGCAAGGGAAAAAATGAGACAAAAACCATCAGAAAAATCTGAAGGTCAGATTTGCTTTGTATTGTTCAGTCTTTGTTCCATAGCAATTAGCAATATTAACACACCTTTCAAAGGAGTTCCTTTATACCTGCTTCTCTAAATCATTCCTAGCTAGGTGCTATGTAATGGGAATGATGCTAATTCAATAAATCAAAAATTAGCCTGCATTTCACACTCTAGGAAGTAGAGTATTCCCTTCCAAGGGGAAACAATCTGTTTTTGTACCTTATTGAAATGCATGTGTGTTGAGATTTGAAATTTTGGTTGATGTCACAGAACTTAAGGTTTTTGTTGTCACTTTAGTCTACTTCTTGTGGTCTCTTAGGAAGACAAAGATAACTAGCCACAAGGGTGGAAGATGGACAACTGGACCCTAGGAAGGGAAGATTAATGACCTTGATCATGAGATAAGACAGGGAGCTAAGAGGGCATGTACTCTAAGAAATAAAGTAAAGCTCTCAAG
Organism: Macrotis lagotis; assembly: GCF_037893015.1. Classification (NCBI taxonomy): domain Eukaryota; kingdom Metazoa; phylum Chordata; class Mammalia; order Peramelemorphia; family Peramelidae; genus Macrotis; species Macrotis lagotis. The sequence continues at coordinate 199,542,451 of NC_133659.1, forward strand.
TTTCAAATGCAGTCTCAACACTTTAAGAAAAGAAATTTTTCTCAATTCATGAGAGAAGCTACCAGGTCTATCAGCATTTTCTTTTTGCTTGTTTTCCAAGGCTTATGATATAAGATTTCCTGTGTAAGTTGTGATTTTTAGGGATGTCGTGGGCCTCCTGGTTGACCATGGTATCCAATTATGGAGTCAGGCACTTCACATTTGTTGTGGGACATAAGACTTAGAAATGTTTCCTTTGTTGTCAGTCCATTGTTAGGCAATAACATCAGTGTTATGTGGGTCAGCGAAATCTATTGAAGTGTCTACAAATGCCATGATATTGACTGAGTGTCATTCATTTCCAGAGATACCAGTAGCCTCCTCCAATTTGGAAGAGCTGCAAGGACGTGAAGAAGCACAAAGAAAGCTGAAAGAGGTGAAGTCGTCTGAACTATCTGAAGGTCAGTATTTCTTTTTGACTGTTAATCTTTGTACCATATCCCTCAAGATTCTTAGGAGTCTGCACCTTTGAAAGGAAAGGTGTCCTTTGTATTGGCTACTGCAAATGATCCTTGCCATAGCCATATGGTGATTAATGGAAATCATGCTTTGGAAATAACATCCAGACAGTAATACATTATACTGCCTTAGATGCTGAAAAATTCCCTTCTAATGAAGAGCTTTCTATTTGGGGGGCTAACTCAAAGGTATTCTTTGAAGATTTTGTTAGACATCCCACAAAGGAAGGCATGTTACTGTCACCTTATTCCATTGGCCCTGTCCTTTGTGGAAGACATAGATTCCTAGCCACCAGGGATAAAAGCAGCAAGCACGAATATATGCAATGCCACATAGGAGCTCAGGCCTCAAGGGAAGAAGAGAGAGGGCTAACAAAGGCATGAGGTCATTCGAATAGGATAATATTCTGAAGGCATAAATGGAAAGTCTGAGTCTTTTGTAAGAGGAACGTTTCTCAAACTCTGAAGGGAAGAGGCAGATTTCTCATCAATTTTGTTTTCCTTCTGATTTTTCTTTCATTTGTTTTTCTATTGCACCACTTGCAAACTTTTTAAATGTCCATTGTTTACAATTTTAGATTGCATATTCACTCTTGCTTCTCTGTCCACTCTGAGAAGGCAAGCAATTATGTGAAGTCAATATGCTTTTGCAGTCTTGCTATACATTTCTGTGTTAGATGAATTCAGAAAGAACACACCAACCTTTCGAATGAGAGTAGTAAAAAAAAGAAAGATAGGAAGCTTCTATCTGGGCAATCATGCTCCCTTTTTTTCTCCCTTTGCATTGGTTACCATTGTTCGTCACGGGCCCTTTGGAATCCACTTGGATCATTTGGTTGCTGATTATCTCCCAGTCATTCAGAGTTGATCATTCTGCAGAATTGTAGTTACTCTGTAGAATGTTCTGGTTCTGCTGAATAGGTTTTCAGCAATTCATACAAGTCTCTAAGGACTTCATTTTTTCACCTGCCAAAGGTAGAGGATGGATTAAGTGTTCGCTAAAGTTCCATTCTAATTTCAATCCGTTGAAACTTAAAAAATGGAAAAGTATGGAAGAGTGGAATGTCCATCATTTGGAATGTTGGAATCAGAGATTTTGGCCTAGAAATGGACCTTGGAGATAACTGCTTTACCTGGGTGATTCCTCTCCAAGGCCCAGTTTGGGGCAGTCTCTAAGATTTCTTGATAGACTTGTTATTCTGTTGATGATTTGTAAATTCCAAAGTGATCAAATTCTCAAGTTCACAGATTCTTTTGTCCTTCTCTGTACGGCTTTAGCTATGCAATGCAGGTGGTGATTCCTGGGGATGCTTTGGATCTCCCAATTGCCCAGCTGGTCCAATCACAGAAGTACTTCATTCCCCTTACTTCTTCCGACAGAAGTTACAGAAATATTTCCTCTGCTTTGAATCCAATCTTAGGCATCAACAATGAAATTGTATGGGACAGTGCTCTCTATTGAATAGCTGTCAAATCCTGAGAAACTCATTTTGTGAAATTCATTTTATAGAGAGGCCAGGAGCCCCTTTGGATTTGAAGGAGCGACAGCATGAGGAGGCACGAAGAAAGTTGAAAGAAAAAATGCCACCTGAAGTATATGAAGGTCAGAATTTCTTTCCATGGTATAATCTTTGAAGCATCACACAGTTATTGCATACCTGCACCATTGAGAGGTGATCATTTGCCCCTGCTTCTCCTCTTGGTCGTTGTCATAGACCCATGTTGATGAGTGGGAATCCTTCTCAGGACATACATCCAAAGGTCCCTGCCATATGCTTTATAGGAAGGAGAGGATTTGCTTCCATTGAAAGTGTTTCTAATTTTGAGCCTTAATCAAAGGCAGGACTATTGGGCTTGACATTTTGTTTTGAAGTTCCACAATTGAAAGTTTGTAGTTGTGACCTTATCTATTCCAAATGACCTTATGTTTACTCACAGAGGCACAGCCATCAGGGAAAGGATCAGAAAGTCAGACATTGGGCAGTGTGACTTAGAGATCTAAATTTTCCTAGATGAAGAACAAGAGCTAAAGAAGGCAGGAAATCTAAGCAATAAGATAAAGTTCTAAAGGCATAACTAAATGTCTGATCTTCCACTTTAGGTAGAGTAGACACAAAATATTTCTCAATACCAAATTGGATGGGCCAGTTTCTCACAAATAATTTTTGACTCTTCCTGTTCCTTTGATTTTCTTCTCAATTCCATGGAACAAGAACTTTTTAAAGATCCATTTGTGTGTAATATGAGCTCCATGTTCTCTGTTGGATAACTCTCCTTTCTTAGGAGGGAAATAATTAATTATAGATTAACATTTGAAGTCCTGTAATCTATTTCTGTGTCAGGTATACAGGATAGGAATAATCACCCATATCCATCCACCATTTGAACATGACAAGTGAAGTTGGCTCCAATCTGAATTCACTCAGAATTATTTCTTTCTTTGGTATTGCCTAAAATTTTTCCTTTGAGATCATCTCGTGTGATTTTTCTTGCTGAGAAGTAGCCAAGTCATTCACAGTTGATCACTGTACAGAATCACTTTACTGTATAGAATGCTCTCTCTGCTCAATTGACTTTGTAATAGGTCACACAATAGTTCTTAGAATCTCATTTCTTCCCTTTGGAAAGTCATAGTTCAATTGAGATGAACAGGAATGTTCCCTACCAATTGAAATCCATCAATCCTCATCAAGGATCAAGTCTTCAACTGTTGAAATCATGAGTGAATTAAAGTCATTAGGGTCTGGGGATTAGAAATTTAGGGCAAGAAATGGGCTTCAGAGGTAATTGATGTATCTGGAATAATCTTTTCTAAGGCACTATTTGGGGATAAGTCCAGAGTTATCCTAAGTGTTTCTGACTCAGGTAGAGAAGAATCCAGAAAGTCCTCAGATGGTAAATGTAGTCCTCCTGCTATATGGCACCAGATTTTCTATATAAGTTGTATTTGAGGGGATACTGTGTGCCTCCTTGTGGACTAGGGATTCTAATCATGGAGCTGGGCACTACAGAATTGTTGGTGAGAAAAAAGACATAAAATGTTTCCTCTGCTCTTAGTCCATTGTTAGGAAACACTATTGTTGTGTGGGACACCCAAATCTATTGAAGAGCTGACAAATGCCCAGATAGTCATTGAGTGGCATTCCTGTTACAGAGATGCCAAGAGCCCCCTTGGTTTTGGAAGAGCTGCGACAACATGAAGAAGAACAAAGAAAGTTGAAAGAGGCAAAGACATCAGAAGAAACTGAAGGTCAGATTTTTTTTTGCTTGTTTAGGCATTTTACCATATCCTTCAGAGTTCTTAGGATTCTGCACCTATGAAAGGAAGCTACTTCAAATGATGCCTGCTATAGCCAGAAGGGGATTAATGGGAATCATGCTTGGGAAATAACATCCAGACAATACCTTCATTACACACACTCATAAGCTGAATATTCACTTCCAGTGGAAAGCCTTCCCATTTTGAGACTTAGTCAAAAGTAGGTAGGGGGGCTTTGAAGTTTTTGTTGCACATCCCCCAAAGGAAGACATGTTATTGAAACACAATTCCATTGGCCATGTCTTATGGGGAAGATATAGATTCCTAGCCAGCATTGAGGAATGCAACAAGCTCAAATATTTGTACTGTGCTATTGGAACTCAGGCCTCAGGGGAAGGAGACAGAGGACTGACAAAAGCATGAAGTCATTGCAGTAAGATAATGTTCTGAAGGCATTAGTGGAAAGTCTAATACTTTTTGTAAGATGCGCATCTCTCAATTCCTGATGGGAAGAGTCAAATTTCTAATTCATTTGGTTTTCCTCTAGATTTTTCTTTCCTTTCTTTCTCCCTTTCAGGGCAGGTAATATCAGGAAGGTCCATTGTTTACAATTTTAGATTGTTGATTCTCTTTCGCTTCTCTGGTTACACTGAAAAGGCAAGAAATTACATAGAGACTATATGCTTCTGTTGTCTTGCTATACATTTCTGTGTTAGATTGATTGAGACAGCACACAGAGATGTTAAGAATAACAGTAACAGAGGAAGGATGGGAAGCTTCATTCTGATCAATCATGCTGCCTTTTTTCTCCTTTTGTGTTGGTTAGCATTGTTCATTAGGGCCCCTTTGGAATCAACTAGGCTTGCTGAAAATTGATGAGTCATTTGCAGTTGATCATTGTGCAGAATTGAAGTTACTCTGTAGAATGGTCAGAGTCTGGTCTCCTCAATTAGGTTTACTGCAGGGAATGAAAATATCTTAGGACTTCATTTTTTCACCTGACAAAGGCAGATGCTGCATTAGGTGTTCGCTACTGTCCCTTTCTGATTTCAATCCATTGATCGTGAGAAAGGAGAAAGTGTGTAATGCTGGAATGGTAATCTTTGGAGATGTTGGAATCAGATTTAGCTCTCAAAGGGACCTAAGAGGAAACTGGTATGCCTGGGTGAATCCTCTTCACAGGTACTTTTTGGGGTAATCTCTGAGATTCACAGACAGATTAATCCTCCTCTTGATAGTGATCCATAAATTCTAATGTGGTCCAGTTCTCGCGTTCATAAATTCCTTTGTCTTCATCTTATCCCCTTAGCTGTACAATGCAGGTAGTGATTTTTGGGCATGCCTTGGGCATCCCAGTGATTCCGCTTGTCCAATCATGTAAGTAGTCCATTCTCCTTAGGTCTTCAGATGGAAGCAATAGAAATATTTGCTCTGCTGTTAGTCCATTCTTAGGCAATACCAAAGAAGTTGAATAATTGTAAAATCCTGAGAATTTCATTTTGTTCAATTCATATTAAAGAGAGGCCACAAGACCCCTTTGATTGGGAGCAGCCCCAGTAGGCAAAAAGAAGTTGAAGTACAAAAAACCATCAGAAATATCTGAAAGTCAGAATTTTTGTTTTTGACAAATGGTCAAAGGATATGCAAAGGATATGCAAAGGCTATTTACAGGTGAGGAAATCAAAGAGATCCATAGACTTATGAAAAATTTCTCTAAATCACCACTTATTAGAAAAATGCAAATTAAAGCTTCTCTGAGGTATCACCTCACACTTCTCAGACTGGCCCATATGACCAGAAAGGAAAATGTTAAATATTGGAAGGGATATGGGAAATTGGGGACACTAATACATTTTGGTTGAGCTGTGAACTCATCCAACTTATCTGGACACCAATTTGGAATTATGCCCAAAAGGCAACAAAAATGTGCATTCCCTTTGATCCAGCAATACCCCTATTGGGTCTATACTGTGAAGAGATTATGAAAAAGGATAAAAACTTCACTTGTACGAAAATATTCATAGCAGCCCTGTTTGTTGTAGCAAAGAATGGGAAATTAAGTGAATGTCCTTCAACTGGGCTTGACAAACTATGGTATATGTATGTGATGGAACAATCTTGTTCTATTAGAAACCAGGAGGGATGGGAATTCATGGAAGCCTGGAAGGATATCCATGAACTGATGCTGAGTGAGATAGCATAATCAGAAGAATACTGGACATTCTAACAGCAACATGGGGCTGATGATCAACCTTAATGGACGTGCTCATTCCATCAGAGCAACAATGAGACAAAATTTTAGGGTATCTGTGATAGAGAATACCATCTGTATGCAGAGAAATTATTGTGGAATTTTATCAAAGACTACTACCTTTAATTTTGAAGAAAGTTATCGCATCAAGTAATTGTGCTACCTCTTATAGTTTATTTTTCCCTTAAGGATATGATTTCTCTCTCATCACATTCAACTTAGATCAGTGTTCACCATGGAAACAATGTAAAGACTAAAATGGTAAACAATGGACCTTCCAAAGATTACCTGCCCTGCAAGGGAGAAAGAAAGGAGAGAAAAATCTAGGAGAAAACAAAATGGCTGAGAAATCCACCTCTTCCCCTCAGGAACTGAGAGATGTTACTATTCCAAAAGCCTTAGACTTTCCATTTAAGCCTAAGGAACATTATCTTATTTCAATGACTTCATGCTTTTGTAAGTCCTCTGTCTTCTTCCCTTGAGGCCTGAGCTCCTATATCACATTGCATATATTCAAGCTTACTGCTTTCCTCCTCAGTGGTTAAGAATCTATGTCTGCCACAAAGGACATGGCCAAAGAAACAGCGTAAAAGTAAGATGTCTTCGATAGCAAAATGTTCAAAAAAACTTCAAAGCCCAACATGTCCACCTTCGAATAAGTCTCCAAAAGAGACAGCTTTGCAATGGAAGGGAATACTCAGGTTCCAAGAGAATATAATAAAGGTAGTGTTTGGATGTTATTTCCCAAGCAAGATTTCCCTTTATCCCCTTCTGACCATGGCAGGGTTCATTTGAAGTAGCCAGTACAAAGGACTAACTTCCTTTGAAAGGTGCAGATTCCAAAGACTCTAATGGATATGGTACAAAGCCTAAACAGGCAAAAGAAATCCTGACCTTCAGTTACTTCTGACTGTTCTGTCTCTTTCACGTTTCTTGGTTCTTCTTCACGTCTCTGGAGCTCTTCCAAATTGGAGGGGGCTCCTGGCATCTCTGTAATAGGAATGACACTCAATGAAAATCTTGGCATGTGTTTGCTCTTCAATAGATTTGGCTTTTCCTCACTATGTCTATGGTGTTACCTAACAATGGACTAAGAGGTGAGGACACATTTCTATGTCTTCTATCTCACCAAAAAATATGAATGAAGTGCCTGGCTATGATTGGTCAACCAGGACTTAACAATGTGGACTTCCTGGATTCCTCTCTACCAGAGCTGGAACACTTCAAGGATAACTCTGGACTTAACCCCAAATCAGGCCATGGAATAGATTATTCCGGGTTTATCAATTACCTCTCAAGTCCATTTCTTGCCCTAAACCTCTGATCCCCAGACCCTAATGACTTTAATTCCACAGTCCAAAACTTGATTTTTCATGAGCAGAAGAGAATATGCCTGTTCATCTCACCTGAACTATGCCTATCCTCAGACAAGAAATGAACTTCTAAGACAATTGTATGACCTGTTGCAAAGGTAATTGAGCAGCACAGAAAGAGCATTCTATAGAGTAACATCGATTTTTTTCAGTGGATGATTTGGCTACTTTTTAGTAAGAAAGTCGCACGAAATGATACCAAAGGAGAAATCTATACCAAAGAAAGAAATAATGCTGAGTGAATGCAGATTGGAACCAACTTTACTTGTCATGTTCAAATGGTGGGTGGATATGGGCTATGGTTCTTATTCAGTATACCTGACACAGAAATAAATTACGTGAGTGCAACTGTTAGTCTGTAATTAATTGTTTCCCTCCTGGAAAAGGGAACAGGAACTTGCAACACATATTAGATACAAATGAATCTTAAAAAGTTTTCATTCCATGGAATTGAGAATGAAATCAAAGGGAACAGGAAGAGTCAAAGGTTATTAATGCAAAAAAGGACCTGCCCAGTCATGTATTGAGAAATATTTTTTGTCAAGTAAAAGGGTAAGACCAGACATTCATTGATGCCTTTAGAACTTTCTTATTGATGAGATTTCCTGACTTCTTTATGTCTCTTTCTTCATCAAGGAAACTCTGAATCTCTATGTCACTCTGCATAGGGTCTGACTTTCTGCCTCCCCCTTGATGCCTGGGCCTCTGTCTACTCAACAACCCATCTGGAATACACCACATTCAATACCACAAACCTTCAGTTATTGGACTTCAAACCACAATGTCAAGCCCCAACATTCTTGCTTTGATTAAGGATCAAATTTAGAAATTCTTCCAATGAAAGGAAATTCTTTCCTTCCTAGAGAGAGCATAAGGCAAGGGACCGTACCACATTCACTACCACAAAACTTCAGTTATGGGACTTCAAAACACAATGTAAAGCCCCACCACTCTTGCTTTGATTAAGGATCAAATTTAGAAATTCTTCCAATGAAAGGAAATTCTCTCCTTTGAAGAGAGAGCATAAGGCAAGAGACCTTTGGATGAATTTCATGACAAGGTCTCCCCTTCATCTCCCCTTAATAAGCATGTGACTATGGAAAGGATCATGAGGAGAAGCAGGAACAAAGGTTTGCCTCTTTATCATGCAGTTATTCAGTAACTCTCAGAGTGATGCAACAAAGCCTATACCATAAAACGAAATTCTGAGGGGCTGCTAGGTGGCTCAGTGGATAAGTCACTTTGTCAGAAATACTAGTTGTAAAATTTGTTTCCCAATATAGTACATTTCTTTTGATCTTGGCTACAAGTTGTTATGTCTGTTCAAAAGTCTTTAATGTAATGTAATCAAAATTGTCTACTTTGCTTTTAATGATTATCTTTATCTCTTCCTTGATTATGAACTGTTTCCCTTTCCATCGATCTGACAGATAAACTATTCCTTGATCTCCTAGTTTGTTTATAATATTTTTTTTATGCCTAAATCCTGTATCCATTTTGATTTTATCTTGGTATATGGTTTGAAATGTTGGCCTAAACCAAGGTTTCCCAAACTAATTTCCAATTTTTCCCAATAGCTTTTATCAAAGAGAGCATTTTTATCCCAATTGCTGGACTATTTCTTTATCCAGTTGGATATTACTATAATCATTTCCTGATATTGCACCTAATCTCTTCCACTGATCTATCATTCTATTTCTTATCTAATCGTAGAGAGTTGTGACGACTTTGGCCTTATAATATAACAGGTTTCTTTCATGTGATTTTTTAGTGGAAACCAGAAAACCTTAGCACAGTGCCTGTCTTCTCTCCACCAGTTGGACCAGAAGTCTGTTTACCATTTTAGATTGCATATTCTATATTGCTTCTCTGCCCATCCTGAGAAGGCAGGCAATTACGTAGAGACTATTTGCTTTTGTAGTCATGCTATACATTTTTATATAAGATTGATTGAGAAAGTACATACAGCCCTTTATAATTGAAGCATGGAATCTTCAGTCTAGGCAATCACACTCCCTTTTTTCCATTTCTGTTGGATAACATTGTTCATCAGGGGCCCTTTGGAACTGACTAGGATCATTTACTTGCTGAGAATGGCTCAATCATTCTCACTTTATTATTCTGCAGAATTGGAGTTACTCTGTAGAATATTCTGGATATGTTCAATTAGGCTTCTGCAGGAAATGCAAATATCTCAGGATGTCATTTTTTCCCCTTCCAAAGGCAGATTCTGAATAAGTTGGTTGCTATTGTTCCTTTTTGATTTCAATCCATTGTTCCTGAGAAAGGACAAATTGTAACAGACTGGTATGGCAATCTGTTTTGATGTTGGAATCAGATTTAGTTCTAGAAATGGACCTTGGAGAGAATGGGTCTACCTGGGTAATCCTCTCCAAAGACACTATTTGGAGAAATCCCTCAGGTTCACTGACAGATTCATCCTCCTGTTACTAGTGATCTTCACATTCCAATGTAGTCAAGTTCTCAGGTTGACAGATTCCTTTGACCTCATCTCATGGCTTAAGCTGTGCAGTGCAATTAGTGATTTTTGGGCAAGTTTGGGTCCTCCTGCTGGCCCACCTAGTCCAAGAATATAAGAAGTTACTTCCCCTTAGGTGTTCAGATGGAAGCAATATAAATATTTCCTCTGCTGGATAGTTCATTCTTAGGCAATACCAAAGAAATTTTATGGCACAGTGCTCTCTATTGAATAGTGTGAAATGTTGAGAAAGTCAGTGTGGAGTAATATTCCACTCAGAATGAAATCCATTGATCCTCCTCAAAGATCAAGTCTTGCACTGTGGAATTAAAGTCTTTAGGGTCTGGGGATCAGAGATTTAGGGCAAGAAATGTGCTTTAGGGGTCATTGATGAACCCAGAATAATCTTTTCCAAGGCCCTATTTGGTGATAAGTACAGAGTTATCCTTGAAATGTTTCTGGCTCCAGTAGAGAGGAATCTAGAAAGTCCATATTGTTAAGTCCTCAGATGGCAAATGTAGTCCTCCTGCTGTCTGACAACAGACTGCCGGTGTATGTTCTGTTTGGAGGGCATGCTGTGGGGCTCCTGGTTTAACATGATGTCCAGTCATGGAGCCAGTCACTACAGAATTTTTGGAGAAATAGAAGACATAGGAAGTTTTCCTCTGCTCTTAGTCCGTTGTTAGGCAACTCCATAGACATAGTGTGGCACAGCCAAATATATTGAAGAGTAGCCAAATGCCAAGATATTCATTGAGTGTCATTCCAATTACAGAAATTCCAGGAGCCCCCTCAGATTTGAAAGAGGTGAGACTACATGAAGAACAACAAAGGAAGTTGAAAGAGGCAAAGCCATCAAAAGTAACTGAAGGTCAGAATTTCTTTTGCCTCTTTAGGCTTCTTACCATATCCTTCAGAATTCTTAGGAATCTGAACCTATGAAAGGAAGGATGTCCTTCGTACTGGCTACTGCAAATGATCCCTGCCATAGACTGAAGGGGATTAATGGGAAGTATGCTTGGGAAATAACATCCCGGCAGTGCCTTCATTACACACTCTTGGAAGCTGAATATCCATTCTAGTGGAAAGACTTCTCATTTTGAGACTTAGTCAAATGTAGGAAGACATGTTATTGAAACACTATTCTATTGCCTTTGTTTTTTGGGGGAGAAATAGATTCCTAGCCCCCATTGAGGAATGCAGCAAGCTCAAATATTTGCACTGTGCTATTGGAACTCAGGCCTCAGGTGAAGGAGACAGAGGACTGAGAAATGCATGAAGTCATTGCAATAAGATTAGGTTCTGAAGGCATTTATTGGAAAGTCTAATACTTTTTGTAAGAGTCGCATCTTTCAATTACTGATGGGAAGAGTCAAATTTCTAATTCATTTGGTTTTCCTCTAGATTTTTCTTTCCTTTAATTCTCCCTTTCAGGGCAGGTAATATTAGGAAGGTCCATTGTTTACAATTTTAGATTGTTGATTCTCTTTTGCTTCTCTGGTTACACTGAAAAGGCAAGCAATTACATAGAGACTGTAAACTACTGTTTTCTTGCTATACATTTCTGTGTTAGATTGCTTGAGACAGCACACAGAGATGTTAAGAATACCAGTAACAGAAGAAGGATGGGAAGCTTCATTCTGGTCAATCATGCTTCCTTTTTTCTCCTTTTCTGTTGGTTAGCATTGTTCATTTAGGGCCCCTTTGGAATCAACTAGGCTTGCTGAAAATCGATGAGTCATTTGCAGTTGATCATTGTGCAGAATTGAAGTTACTCTGTAGAATGGTCAGGGTCTGGTCTCCTCAATTAGGTTTACTGCAGGGAATGCAAATGTCTTAGTACTTCATTTTTTCACCTGACAAAGGCAGATGCCGCATTAGGTGTTCGCTACTGTCCCTTTCTGATTTCAATCCATTGATCATGAGAAAGGAGAAAGTGTGGAAGACTGGAATGGTAATCTTTGGAGATGTTGGAATCAGATTTAGATCTTGAACTGGACCTAAGAGGAAACTGGTGTGCCTGGGTGAATCCTCTCCACAGGTCCTTTTTTGGGGTAATCTCTGAGATTCACCGACAGATTAATCCTCCTCTTGATAGTGTTCCATAAATTCCAATGTGTTCCAGTTCTCGGGTTCATAAATTCCTTTGTCTTCATCTCATACAGTTAGCTGTACAATGCAGGTAGTGAGTTCTGGGCATGTGTTGGGCCTTCCAGTGATTCAGCTAGTCCAATCATATAAGCAGTCCATTCTCCTTAGGTCTTCAGATGGAAGCAATAGAAATATTTACTCTGTTGTTAGTCAATTCTTAGGAAATACCAAAGAAGTTGAATAGTTTTTAATTCCTGAGAAATTCATTTTGTTCAATTTATATTAAAAAGAGGCCAGGAGATCCCTTGGATTGGGAGCAGCTACTGCAGGCAAAAAGAAAGTTGAAGTAGGAAAAGCCATCAGGAATATCTGAAGGTCAGATTTTTTTTTTAGTTTTTGCAAGACAATGTGGTTAAGTGGCTTGCCCAAGGACACACAGCTAGGTAATTATGAAGTGTCTGAGGGCGGATTTGAACTCTGGTACTCCTGACTTCAGGGCCGGTGCTGTATCCACTGCGCCAACTAGCTGCCCCTCAGAATTTCTTTTTAGGGTATAGGCTTTGTTGCATCACACTGAGAGTTACTGGATAACTGCTTGATAAAGAGGCAAACCTTTGGTCTTGTTTCTCCTCATGATCCTTTATGATAGTCACATGCTGATGCAGGGGAAATGAAGGGGACACCTTGTCATCAAATTCATCCAAAGGTCACTTGCCTTATGCTCTCTCTAGGAAGGAAAGAATTTCCTTTTATTGGAAGAATTTCTAAATTTGATCCTTAATCAAAGCAAGAATGTTGGGGCTTGACATTGTGGTTTGAAGTCCCATAATTGAAGGTTTGTGGTAGTGACTGTGGTGTATTCCAGATGGGCTGTTGAGTAGACAGAGGCCCAGGCATCAAGGGGGAGGCAGAAAGTCAGACCCTATGCAGAGTGACATAGAGATTCAGAGATTCCTTGAGGAAGAAAGAGACATAAAGAAGTCAGGAAATCTCAGCAATAAGAAGGTTCTAAAGGCATCAATGAATGTCTGGTCTTACCCTTTTACTTGACAAGAAATATTTCTCAATACATGATTGGGCAGGTCCTTTCTTTTCATCAATAACTGTTGACTCTTCCTGTTCCCTTTGATTTCATTCTCAATTCCATGGAATGAAAACTTTTTCAGATTCGTTTGTGTCTAATATGTGTTGCATGTTCCCTGTTGAATATTTCCCTTTTCCAGGGGGGGAAACAATTAAGTACAGATTAACAGTAGGAGTCATGTAATTTATTTCTGTGTCAGGTATACTGAATAAGAACCATTGCCCATATCCACCCACCATTTGAACATGACAAGTAAAGTTGGTTCCCATCTGCATTCACTCAGCATTATTTCTTTCTTTGGTAAAGATCTCTCCTTTGGTATCATTTCATGTGACTTTCTTACTAAAAAGTAGTCAAATCATTCACTGAAAAAAATCGATGTTACTCTACAGAATGCTCTCTCTGTGCTGTTCAATTGACTTTGCAACAGGTTATACAATTGGCTTAGAAGTTCATTTCTTGTCTGAGGATAGGGATAGTTCAGGTGAGATGAACAGGCATATTCTCTTCTGCTCATCCAAAATCAAGTTTTGTACTGGGGAATTATTATTAAGTGTATGAGACCAGATTTGAACCCAGGTACTCCTGAGTCCAAGCCCTGTGCTTTATCCACTACGCCACCTAGCTGCCTCTCTTTACCTTTTTTTTTAACCTTTTCATTTTTCTCCTGAGTCTCCTGTTTGATGTCCACATTTTTCATTTAGCTTTGGTCTTTTCATCAGGAAATGTGGGAAGTCTCCCATTTTGTAAAATTTCTATCTTTTCCCCAGGAAGAGAAGGCTCAATTTTGTTGGACAGTGGATTTTTGGTAGCATCCGAAGCTCCCTTGCCCTACAATATATCTCATTCCAGCCCTTCCATCCCTTAATGTTGATGTAGCCAGGTCCTGTGTAATCCTTACTGTGGATCCTTGGTATTTAAATTGTTTGTTTCTAGATCCTTGCAGGAGTTTTTATTTTATTTGATAGTTCTGGAAGTTGGCAATAATATTTCTTAGAGTTTTCATTTTAGGATCCCTATCCAGAGGGGATTGATGTATTTTTTCAATTACTATTTTGCCCTCTAGTCCCATGACATCAGGGCAGTTTTCCATCTCTAATGTTGTAATATTAAATCCAGGTTTTTTTTTCTCTTCATTGTTTTCAGAAAGACCAATAAGTCCTAGGTAGTCTCTCCTTGATCTATTCTTGAGGCCATTGGTTTTGTTGAGAAGGTATTTTACATTTTCTCCTACTTTTTCGATCTTTTGTCTTTGTTTAACAGAATCTTATTGTCTCATGAAGTCATTAGTTTCCACAGATAATTTTCTTTTTTTTTAGAGAAGAATTTTCTTCTTCATTTACGTTTTGCAACTCCTTTTCCAATTTGTCAGTTTTATTTTTGAAGGAGTTTTCCATTTGGCCAAGTGTTGCTTTGAGAGAATTATTTTCTTTTTACATCATTTGCCTAATAGAGGATCTGAGAAAATTATTCTCATTTTGTTGTTTATGTCCCATTTTATTTTCCAAGGATTTGTTTTCTTTTTCTTATATGTTAATTTTTTCTTGCCAAGTATTAGTGTTCCCTTGAGTTTCTTTTCCCAATTTTTCCAGTTGATTTTTAAACTCCTTCCTGATTTCTTTAAAGAAGTTTTTGTGGGCTGGACACCAATTTATATTCTGCTCAGAAGTTCTAGATCTCTCTGGGTTAGAATCTGTGTTTTGAAAGTAATTCTCAATGGACCCTCCTTTTTGCTGGCTTTGCGGGGTTGGTTCTCAGAAGTTTACTTTTGAAAACCCTAGAGGCTTTGTTCACTTGCCTTAGTAATTCTAAGTGGGTTGGCCAGTAGGGGGTGCTGGTTGCTTTCTCTGCAGTGTTTGTGGTCTCGATTTAAGGCCCTCTCCCTAGGGCTAGAGAGAGTGAGGGACAGCAGCACAGTCTGAATTGCCCTTGAATAATGTGGGCTAGGCAGTTATTCTCCCTTTCATCTGAGGGAGCTGTGCTTCAGACACCTGAACCTGAGGGGGTGGAGGGAAGCTATTACTGTTTGTTCTGAGAAGAAAGACCTGCTAAAAGTATGGAGCTCGGGGCCTGAAAGCCCATCTGGTCGATGTCCAGTGGAGCTCCGCAACTCTGTACTGAAACTCACACACTACCCCAGCTGGGACTCACCAGAAATCTGCTCCCCCCCCCCCCCCAGAGAATCCACAGCTCAAGTTGGTTGTTGGGACCCCACTCACCAAAGCTATCATGGCTAAGACTGATCTTCTGGCTTCACCCTGCCCCCATTGGCTCACTGTTCTCCACTCAGTGTTCACCCATGATGCCTTGAGAGAGACCTTTGGGAAGGAGTTCTTCTACGAGCTTCTCTTTCTGGCTTTTGTCAATCAAATTTCTATTAAGAGGTTTCTTTCTTGTGATTTTTGAGTGAAAACCCAGAATACCTTAGCACAGTACCTATCTTCTCTCCACCTCCTTGACCAGAAGTCTGTTTACCATGTTAGATTGTGTATTGTATATCGCTTCTCTGCCCATCCTGAGAAGGCAGACAATTATGTAGAGACTATTCGCTTTCGTAGTCATGCTATACATTTTTGTACAAGATTGATTGAGAACGGACATACAGCCCTTTAGAATGGCAGCCTGAAAGCTTCAATCTAGGCAATCATGTTCTCTTTTTGCTCCATTTCTGTTGGTTAAAATTGTTTTTCAGGGCCCTTTCGAATTGACTAGGATCATTTTCCTATTTTTTTTAGGCTTTTTTTTTTTTTTACAAAGCAGATGGGGTTAAGTGGCTTGCCGAAGGCCACACAGCTAGGTAATTATTCAGTGTCTGAGACTGGATTTGAACCCAGGTACTCCTGACTCCAAGGGCAGTTCTTTATCTACTACGCCAACTAGCCGCCCCAACTAGGATCATTTTCTTGCTGAGAATGGCTCATTCACTGTCACTTTATCATTATGCAGAATTGGAGGTGCTCTGTAGAATGTTCTGGATATGCTCAATTAGGTTTCTTCAGGGAATGCAAATCTCTCAGGATGTCATTTAGTCACCTGCCAAACGCAGATTCTGAATAAGTTGGTTGCTATTGTTCCTTTCTGTTTTCAATCCATCATTCCGGAGAAATGATTAATTGTGAAAGACTTGTATGGCGATCTGTTTTGATGTTGGAATCAGATTTAGTTCTACAAATGGACCTTGGAGAGAATGGGGCTACCTGGGTGACCCTCTCCGAATATCCTATTTGGGGAAATCTCTCAGGTTCACTGACAGATTCATCCTCCTGTTAATAGTGATCTTCACATTCCAATGTAGTCAAGTTCTCAGGTTGACAGATTCCTTTGACCTCATCTCATGGCTTTAGCTGTGCAGTGCAATTAGTGATTTTTGGTCATGTTTTGGTCCTCCTGTTGGCCCAGCTAGTCCAAGAATATAAGAAGTTCATTCCCCTTAGGTGTTCAGATGGAAGCAATATAAATATTTCCTCTGCTGTTAGTTCATTCTTAGGCAACACCAAGGAAATTTTGTGGGGCAGTGCTCTCTATTGAATAGTTGTCAAATGCTGAGAAACTCAGTGTGGAGGAATATTCCACTCAGACTGAAATCCATTGATCCTCCTCAAAGATCAAGTCGTGCACTGTGAAATTAAAGTCTTTAGGGTCCGGGTTTCAGAGATTTAGGGCAAGAAATGGGCTTTAGGGGTCATTGATGAACCCAGAATAATCTTTTCCAAGGCCCTATTTGGTGATAAGTACAGAGTTATCCTTGAAATGTTTCTGGCTCCAGTAGAGAGGAATCTAGGAAGTCCATATTGTTAAGTCCTCAGGGTCTGCTATCTGGCAACAGACTGCTGGTTTATGTCGTGTTTTGATGGGATGCTTTGGGCTTCCTAGTTGAACATGGTTTCCAATCATGGCGCCAGTCACTTCAGAATTTTTGTTGAAATAGAAGACATAGAAAGTTTTCCTCTGCTCTTAGTCCTTTGTTAGGGAACTGCATAGACACTGTGTGGCACCGCCAAATATATTGAAGAGTAGCCAAATGCCAAGATATTCATTGAGTGTCATTCCAATTACAGAAATGCCAAGAGCCCCCGCAGACTTGGAAGAGGTGAGACGACATGAAGAACAAGAAAGGAAGTTGAAAGAGGCAAAGCCATCAGAAGTAACTGAAGGTCAGAATTTCTTTTGCCTGTTTAGGCTTCTTACCATATCCTTCAGAATTCTTAGGAATCTGAACCTATGAAAGGAAGGATGTCCTTCGTACTGGCTACTGCAAATGATCCCTGCCATAGACTGAAGGGGATTAATGGGAAGTATGCTTGGGAAATAACATCCCGGCAGTGCCTTCATTACACACTCTTGGAAGCTGAATATCCATTCTAGTGGAAAGACTTCTCATTTTGAGACTTAGTCAAAGGTAGGTGGGGGGTTTTGAAGATTTTGTTGCACATCCCCCAAAGGAAGACATTATATTGAAACACTATTACATTGGCTTTGTTCCTTGGTGGGGGTATAGAGTCCTAGCCCCCATTGAGGAATGCAGCAAGCTCAAATAGTTGCACTGAGCTGTTGGAACTCAGGCCTCAGGGGAAGGAGACAGAGGACTGACAAAAGCATGAAGTCATTACAACAAGATAATGTTCTGAAGGCATTTAGTGGAAAGTCTAATACTTTTTGTAAGAGGCACATGTCTTAATTCCTGATGGCAAGAGTCAAATTTCTAATTCATTTGGTTTTCCTCTAGATTTTTCTTTCCTTTCTTTCTCCCTTTCAGAGCAGGTAATATTAGGAAGGTCCATTGTTTACAATTTTAGATTGTTGATTCTCTCTTGCTTCTCTGGTTTCACTGAAAAGGAAAGCAATCACATAGAGATTATATGCTTCTGTTGTCTTGCTATACATTTCTGTGTTAGATTGATTGAGACAGCACACAGAGATGTTAAGAATACCAGTAACAGAGGAAGGATGGGAAGCTTCATTCTGGTCAATCATGCTGCCTTTTTTCCTCCTTTTGTGTTGGTTAGCATAGTTCATTAGGGCCCCTTTGGAATACACTAGGCTTGCTGAAAATCGCTGAGTCATTCACACTCGATCATTGTGCAGAATTGAAGTTACTCTGTAGGATGGTCTTGTCTGGTCTCCTCAATTAGGTTTACTGCAGGGAATGCAAATGTCTTAGGACTTCATTTTTTCACCTGACAAAGGCAGATGCTGCATTAGGTGTTCGCTACTGTGCCTTTCTGATTTCAATCCATTGATCTTGAGAAAGGAGAAAATGTGGAAGACTGGAATGGCAATCTTTGGAGATGCTGGAATCAGATTTAGCTCTCGAAAGGGACCTAAGAGAAAACTGGTATGCCTGGGTGAGGTAATCTGTGAGATTCACAGGCAGACTGTGATCCATAAATTCCAATGCGGTCCAGTTCTCGTGTTCATAAATTCCTTTGTCTTCATCTCATATCCTTAGCTGTACAGTGCAGGTAGTGGTTTTTGGGGAAGCCTTGGGCCTCCCAGTGATCCAGGTAATCCAATCATAGAAGTAGTAAATTCCCGTTAGGTCTTCAGATGGAAGCAATAGAAATATGTGCTCTGCTGTTAGTCCATTCTTAAGCAATACCAAAGAAGTTGAATAGTTGTCAAATCCTGAGAAATTCATCTTGTTCAATTCATATTAAAAAGAGGCCAGGAGACCCCTTGAATTGGGAGCAGCCACAGCAGGGAAAAAGAAAGTTGAAAGAGGAAAAGCCATCAGAAATATCTGAAGGTCAGAATTTATTTTTTTTTTAAGTTTTTGCAAGGCAATGTGGTTAAGTGGCTTGCCCAAGGACACACAGCTAGGTAATTATGAAGTGTCTGAGGGCGGATTTGAACTCTGGTACTCCGGAGTTCAGGGCCGGTGCTGTATCCACTGCGCCCACTAGCTGCCCCTCAGAATTTCTTTTTAGGGTATAGGCTTTGTTGCATCACACTGAGAGTTACTGGATAACTGCTTGATAAAGAGGCAAACCTTTGGTCCTGCTTCTCCTCATGATCCTTTACGATAGTCACATGCTGATGCAGGGGAAATGAAGGGGACACCTTGTCATCAAATTCAGCCAAAGGTCACTTGCCTTATGCTCTCTCTAGGAAGGAGAGAATTTCCTTTCATTGGAAGAATTTCTAAATTTGATCCTTAATCAAAGCAAGAATGTTGGGGCTTGACATTGTGGTTTGAAGTCCCATAATTGAAGGTTTGGGGTAGTGACTGTGGTGTATTCCAGATGGGCTGTTGAGTAGACAGAGGCCCAGGCATCAAGGGGGAGGCAGAAAGTCAGACCCTATGCAGAGTGACATAGAGATTCAGAGATTCCTTGAGGAAGAAAGAGACATAAAGAAGTCAGGAAATCTCAGCAATAAGAAGGTTCTAAAGGCATCATTGAATGTCTGGTCTTACCCTTTTACTTGACAAGAAATATTTCTCAATACATTACTGGACAGGTCCTTTTTTTCATCAATAACTGTTGACTCTTCCTGTTCCCTTTGATTTCATTCTCAATTCCATGGAATGAAAACTTTTTCAGATTCGTTTGTGTCTAATATGTGTTGCATGTTCCCTGTTGAATATTTCCCTTTTCCAGGGGGGGAAACCATTAAGTACAGATTAACAGTAGGAGTCATGTAATTTATTTCTGTGTCAGGTATACTGAATAAGAACCATTGCCCATATCCACCCACCATTTGAACATGACAAGTGAAGTTGTTTCCCATCTGCATTCACTCAGCATTATTTCTTTCTTTGGTAAAGATTTCTCCTTTGGTATCATTTCATGTGACTTTCTTACTAAAAAGTAGTCAAATCATTCACTGAAAAAAATCGATGTTACTCTACAGCATGCTCTCCCTGTGCTGTTCAATTGACTTTGCAACAGGTTATACAATTGGCTTAGAAGTTCATTTCTTGTCTGAGGATAGGGATAGTTCAGGTGAGATGAACAGGCATATTCTCTTCTGCTCATCCAAAATCAAGTTTTGGACTGTGGAATTATTATTAAGTGTATGAGACCAGATTTGAACCCAGGTACTCCTGAGTCCAAGCCCTGTGCTTTATCCACTACGCCACCTAGTTGCCTCTCTTTACCTTTTTTTTTTAACCTTTTCATTTTTCTCCTGAGTCTCCTGTTTGATGTCCACATTTTTCATTTAGCTGTGGTCTTTTCATCAGGAAATGTGGGAAGTCTCCCATTTTGTTAAATTTCTATCTTTTCCCCAGGAAGAGAAGGCTCAATTTTGTTGGACAGTGGATTTTTGGTAGCATCCCAAGCTCCCTTGCCCTACAATATATCTCATTCCAGCCCTTCCATCCCTTAATGTTGATGTAGCCAGGTCCTGTGTAATCCTTACTGTGGATCCTTGGTATTTAAATTGTTTGTTTCTAGATCCTTGCAGGAGTTTTTATTTTATTTGATAGTTCTGGAAGTTGGCAATAATATTTCTTAGAGTTTTCATTTTAGGATCCCTATCCAGAGGGGATTGATGTATTTTTTCAATTACTATTTTGCCCTCTAGTCCCATGACATCAGGGCAGGTTTCCATGACTAATGTTGTAATATTAAGTCCAGGTTTTTTTTTTCTCTTCGTTGTTTTCAGAAAGACCAATAATTCCTAGGTTGTCTCTCCTAGATCTGTTCTTGAGGCCATTGGTTTTGTTGAGAAGGTATTTTACATTTTCTCCTACTTTTTCGATCTTTTGTCTTTGTTTAACAGAATCTTATTGTCTCATGAAGTCATTAGTTTCCACAGATAATTTTCTTTTTTTTAGAGAAGAATTTTCTTCTTCATTTACGTTTTGCAACTCCTTTTCCAATTTGTCAGTTTTATTTTTGAAGGAGTTTTCCATTTGGCCCAGTGTTGCTTTGAGAGGATTATTTTCTTTTTACATCATTTGCCTAATAGAGGATCTGAGAAAATTATTCTCATTTTGTTGTTTATGTCCCATTCTATTTTCCAAGGATTTGTTTTCTTGTTCTTATATGTTAATTTTTTTCTTGCCAAGTATTAGTGTTCCCTTGGGTTTCTTTTCCCAATTTTTCCAGTTGATTTTTAAACTCCTTCCTGATTTCTTTAAAGAAGTTTTTGTGGGCTGGACACCAATTTATATTCTCCTCAGAAGTTCTAGATCTCTCTGGGTTAGAATCTGTGTTTTGAAAGTAATTCTCAATGGACCCTCCTTTTTGCTGGCTTTGCGGGGTTGGTTCTCAGAAGTTTACTTTTGAAAACCCTAGAGGCTTTGTTCACTTGCCTTAGTAATTCTAAGTGGGTTGGCCAGTAGGGGGTGCTGGTTGCTTTCTCTGCAGTGTTTGTGGTCTCGATTTAAGGCCCTCTCCCTAGGGCTAGAGAGAGTGAGGGACAGCAGCACAGTCTGAATTGCCCTTGAATAATGTGGGCTAGGCAGTTATTCTCCCTTCATCTGAGGGAGCTCTTCTTCAGACACCTGAACCTGAGGGGGTGGAGGGAGGCTATTACTGTTTGTTCTGAGAAGAAAGCCCTGCTAAAAGTATGGAGCTCGGGGCCTCAAAGCCCATCTGGTCGATGTCCAGTCGAGCTCCGCAACTCTGTACTGGAATTCACACACTACCCCAGCTGGGACTCACCAGAAATCTGCTCCCCCCCCCCCCCAGAGAATCCACAGCTCAAGTTGGTTGTTGGGACCCCACTCACCAAAGCTATCATGGCTAAGACTGATCTTCTGGCTTCACCCTGCTCCCATTGGCTCACTGTTCTCCACTCAGTGTTCACCCATGATGCCTTGAGAGAGACCTTTTGGAAGGAGTTCTTCTACTAGCTTCTCTTTCTGGCTTTTTTCAATCAAATTTCTATTAAGAGGTTTCTTTCATGTGATTTTTGAGTGAAAACCAGAATACCTTAGCACAGTACCTATCTTCTCTCCACCTGCTTGACCAGAAGTCTGTTTACCATGTTAGATTGTGTATTGTATATTGCTTCTCTGCCCATCCTGAGAAGGCAGGCAATTATGTAGAGACTATTTGCTTTCGTAGTCATGCTATACATTTTTGTACAAGATTGATTGAGAACGAACATACAGCCCTTTAGAATGGCAGCCTGAAAGCTTCAATCTAGGCAATCATGTTCCCTTTTTGCTCCATTTCTGTTGGTTAACATTGTTTTTCAGGGCCCTTTCGAATTGACTAGGATCATTTTCCTATTTTTTTTAGGCTTTTTTTTTTTTTTTTGCAAAGCAGATGGGGTTAAGTGGCTTGCCCAAGGCCACACCGCTAGGTAATTATTAAGTGTCTGAGACTGGATTTGAACCCAGGTACTCCTGACTCCAAGGGCAGTGCTTTATCTACTACGCCACCTAGCCGCCCCAACTAGGATCATTTTCTTGCTGAGAATGGCTCATTCACTGTCACTTTATCATTATGCAGAATTGGAGGTACTCTGTAGAATGTTCTGGATATGCTCAATTAGGTTTCTTCAGGGAATGCAAATCTCTCAGGATGTCATTTAGTCACCTGCCAAACGCAGATTCTGAATAAGTTGGTTGCTATTGTTCCTTTCTGATTTCAATCCATCGTTCCCGAGAAATGATTAATTGTGAAAGACTTGTATGGCGATCTGTTTTGATGTTGGAATCAGATTTAGTTCTACAAATGGACCTTGGAGAGAATGGGCCTACCTGGGTGACCCTCTCGGAATATCCTATTTGGGGAAATCTCTCAGGTTCACTGACAGATTCATCCTCCTGTTAATAGTGATCTTCACATTCCAATGTAGTCAAGTTCTCAGGTTGACAGATTCCTTTGACCTCATCTCATGGCTTTAGCTGTGCAGTGCAATTAGTGATTTTTGGTCATGTTTTGGTCCTCCTGTTGGCCCAGCTAGTCCAAGAATATAAGAAGTTCATTCCCCTTAGGTGTTCAGATGGAAGCAATATAAATATTTCCTCGGCTGTTAGTTCATTCTTAGGCAACACCAAGGAAATTTTGTGGGGCAGTGCTCTCTATTGAATAGTTGTCCAATGCTGAGAAACTCAGTGTGGAGGAATATTCCACTCAGACTGAAATCCATTGATCCTCCTCAAAGATCAAGTCTTGCACTGTGAAATTAAAGTCTTTAGGGTCCGGGTTTCAGAGATTTAGGGCAAGAAATGGGCTTTAGGGGTCATTGATGAACCCAGAATAATCTTTTCCAAGGCCCTATTTGGTGATAAGTACAGAGTTATCCTTGAAATGTTTCTGGCTCCAGTAGAGAGGAATCTAGAAAGTCCATATTGTTAAGTCCTCAGGGTCTGCTATCTGGCAACAGACTGCTGGTTTATGTCGTGTTTTGATGGGATGCTTTGGGCCTCCTAGTTGAACATGGTTTCCAATCATGGAGCCAGTCACTTCAGAATTTTTGTTGAAATAGAAGACATAGAAAGTTTTCCTCTGCTCTTAGTCCGTTGTTAGGGAACTGCATAGACACTGTGTGGCACCGCCAAATATATTGAAGAGTAGCCAAATGCCAAGATATTCATTGAGTGTCATTCCAATTACAGAAATGCCAAGAGCCCCCGCAGATTTGGAAGAGGTGAGACGACATGAAGAACAAGAAAGGAAGTTGAAAGAGGCAAAGCCATCAGAAGTAACTGAAGGTCAGAATTTCTTTTGCCTGTTTAGGCTTCTTACCATATCCTTCAGAATTCTTAGGAATCTGAACCTATGAAAGGAAGGATGTCCTTCGTACTGGCTACTGCAAATGATCCCTGCCATAGACTGAAGGGGATTAATGGGAAGTATGCTTGGGAAATAACATCCCGGCAGTGCCTTCATTACACACTCTTGGAAGCTGAATATCCATTCTAGTGGAAAGACTTCTCATTTTGAGACTTAGTCAAAGGTAGGTGGGGGGTTTTGAAGATTTTGTTGCACATCCCCCAAAGGAAGACATTATATTGAAACACTATTGCATTGGCTTTGTTCCTTGGTGGGGGTATAGAGTCCTAGCCCCCATTGAGGAATGCAGCAAGCTCAAATAGTTGCACTGAGCTGTTGGAACTCAGGCCTCAGGGGAAGGAGACAGAGGACTGACAAAAGCATGAAGTCATTACAACAAGATAATGTTCTGAAGGCATTTAGTGGAAAGTCTAATACTTTTTGTAAGAGGCACATGTCTCAATTCCTGATGGCAAGAGTCAAATTTCTAATTCATTTGGTTTTCCTCTAGATTTTTCTTTCCTTTCTTTCTCCCTTTCAGAGCAGGTAATATTAGGAAGGTCCATTGTTTACAATTTTAGATTGTTGATTCTCTCTTGCTTCTCTGGTTTCACTGAAAAGGAAAGCAATCACATAGAGACTATATGCTTCTGTTGTCTTGCTATACATTTCTGTGTTAGATTGATTGAGACAGCACACAGAGATGTTAAGAATAACAGTAACAGAGGAAGGATGGGAAGCTTCATTCTGGTCAATCATGCTGCCTTTTTTCCTCCTTTTGTGTTGGTTAGCATAGTTCATTAGGGCCCCTTTGGAATACACTAGGCTTGCTGAAAATCGCTGAGTCATTCACACTCGATCATTGTGCAGAATTGAAGTTACTCTGTAGGATGGTCTTGTCTGGTCTCCTCAATTAGGTTTACTGCAGGGAATGCAAATGTCTTAGGACTTCATTTTTTCACCTGACAAAGGCAGATGCTGCATTAGGTGTTCGCTACTGTGCCTTTCTGATTTCAATCCATTGATCTTGAGAAAGGAGAAAATGTGGAAGACTGGAATGGCAATCTTTGGAGATGCTGGAATCAGATTTAGCTCTCGAAAGGGACCTAAGAGAAAACTGGTATGCCTGGGTGAATCCTCTCCACAGGCCCTATTGGGGGGTAATCTGTGAGATTCACAGGCAGACTGTGATCCATAAATTCCAATGCGGTCCAGTTCTCGTGTTCATAAATTCCTTTGTCTTCATCTCATATCCTTAGCTGTACAGTGCAGGTAGTGGTTTTTGGGGAAGCCTTGGGCCTCCCAGTGATCCAGGTAGTCCAATCATAGAAGTAGTAAATTCCCGTTAGGTCTTCAGATGGAAGCAATAGAAATATGTGCTCTGCTGTTAGTCCATTCTTAAGCAATACCAAAGAAGTTGAATAGTTGTCAAATCCTGAGAAATTCATCTTGTTCAATTCATATTAAAAAGAGGCCAGGAGACCCCTTGAATTGGGAGCAGCCACAGCAGGGAAAAAGAAAGTTGAAAGAGGAAAAGCCATCAGAAATATCTGAAGGTCAGAATTTATTTTTTTTTAAGTTTTTGCAAGGCAATGTGGTTAAGTGGCTTGCCCAAGGACACACAGCTAGGTAATTATGAAGTGTCTGAGGGCGGATTTGAACTCTGGTACTCCGGAGTTCAGGGCCGGTGCTGTATCCACTGCGCCCACTAGCTGCCCCTCAGAATTTCTTTTTAGGGTATAGGCTTTGTTGCATCACACTGAGAGTTACTGGATAACTGCTTGATAAAGAGGCAAACCTTTGGTCCTGCTTCTCCTCATGATCCTTTACGATAGTCACATGCTGATGCAGGGGAAATGAAGGGGACACCTTGTCATCAAATTCAGCCAAAGGTCACTTGCCTTATGCTCTCTCTAGGAAGGAGAGAATTTCCTTTCATTGGAAGAATTTCTAAATTTGATCCTTAATCAAAGCAAGAATGTTGGGGCTTGACATTGTGGTTTGAAGTCCCATAATTGAAGGTTTGGGGTAGTGACTGTGGTGTATTCCAGATGGGCTGTTGAGTAGACAGAGGCCCAGGCATCAAGGGGGAGGCAGAAAGTCAGACCCTATGCAGAGTGACATAGAGATTCAGAGATTCCTTGAGGAAGAAAGAGACATAAAGAAGTCAGGAAATCTCAGCAATAAGAAGGTTCTAAAGGCATCAATGAATGTCTGGTCTTACCCTTTTACTTGACAAGAAATATTTCTCAATACATTACTGGACAGGTCCTTTTTTTCATCAATAACTGTTGACTCTTCCTGTTCCCTTTGATTTCATTCTCAATTCCATGGAATGAAAACTTTTTCAGATTCGTTTGTGTCTAATATGTGTTGCATGTTCCCTGTTGAATATTTCCCTTTTCCAGGGGGGGAAACAATTAAGTACAGATTAACAGTAGGAGTCATGTAATTTATTTCTGTGTCAGGTATACTGAATAAGAACCATTGCCCATATCCACCCACCATTTGAACATGACAAGTAAAGTTGGTTCCCATCTGCATTCACTCAGCATTATTTCTTTCTTTGGTAAAGATTTCTCCTTTGGTATCATTTCATGTGACTTTCTTACTAAAAAGTAGTCAAATCATTCACTGAAAAAAATCGATGTTACTCTACAGCATGCTCTCTCTGTGCTGTTCAATTGACTTTGCAACAGGTTATACAATTGGCTTAGAAGTTCATTTCTTGTCTGAGGATAGGGATAGTTCAGGTGAGATGAACAGGCATATTCTCTTCTGCTCATCCAAAATCAAGTTTTGGACTGTGGAATTATTATTAAGTGTATGAGACCAGATTTGAACCCAGGTACTCCTGAGTCCAAGCCCTGTGCTTTATCCACTACGCCACCTAGCTGCCTCTCTTTACCTTTTTTTTTAACCTTTTCATTTTTCTCCTGAGTCTCCTGTTTGATGTCCACATTTTTCATTTAGCTGTGGTCTTTTCATCAGGAAATGTGGGAAGTCTCCCATTTTGTTAAATTTCTATCTTTTCCCCAGGAAGAGAAGGCTCAATTTTGTTGGACAGTGGATTTTTGGTAGCATCCCAAGCTCCCTTGCCCTACAATATATCTCATTCCAGCCCTTCCATCCCTTAATGTTGATGTAGCCAGGTCCTGTGTAATCCTTACTGTGGATCCTTGGTATTTAAATTGTTTGTTTCTAGATCCTTGCAGGAGTTTTTATTTTATTTGATAGTTCTGGAAGTTGGCAATAATATTTCTTAGAGTTTTCATTTTAGGATCCCTATCCAGAGGGGATTGATGTATTTTTTCAATTACTATTTTGCCCTCTAGTCCCATGACATCAGGGCAGGTTTCCATGACTAATGTTGTAATATTAAGTCCAGGTTTTTTTTTCTCTTCGTTGTTTTCAGAAAGACCAATAATTCCTAGGTTGTCTCTCCTAGATCTGTTCTTGAGGCCATTGGTTTTGTTGAGAAGGTATTTTACATTTTCTCCTACTTTTTCGATCTTTTGTCTTTGTTTAACAGAATCTTATTGTCTCATGAAGTCATTAGTTTCCACAGATAATTTTCTTTTTTTTAGAGAAGAATTTTCTTCTTCATTTACGTTTTGCAACTCCTTTTCCAATTTGTCAGTTTTATTTTTGAAGGAGTTTTCCATTTGGCCAAGTGTTGCTTTGAGAGGATTATTTTCTTTTTACATCATTTGCCTAATAGAGGATCTGAGAAAATTATTCTCATTTTGTTGTTTATGTCCCATTCTATTTTCCAAGGATTTGTTTTCTTGTTCTTATATGTTAATTTTTTTCTTGCCAAGTATTAGTGTTCCCTTGGGTTTCTTTTCCCAATTTTTCCAGTTGATTTTTAAACTCCTTCCTGATTTCTTTAAAGAAGTTTTTGTGGGCTGGACACCAATTTATATTCTCCTCAGAAGTTCTAGATCTCTCTGGGTTAGAATCTGTGTTTTGAAAGTAATTCTCAATGGACCCTCCTTTTTGCTGGCTTTGCGGGGTTGGTTCTCAGAAGTTTACTTTTGAAAACCCTAGAGGCTTTGTTCACTTGCCTTAGTAATTCTAAGTGTTTTGGCCAGTAGGGGGTGCTGGTTGCTTTCTCTGCAGTGTTTGTGGTCTCGATTTAAGGCCCTCTCCCTAGGGCTAGAGAGAGTGAGGGACAGCAGCACAGTCTGAATTGCCCTTGAATAATGTGGGCTAGGCAGTTATTCTCGCTTTCATCTGAGGGAGCTCTTCTTCAGACACCTGAACCTGAGGGGGTGGAGGGAGGCTATTACTGTTTGTTCTGAGAAGAAAGCCCTGCTAAAAGTATGGAGCTCGGGGCCTCAAAGCCCATCTGGTCGATGTCCAGTCGAGCTCCGCAACTCTGTACTGGAATTCACACACTACCCCAGCTGGGACTCACCAGAAATCTGCTCCCCCCCCCCCCCAGAGAATCCACAGCTCAAGTTGGTTGTTGGGACCCCACTCACCAAAGCTATCATGGCTAAGACTGATCTTCTGGCTTCACCCTGCTCCCATTGGCTCACTGTTCTCCACTCAGTGTTCACCCATGATGCCTTGAGAGAGACCTTTTGGAAGGAGTTCTTCTACTAGCTTCTCTTTCTGGCTTTTTTCAATCAAATTTCTATTAAGAGGTTTCTTTCATGTGATTTTTGAGTGAAAACCAGAATACCTTAGCACAGTACCTATCTTCTCTCCACCTGCTTGACCAGAAGTCTGTTTACCATGTTAGATTGTGTATTGTATATTGCTTCTCTGCCCATCCTGAGAAGGCAGGCAATTATGTAGAGACTATTTGCTTTCGTAGTCATGCTATACATTTTTGTACAAGATTGATTGAGAACGAACATACAGCCCTTTAGAATGGCAGCCTGAAAGCTTCAATCTAGGCAATCATGTTCCCTTTTTGCTCCATTTCTGTTGGTTAACATTGTTTTTCAGGGCCCTTTCGAATTGACTAGGATCATTTTCCTATTTTTTTTAGGCTTTTTTTTTTTTTTTTTTTTTTTTGCAAAGCAGATGGGGTTAAGTGGCTTGCCCAAGGCCACACCGCTAGGTAATTATTAAGTGTCTGAGACTGGATTTGAACCCAGGTACTCCTGACTCCAAGGGCAGTGTTTTATCTACTACGCCACCTAGCCGCCCCAACTAGGATCATTTTCTTGCTGAGAATGGCTCATTCACTGTCACTTTATCATTATGCAGAATTGGAGGTACTCTGTAGAATGTTCTGGATATGCTCAATTAGGTTTCTTCAGGGAATGCAAATCTCTCAGGATGTCATTTAGTCACCTGCCAAACGCAGATTCTGAATAAGTTGGTTGCTATTGTTCCTTTCTGATTTCAATCCATCGTTCCCGAGAAATGATTAATTGTGAAAGACTTGTATGGCGATCTGTTTTGATGTTGGAATCAGATTTAGTTCTACAAATGGACCTTGGAGAGAATGGGCCTACCTGGGTGACCCTCTCGGAATATCCTATTTGGGGAAATCTCTCAGGTTCACTGACAGATTCATCCTCCTGTTAATAGTGATCTTCACATTCCAATGTAGTCAAGTTCTCAGGTTGACAGATTCCTTTGACCTCATCTCATGGCTTTAGCTGTGCAGTGCAATTAGTGATTTTTGGTCATGTTTTGGTCCTCCTGTTGGCCCAGCTAGTCCAAGAATATAAGAAGTTCATTCCCCTTAGGTGTTCAGATGGAAGCAATATAAATATTTCCTCGGCTGTTAGTTCATTCTTAGGCAACACCAAGGAAATTTTGTGGGGCAGTGCTCTCTATTGAATAGTTGTCAAATGCTGAGAAACTCAGTGTGGAGGAATATTCCACTCAGACTGAAATCCATTGATCCTCCTCAAAGATCAAGTCTTGCACTGTGAAATTAAAGTCTTTAGGGTCCGGGTTTCAGAGATTTAGGGCAAGAAATGGGCTTTAGGGGTCATTGATGAACCCAGAATAATCTTTTCCAAGGCCCTATTTGGTGATAAGTACAGAGTTATCCTTGAAATGTTTCTGGCTCCAGTAGAGAGGAATCTAGAAAGTCCATATTGTTAAGTCCTCAGGGTCTGCTATCTGGCAACAGACTGCTGGTTTATGTCGTGTTTTGATGGGATGCTTTGGGCCTCCTAGTTGAACATGGTTTCCAATCATGGAGCCAGTCACTTCAGAATTTTTGTTGAAATAGAAGACATAGAAAGTTTTCCTCTGCTCTTAGTCCGTTGTTAGGGAACTGCATAGACACTGTGTGGCACCGCCAAATATATTGAAGAGTAGCCAAATGCCAAGATATTCATTGAGTGTCATTCCAATTACAGAAATGCCAAGAGCCCCCGCAGATTTGGAAGAGGTGAGACGACATGAAGAACAAGAAAGGAAGTTGAAAGAGGCAAAGCCATCAGAAGTAACTGAAGGTCAGAATTTCTTTTGCCTGTTTAGGCTTCTTACCATATCCTTCAGAATTCTTAGGAATCTGAACCTATGAAAGGAAGGATGTCCTTCGTACTGGCTACTGCAAATGATCCCTGCCATAGACTGAAGGGGATTAATGGGAAGTATGCTTGGGAAATAACATCCCGGCAGTGCCTTCATTACACACTCTTGGAAGCTGAATATCCATTCTAGTGGAAAGACTTCTCATTTTGAGACTTAGTCAAAGGTAGGTGGGGGGTTTTGAAGATTTTGTTGCACATCCCCCAAAGGAAGACATTATATTGAAACACTATTGCATTGGCTTTGTTCCTTGGTGGGGGTATAGAGTCCTAGCCCCCATTGAGGAATGCAGCAAGCTCAAATAGTTGCACTGAGCTGTTGGAACTCAGGCCTCAGGGGAAGGAGACAGAGGACTGACAAAAGCATGAAGTCATTACAACAAGATAATGTTCTGAAGGCATTTAGTGGAAAGTCTAATACTTTTTGTAAGAGGCACATCTCTCAATTCCTGATGGCAAGAGTCAAATTTCTAATTCATTTGGTTTTCCTCTAGATTTTTCTTTCCTTTCTTTCTCCCTTTCAGAGCAGGTAATATTAGGAAGGTCCATTGTTTACAATTTTAGATTGTTGATTCTCTCTTGCTTCTCTGGTTTCACTGAAAAGGAAAGCAATCACATAGAGACTATATGCTTCTGTTGTCTTGCTATACATTTCTGTGTTAGATTGATTGAGACAGCACACAGAGATGTTAAGAATAACAGTAACAGAGGAAGGATGGGAAGCTTCATTCTGGTCAATCATGCTGCCTTTTTTCCTCCTTTTGTGTTGGTTAGCATAGTTCATTAGGGCCCCTTTGGAATACACTAGGCTTGCTGAAAATCGCTGAGTCATTCACACTCGATCATTGTGCAGAATTGAAGTTACTCTGTAGGATGGTCTTGTCTGGTCTCCTCAATTAGGTTTACTGCAGGGAATGCAAATGTCTTAGGACTTCATTTTTTCACCTGACAAAGGCAGATGCTGCATTAGGTGTTCGCTACTGTGCCTTTCTGATTTCAATCCATTGATCTTGAGAAAGGAGAAAATGTGGAAGACTGGAATGGCAATCTTTGGAGATGCTGGAATCAGATTTAGCTCTCGAAAGGGACCTAAGAGAAAACTGGTATGCCTGGGTGAATCCTCTCCACAGGCCCTATTGGGGGGTAATCTGTGAGATTCACAGGCAGACTGTGATCCATAAATTCCAATGCGGTCCAGTTCTCGTGTTCATAAATTCCTTTGTCTTCATCTCATATCCTTAGCTGTACAGTGCAGGTAGTGGTTTTTGGGGAAGCCTTGGGCCTCCCAGTGATCCAGGTAGTCCAATCATAGAAGTAGTAAATTCCCGTTAGGTCTTCAGATGGAAGCAATAGAAATATGTGCTCTGCTGTTAGTCCATTCTTAAGCAATACCAAAGAAGTTGAATAGTTGTCAAATCCTGAGAAATTCATCTTGTTCAATTCATATTAAAAAGAGGCCAGGAGACCCCTTGAATTGGGAGCAGCCACAGCAGGGAAAAAGAAAGTTGAAAGAGGAAAAGCCATCAGAAATATCTGAAGGTCAGAATTTATTTTTTTTTAAGTTTTTGCAAGGCAATGTGGTTAAGTGGCTTGCCCAAGGACACACAGCTAGGTAATTATGAAGTGTCTGAGGGCGGATTTGAACTCTGGTACTCCGGAGTTCAGGGCCGGTGCTGTATCCACTGCGCCCACTAGCTGCCCCTCAGAATTTCTTTTTAGGGTATAGGCTTTGTTGCATCACACTGAGAGTTACTGGATAACTGCTTGATAAAGAGGCAAACCTTTGGTCCTGCTTCTCCTCATGATCCTTTACGATAGTCACATGCTGATGCAGGGGAAATGAAGGGGACACCTTGTCATCAAATTCAGCCAAAGGTCACTTGCCTTATGCTCTCTCTAGGAAGGAGAGAATTTCCTTTCATTGGAAGAATTTCTAAATTTGATCCTTAATCAAAGCAAGAATGTTGGGGCTTGACATTGTGGTTTGAAGTCCCATAATTGAAGGTTTGGGGTAGTGACTGTGGTGTATTCCAGATGGGCTGTTGAGTAGACAGAGGCCCAGGCATCAAGGGGGAGGCAGAAAGTCAGACCCTATGCAGAGTGACATAGAGATTCAGAGATTCCTTGAGGAAGAAAGAGACATAAAGAAGTCAGGAAATCTCAGCAATAAGAAGGTTCTAAAGGCATCAATGAATGTCTGGTCTTACCCTTTTACTTGACAAGAAATATTTCTCAATACATTACTGGACAGGTCCTTTTTTTCATCAATAACTGTTGACTCTTCCTGTTCCCTTTGATTTCATTCTCAATTCCATGGAATGAAAACTTTTTCAGATTCGTTTGTGTCTAATATGTGTTGCATGTTCCCTGTTGAATATTTCCCTTTTCCAGGGGGGGAAACAATTAAGTACAGATTAACAGTAGGAGTCATGTAATTTATTTCTGTGTCAGGTATACTGAATAAGAACCATTGCCCATATCCACCCACCATTTGAACATGACAAGTAAAGTTGGTTCCCATCTGCATTCACTCAGCATTATTTCTTTCTTTGGTAAAGATTTCTCCTTTGGTATCATTTCATGTGACTTTCTTACTAAAAAGTAGTCAAATCATTCACTGAAAAAAATCGATGTTACTCTACAGCATGCTCTCTCTGTGCTGTTCAATTGACTTTGCAACAGGTTATACAATTGGCTTAGAAGTTCATTTCTTGTCTGAGGATAGGGATAGTTCAGCTGAGATGAACAGGCATATTCTCTTCTGCTCATCCAAAATCAAGTTTTGGACTGTGGAATTATTATTAAGTGTATGAGACCAGATTTGAACCCAGGTACTCCTGAGTCCAAGCCCTGTGCTTTATCCACTACGCCACCTAGCTGCCTCTCTTTACCTTTTTTTTTAACCTTTTCATTTTTCTCCTGAGTCTCCTGTTTGATGTCCACATTTTTCATTTAGCTGTGGTCTTTTCATCAGGAAATGTGGGAAGTCTCCCATTTTGTTAAATTTCTATCTTTTCCCCAGGAAGAGAAGGCTCAATTTTGTTGGACAGTGGATTTTTGGTAGCATCCCAAGCTCCCTTGCCCTACAATATATCTCATTCCAGCCCTTCCATCCCTTAATGTTGATGTAGCCAGGTCCTGTGTAATCCTTACTGTGGATCCTTGGTATTTAAATTGTTTGTTTCTAGATCCTTGCAGGAGTTTTTATTTTATTTGATAGTTCTGGAAGTTGGCAATAATATTTCTTAGAGTTTTCATTTTAGGATCCCTATCCAGAGGGGATTGATGTATTTTTTCAATTACTATTTTGCCCTCTAGTCCCATGACATCAGGGCAGGTTTCCATGACTAATGTTGTAATATTAAGTCCAGGTTTTTTTTTCTCTTCGTTGTTTTCAGAAAGACCAATAATTCCTAGGTTGTCTCTCCTAGATCTGTTCTTGAGGCCATTGGTTTTGTTGAGAAGGTATTTTACATTTTCTCCTACTTTTTCGATCTTTTGTCTTTGTTTAACAGAATCTTATTGTCTCATGAAGTCATTAGTTTCCACAGATAATTTTCTTTTTTTTAGAGAAGAATTTTCTTCTTCATTTACGTTTTGCAACTCCTTTTCCAATTTGTCAGTTTTATTTTTGAAGGAGTTTTCCATTTGGCCAAGTGTTGCTTTGAGAGGATTATTTTCTTTTTACATCATTTGCCTAATAGAGGATCTGAGAAAATTATTCTCATTTTGTTGTTTATGTCCCATTCTATTTTCCAAGGATTTGTTTTCTTGTTCTTATATGTTAATTTTTTTCTTGCCAAGTATTAGTGTTCCCTTGGGTTTCTTTTCCCAATTTTTCCAGTTGATTTTTAAACTCCTTCCTGATTTCTTTAAAGAAGTTTTTGTGGGCTGGACACCAATTTATATTCTCCTCAGAAGTTCTAGATCTCTCTGGGTTAGAATCTGTGTTTTGAAAGTAATTCTCAATGGACCCTCCTTTTTGCTGGCTTTGCGGGGTTGGTTCTCAGAAGTTTACTTTTGAAAACCCTAGAGGCTTTGTTCACTTGCCTTAGTAATTCTAAGTGGGTTGGCCAGTAGGGGGTGCTGGTTGCTTTCTCTGCAGTGTTTGTGGTCTCGATTTAAGGCCCTCTCCCTAGGGCTAGAGAGAGTGAGGGACAGCAGCACAGTCTGAATTGCCCTTGAATAATGTGGGCTAGGCAGTTATTCTCCCTTTCATCTGAGGGAGCTCTTCTTCAGACACCTGAACCTGAGGGGGTGGAGGGAGGCTATTACTGTTTGTTCTGAGAAGAAAGCCCTGCTAAAAGTATGGAGCTCGGGGCCTCAAAGCCCATCTGGTCGATGTCCAGTCGAGCTCCGCAACTCTGTACTGGAATTCACACACTACCCCAGCTGGGACTCACCAGAAATCTGCTCCCCCCCCCCCCCCCAGAGAATCCACAGCTCAAGTTGGTTGTTGGGACCCCACTCACCAAAGCTATCATGGCTAAGACTGATCTTCTGGCTTCACCCTGCTCCCATTGGCTCACTGTTCTCCACTCAGTGTTCACCCATGATGCCTTGAGAGAGACCTTTTGGAAGGAGTTCTTCTACTAGCTTCTCTTTCTGGCTTTTTTCAATCAAATTTCTATTAAGAGGTTTCTTTCATGTGATTTTTGAGTGAAAACCAGAATACCTTAGCACAGTACCTATCTTCTCTCCACCTGCTTGACCAGAAGTCTGTTTACCATGTTAGATTGTGTATTGTATATTGCTTCTCTGCCCATCCTGAGAAGGCAGGCAATTATGTAGAGACTATTTGCTTTCGTAGTCATGCTATACATTTTTGTACAAGATTGATTGAGAACGAACATACAGCCCTTTAGAATGGCAGCCTGAAAGCTTCAATCTAGGCAATCATGTTCCCTTTTTGCTCCATTTCTGTTGGTTAACATTGTTTTTCAGGGCCCTTTCGAATTGACTAGGATCATTTTCCTATTTTTTTTAGGCTTTTTTTCTTTTTTTTTTTTGCAAAGCAGATGGGGTTAAGTGGCTTGCCCAAGGCCACACCGCTAGGTAATTATTAAGTGTCTGAGACTGGATTTGAACCCAGGTACTCCTGACTCCAAGGGCAGTGCTTTATCTACTACGCCACCTAGCCGCCCCAACTAGGATCATTTTCTTGCTGAGAATGGCTCATTCACTGTCACTTTATCATTATGCAGAATTGGAGGTACTCTGTAGAATGTTCTGGATAGGCTCAATTAGGTTTCTTCAGGGAATGCAAATCTCTCAGGATGTCATTTAGTCACCTGCCAAACGCAGATTCTGAATAAGTTGGTTGCTATTGTTCCTTTCTGATTTCAATCCATCGTTCCCGAGAAATGATTAATTGTGAAAGACTTGTATGGCGATCTGTTTTGATGTTGGAATCAGATTTAGTTCTACAAATGGACCTTGGAGAGAATGGGCCTACCTGGGTGACCCTCTCGGAATATCCTATTTGGGGAAATCTCTCAGGTTCACTGACAGATTCATCCTCCTGTTAATAGTGATCTTCACATTCCAATGTAGTCAAGTTCTCAGGTTGACAGATTCCTTTGACCTCATCTCATGGCTTTAGCTGTGCAGTGCAATTAGTGATTTTTGGTCATGTTTTGGTCCTCCTGTTGGCCCAGCTAGTCCAAGAATATAAGAAGTTCATTCCCCTTAGGTGTTCAGATGGAAGCAATATAAATATTTCCTCGGCTGTTAGTTCATTCTTAGGCAACACCAAGGAAATTTTGTGGGGCAGTGCTCTCTATTGAATAGTTGTCAAATGCTGAGAAACTCAGTGTGGAGGAATATTCCACTCAGACTGAAATCCATTGATCCTCCTCAAAGATCAAGTCTTGCACTGTGAAATTAAAGTCTTTAGGGTCCGGGTTTCAGAGATTTAGGGCAAGAAATGGGCTTTAGGGGTCATTGATGAACCCAGAATAATCTTTTCCAAGGCCCTATTTGGTGATAAGTACAGAGTTATCCTTGAAATGTTTCTGGCTCCAGTAGAGAGGAATCTAGAAAGTCCATATTGTTAAGTCCTCAGGGTCTGCTATCTGGCAACAGACTGCTGGTTTATGTCGTGTTTTGATGGGATGCTTTGGGCCTCCTAGTTGAACATGGTTTCCAATCATGGAGCCAGTCACTTCAGAATTTTTGTTGAAATAGAAGACATAGAAAGTTTTCCTCTGCTCTTAGTCCGTTGTTAGGGAACTGCATAGACACTGTGTGGCACCGCCAAATATATTGAAGAGTAGCCAAATGCCAAGATATTCATTGAGTGTCATTCCAATTACAGAAATGCCAAGAGCCCCCGCAGATTTGGAAGAGGTGAGACGACATGAAGAACAAGAAAGGAAGTTGAAAGAGGCAAAGCCATCAGAAGTAACTGAAGGTCAGAATTTCTTTTGCCTGTTTAGGCTTCTTACCATATCCTTCAGAATTCTTAGGAATCTGAACCTATGAAAGGAAGGATGTCCTTCGTACTGGCTACTGCAAATGATCCCTGCCATAGACTGAAGGGGATTAATGGGAAGTATGCTTGGGAAATAACATCCCGGCAGTGCCTTCATTACACACTCTTGGAAGCTGAATATCCATTCTAGTGGAAAGACTTCTCATTTTGAGACTTAGTCAAAGGTAGGTGGGGGGTTTTGAAGATTTTGTTGCACGTCCCCCAAAGGAAGACATTATATTGAAACACTATTGCATTGGCTTTGTTCCTTGGTGGGGGTATAGAGTCCTAGCCCCCATTGAGGAATGCAGCAAGCTCAAATAGTTGCACTGAGCTGTTGGAACTCAGGCCTCAGGGGAAGGAGACAGAGGACTGACAAAAGCATGAAGTCATTACAACAAGATAATGTTCTGAAGGCATTTAGTGGAAAGTCTAATACTTTTTGTAAGAGGCACATGTCTCAATTCCTGATGGCAAGAGTCAAATTTCTAATTCATTTGGTTTTCCTCTAGATTTTTCTTTCCTTTCTTTCTCCCTTTCAGAGCAGGTAATATTAGGAAGGTCCATTGTTTACAATTTTAGATTGTTGATTCTCTCTTGCTTCTCTGGTTTCACTGAAAAGGAAAGCAATCACATAGAGACTATATGCTTCTGTTGTCTTGCTATACATTTCTGTGTTAGATTGATTGAGACAGCACACAGAGATGTTAAGAATAACAGTAACAGAGGAAGGATGGGAAGCTTCATTCTGGTCAATCATGCTGCCTTTTTTCCTCCTTTTGTGTTGGTTAGCATAGTTCATTAGGGCCCCTTTGGAATACACTAGGCTTGCTGAAAATCGCTGAGTCATTCACACTCGATCATTGTGCAGAATTGAAGTTACTCTGTAGGATGGTCTTGTCTGGTCTCCTCAATTAGGTTTACTGCAGGGAATGCAAATGTCTTAGGACTTCATTTTTTCACCTGACAAAGGCAGATGCTGCATTAGGTGTTCGCTACTGTGCCTTTCTGATTTCAATCCATTGATCTTGAGAAAGGAGAAAATGTGGAAGACTGGAATGGCAATCTTTGGAGATGCTGGAATCAGATTTAGCTCTCGAAAGGGACCTAAGAGAAAACTGGTATGCCTGGGTGAATCCTCTCCACAGGCCCTATTGGGGGGTAATCTGTGAGATTCACAGGCAGACTGTGATCCATAAATTCCAATGCGGTCCAGTTCTCGTGTTCATAAATTCCTTTGTCTTCATCTCATATCCTTAGCTGTACAGTGCAGGTAGTGGTTTTTGGGGAAGCCTTGGGCCTCCCAGTGATCCAGGTAGTCCAATCATAGAAGTAGTAAATTCCCGTTAGGTCTTCAGATGGAAGCAATAGAAATATGTGCTCTGCTGTTAGTCCATTCTTAAGCAATACCAAAGAAGTTGAATAGTTGTCAAATCCTGAGAAATTCATTTTGTTCAATTCATATTAAAAAGAGGCCAGGAGACCCCTTGAATTGGGAGCAGCCACAGCAGGGAAAAAGAAAGTTGAAAGAGGAAAAGCCATCAGAAATATCTGAAGGTCAGAATTTATTTTTTTTTAAGTTTTTGCAAGGCAATGTGGTTAAGTGGCTTGCCCAAGGACACACAGCTAGGTAATTATGAAGTGTCTGAGGGCGGATTTGAACTCTGGTACTCCGGAGTTCAGGGCCGGTGCTGTATCCACTGCGCCCACTAGCTGCCCCTCAGAATTTCTTTTTAGGGTATAGGCTTTGTTGCATCACACTGAGAGTTACTGGATAACTGCTTGATAAAGAGGCAAACCTTTGGTCCTGCTTCTCCTCATGATCCTTTACGATAGTCACATGCTGATGCAGGGGAAATGAAGGGGACACCTTGTCATCAAATTCACCCAAAGGTCACTTGCCTTATGCTCTCTCTAGGAAGGAGAGAATTTCCTTTCATTGGAAGAATTTCTAAATTTGATCCTTAATCAAAGCAAGAATGTTGGGGCTTGACATTGTGGTTTGAAGTCCCATAATTGAAGGTTTGGGGTAGTGACTGTGGTGTATTCCAGATGGGCTGTTGAGTAGACAGAGGCCCAGGCATCAAGGGGGAGGCAGAAAGTCAGACCCTATGCAGAGTGACATAGAGATTCAGAGATTCCTTGAGGAAGAAAGAGACATAAAGAAGTCAGGAAATCTCAGCAATAAGAAGGTTCTAAAGGCATCAATGAATGTCTGGTCTTACCCTTTTACTTGACAAGAAATATTTCTCAATACATTACTGGACAGGTCCTTTTTTTCATCAATAACTGTTGACTCTTCCTGTTCCCTTTGATTTCATTCTCAATTCCATGGAATGAAAACTTTTTCAGATTCGTTTGTGTCTAATATGTGTTGCATGTTCCCTGTTGAATATTTCCCTTTTCCAGGGGGGGGAAACAATTAAGTACAGATTAACAGTAGGAGTCATGTAATTTATTTCTGTGTCAGGTATACTGAATAAGAACCATTGCCCATATCCACCCACCATTTGAACATGACAAGTAAAGTTGGTTCCCATCTGCATTCACTCAGCATTATTTCTTTCTTTGGTAAAGATTTCTCCTTTGGTATCATTTCATGTGACTTTCTTACTAAAAAGTAGCCAAATCATCACTGAAAAAATCGATGTTACTCTATAGAATGCTCTTTCTGTGCTGCTCAATTAACTTTGCAACAGGTCATACAATTGTCTTAGAAGTTCATTTCTTGTCTGAGGATAGGCATAGTTCAGGTGAGAGGAAGAGGCATATTCTCTTCTGCTCATGAAAAATCAAGTTTTGGACTGTGGAATTAGCCCTATTTGGGGATAAGTCCAGAGTTATTCTTGAAGTGTTCCAGCTCTGGTAGAGAGGAATCCAGGAAGTCCACATTGTTACTTCCTGGTTGACCAATCATAGGCAGGCACTTCATTCAGATTTTTTTGGTGAGATAGAAGACATAGAAATGCTTCCTCTCCTCTTAGTCCGTTGTTAGCCAATGCCATAGACATAGTGTGGAACAGCCAACTCTACTGAACTGTAAACACATGCCAAGATATTGATTGAGTGTCATTCCTATTACAGAGATACCAGGAATCCCCTCCAATTTGGAAGAGCTGCAGCGACCTGAAGAACAACCAAGAAACCTGGAAGAGGCAGAGCCATCAGAAGTAACTGAAGGTCAGGATTTCTATCGCCAGTTTAGGCTTTGTACCATATCCCTTAGAGTCCTTAGGAATCTGCACCTTTGAAAGGAAATATGTGCTTTGTACTGGCTACTTCAAATGATCCCTGCCATGGTCAGAAGTGGATAAAGGGAAATCTTGCTTGGGAAATAACATCCAGACAATACCTTTATTACATTCCCTTGGAAGCTGAGTATTCCCTTCCAGTGGAAAGCTGTCTCTTTTGGAGGCTTAGTCCAAGGTGGACATGTCGGGCTTTGAAGTTTTTGTTGAACATTCCCCAATCGAAGACATGTTATTGTTACGCTGTTTCATTGGCCATGTCCTTTGTGGCAGACATAGATTCTTAACCACTGAGGAGGAAAGCAGTTAGCTTGAATACATGCAATGTGATATAGGAGCTCAGGCCTCAAGGGAAGAAGACAGAGGTCTTAGAAAAGCACGAAGTCATTGAAATAAGATAATGTTCCTTAGGCTTAAATGGAAAGTCTAAGGCTTTTGGAATAGTAACATCTCTCAGTTCCTGAGGGGAGGAGGCAGATTTCTCAGCCATTTTGTTTTCTCTTAGATTTTTCTCTTCTTTCTTTCTCCCTTGCAGGGCAGGTAATCTTTGGAAGGTCCCTTGTTTACCATTTTAGTCTTTACATTGTTTTCATGCTGTACATTCATCTAAGTTGAATGTGATGAGAGAGAAATCATATCCTTCAGGAGAAAAAATAAAGTTATAAGAGGTAGCAAAACTACATGATGAGATAACTTTTTTTAAAATTAAAGGTAGTAGTCTTTGATAAAATTCCACAATAATTTCTCTGCATACAGACGGTATTCTCTATCACAGACACCCTAAAATTTTGTCTCATTGTTGCACTGATGGAATGAGCAAGTCCATTGAGGTTGATCATTAGCCCCATGTTGCTGTTAGAATGTCCAATATTTTTCTGATTATGCTATCTCACTCAGCATCGGTTCATGCAAATCCTTCCAGGCTTCCGTGAATTCCCATCGCTCCTGGTTTCTAATAGAACAAG
Organism: Macrotis lagotis; assembly: GCF_037893015.1. Taxonomy (NCBI): domain Eukaryota; kingdom Metazoa; phylum Chordata; class Mammalia; order Peramelemorphia; family Peramelidae; genus Macrotis; species Macrotis lagotis. The sequence goes on from NC_133659.1 coordinate 199,583,355, forward strand.
ATTGTTCGATCACATGCATATACCACAGTTTGTCAAGCGATTGCCCACTTGAAGGACATTCATTGAATTTCCCATTCTTTGCTACCACAAACAGGGCTGCTATGAATATTTTTGTACAAGTGTTGTTTTTACCCTTTTTCATAATCTCTTCACAGTATAGACCCAATAGTGGTATTGCTGGATCAAAGGGTATGCACATTTTTGTTGCCATTTGGGCATAATTCCAAATTGGTCTCCAGCAAAGTTGGATGAGTTCACAGCTCAACCAAAATGTATTAGTGTCCCCGATTTCCCATGTCCTTTCCAACATTGAACATTTTCCTTTCTGGTCATATGGGCCAGTCTGAGAAGTGTGAGGTGGTATCTCAGAGAAGCTTTAATTTGCATTTCTCTAATAAGTGGTGATATAGAGAAATTTTCCATAAGACTACAGATCTCTTAGATTTCCTCACCTGTAAATTTCCTTTGCATATCCTTTGACCATTTGTCAATTGGGGCATGGATTGGTTTTTCGAAAATTTGACTCAGTTCTCTGTATATTTTAGAAATGAGTCCAGAAATACTAGTTGTAAAAATTGTTTCCCAATATAGTACATTTCTTTTGATCTTGGCTACAAAATGACATGTCTGTTCAAAAGTCTTTCACGTAATGTAATCAAAATTGTCTAGTTTGTTTTTAATGATGATCTCCATCTCTTCCTTGGTCATAAACTGCTTCCATTTCCATCGATCTGACAGGTAAACTATTCCTTGATCTCCTAGTTTGCTTATAATATTGTTTTTTATGCCTAAATCCTGTATCCATTTTGATCTTATCTTGCCATAGGGTTTGAAGTGTTGGCCTAAACCAAGTTTCTCCCAAACTCATTTCCGTTTTTTCCTAGCAGCTTTTATTGAAGAGAGCGTTTTTATCCCAATTGCTGGACTCTTTTCTTTATCAAGTTGGATATTACTATAATCATTTCCTGATATTGCACCTGATCTCTTCCACTGATCTATCATTCAATTTCTTATCTAATACCTGACAGTTGTGATGACTGATGCCTTATAATGTAATTTTAGATCTGTTAGGGCTAAGCCACCTTCTTTTGTACTTTTTTTTCCATTAAATATCGGAAAATTTTCAGATTTTATTTTTCCATATGAATTTACTTACAATTTTTCTAACTCATTAAAGTTATTTTTTGGAATTTTGCTTGGTAGGACACTAAACAAGTAGTTTAGTTTTTGTAGAATTGTCCTTTTTATTATGTCCATGAGATATTTGCAAGTTATTTAATTTGATTATATTGTGTGAGAATTGTTTTGTAATTGGTTTCAAAAAGTTTCTGAGTCTACCCTAGGCAGGTAGAGTCCTCAGTTATTTTATATTGTCTGAAGTTACTTTGAATGAGATTCCTCTATCTAGTTCTTCTGCTGCAGGTTGCTAGTCATATATAGAAATGTTGAGGATTTATGGGGGCTTGTTTTGTAGCTTGTGACTTTCCTAACGTTGCTGATTATTTCTAGTAGATTGTGGGTGACTGTTTTGGGATCGTCTAGGTATAATACTATTATGTCATCTGCAAAGAGTGAGAGTTTTGTCTTTTCCTTCCCAATTCCAATTCCTTCAGTTTCTTCTTTCTGCTATTATTTCTGAAACTGGCATTTCTCATAAAATAGTGAATAGTAATGGTGATAATGGGCATCCTTGTTTCACCCCTGATCTTATTGGGAATGCCTCTAGCCTATCCTCACTGCGTATAATGCTTGTTAATGGTTTCAGATGAATACTGCATATTATTCTGAGGAACAATCCATTTATTCCTATGTACTCTAGTGTTTTTAGTAGTTATGGGTGTTGTATTTTGTCAAAAGATTTTCCAGCATCTGCTGATATAATCATATGATTTCTTATAAGTTTGTTATTGATACATTGAATTAAACTCATAGTTTTCCTCATGTTGAACCAACCATTCCTGGGATAAATCCTACTTGGTCATAATGTATTATCGTAGTGAAAAATTGTTATAATCATTTTGCTAAGATTTTATTTAAGATTTTTGCATCTATATTCTTCAAAGGGATAGGTCTATAATGTCCTTTCTCTGTTTTAACTCTTTCTGCTTTAGGTATCAGCACCGTATGGATGTCATAAATAGAGTTAGGCAGTGTTCTGTCTTCACCTATTTTAACAAAGAGTTTATATAGAATTGGAAACAAATATTCCTTAAATGTTTGATAGAATTCACTTGTGAATACACCAGGCCCAAGAGATTTTTTCCTTAGGAAGTTCAATAATGGTTTGCTGAAATTCTTTTTTCTGAGATAGGGCTATTTAGATATTTAAATTTCTCTTCATTTAGCCTGATCAACTTACATTTTTGTAAATATTTGTCAATTTCCCTTGGATTATCATAGAGTTTGGCAAAATAATTCTGAATTATTGCTGTAATTACCTCCTCATTGGTGGTGGGTTCATCTTTTTCACTTATGATACAAACAATTTGGTTGATTTTTTTTAATGCAATTGACCACAGATGTATCAATTTTATTGTTTTTTTTTCATAAAACCAACTCTTGGTTTTCTTTATTAGTTCTATAATTTTCTTGCTTTTAATTTTATTAACTCCGTTTTTAGAGTTTCTAATTGGGTATTTAATTGGGCCTTTTTGATTTGCTCTTTAATGTTTTTAGTTGCATATTCAGCTCATTGATTTCCTCTTTCTCTAATTCATTCATGTAAGCATTTAAAGATACAATATATACCCTGAGAGCTGCCTTGAGTGAATCCCATAGGTTTTGTATGTTGTTTCATTATTGTCATTATCTAGGATGAACTAATTCTTTCTATAATTTGTTGTTTTTAGCCACCCATTGTTTAAAATGAAGTTATTTAGTTTCCAATTTGTATTGGGTCTATATCTCCATGGCACAATATTGTACATGATTTTTGTTGCATTCTGATCTGGGAAATATGTATTCACTATTTCTGCCTTTCTGCAATTGATCATGGTCAGTTTTTGCCTAATTGCGATGTATTGCAGAAAAGTAAGTACATCTCTTTCTATCACCAATCAATTTCCTCCATAAGTCTGAAATGTCTAGGTTTTCTTAAAAATCTATTTACCTACTTAACTTCATTCTTGTTTATGTTTTGGTAAGATTTATCTACATCTGAGAGTAGGAGATTGAGGTGTCCCTCTAGTAGAGATTTTGCTGTGTATATCTTCTTTTAACTTCTTCAACGTCTCCTCTAAGAATTTGTTTATTATATCATTGGGTGCATACATATTTAGTATTGAAATTACTTTATTGTCTATGGTACACGTTAGGAAATTATTAGTTTCCTTCCTTCTCTCTTTTAACTGAGTCTCTTTTTACAGATGCTTTAACTGAATTAAGGATAGCTATACCTGCTTTTTTTCACTTCAGGTGACACAAAATATATTTTCCCTCAAAACCTTTTACCATCATTTCTCATATATATATTTCAGGGGGGCACTCACAGCAAACAGAGGGAGAATTTTTTTGTAGGCAGTGTATTGCAAGATTCTGATTTTTAATCGAATGTGTTGTTTACTTACATTTTAAGGGATCATTCATCCCATTCACAGTGTTATAATTTCTAACTCTTAATGGCCTTCCATGCTATCTTCTAAATGTTTGTATTTTTCCCTTTTTATCACCTTATTCATATTCCCCAGTATTTTCTTTTTGAATTCCACCACCTGTTTGCCTTCCTATATGCAACTCCTGTCCCATTTCTTTCTCTTTTCAATTTGTCCCTTTTTCCTTCCCTTCCTTCTGTTATTTCCTCTTTTCCTCCCCTCTCCCCTTATTCCACTTTACATAATTGAAATATAAGATAAGTTTCTTAACTTAGTTCAGTGTATGTACATTATTTTTAAGTCAAATCTGATGAATGCAAGAGTCTTCCCCCCGACTGCAATAGTTCCTTTGTACCTCTTAATGCAATGAGATTTACCCCATTCAATCTCCTTCAACCTCCCATCTCTTACCATCCCTCTTTTTAGGAAGGTATTGCTTTTGAATCATTATATCTGAGTCACAGAAAAGTCAGGAGTGTCCATTATTTCTGGCTAAGTATAGTCTCTCTGATATTACAGTTCTCAAGACTTATGAGAATCTTTCTTCCAGGTGGGGACATAGCCAGTTTCATCTTATTGGATAGCATTTTTTTTCTTTACCTTTTTTTAAGCTTTTTCATATGTCTCTTGTGTCTCCTGTTTCATGTCCACATTATCTATTTAGCTGTGGTCTTTTCATCAGGAGATGTTGAAAGTCTCCCATTTTGTTAAATGTCCATCTTTTCCCCTGGAAGAGAAGGCTCACTTTTGTTGGACAGCAGATTTTTGGTTGTATCCCAAGCTCCCTTGCTCTTCAGGATATCTCATCCCAGCCCTTCAATCCCTTAATGTTGATGTAATCAGGTCCTGTGTAGTCCTTCCTGTGGCTCCTTGGTAATTAAATTGTTTCTTTTTGGATGCTTGCAGGAATTTTTATTTTATTTGATAGTTCTGGAAGTTGGCAATAATATTGCTTAGTGTTTTCATTTAAGGATCCCTTTCTAGAGGGGATTGATCTATTTTTTCTATAACTGTTTTGCCCTTAAGTCCCATGAAATGGGGGAAATTTTCTATCACTAAATCTTGTAATATTAAAAGCAGGGTATTTTTTCTCTTCATTGTTTTCAGAAAGACCAATAATTCTTAGGTTATCTCTCCTCGATGTCTTCTTGAGGCCATTGGTTTTCCTGATAAGGTATTTTACATTTTCATCTATTTTTCGATCTTTTGGCTTTGCTTAACCGAATCTTATTGTCTCATGAAGTCATTAGTTTCCACAGATTCTATTCTTTGATTTTAGAGAAGAATTTCATTTATTTACCGTTTTGTCCAACTCCTTTTCCAATTGGTCAATTCTCTTTTTGAACGAGTTTCCATTTGCCCAAGTGTTGTTTGAGAGAATTATTTTCTTTTTGCATCATTTTCCTAATAGAGGATCTAAGAGACTTATTCTCTTTTTGTTGTATGTGTCCCATTATGTTTTCCAAGGATTTGTTTTCTTGTTGTGATATGTTAATTTTTTCTTCCCGCGTATTAATGTGCTCTTCAGTTTCTTTTCCCAATTTTTCCAGTTGATTTTTAAACTAATTCCTGATTTCTTTAAAGAAGTTTTTGTAGACTGGACACGAATTTATATTCTCCTCAGCAGTTCTAGATCTCTCTAGGTTAGAATCTGTGTTTTGAAAGTAATTCTCAATGGGCCCCCCTTCTGCTGGCCTTTCTTCATTTTCCTATGATCTTCTGTTGAGGACTGGGTTGGTTCTCAGAAGTTTGCTTTTGAAAACCCTAGAGGCTTTGTTCACTTGGCTTAGTAACACTTCAGTGGGTTGGCCAGTAGGTGGTGCTGGTTGCTTTCTCTGCAGTGTTTGTGGTCTCAATTTGAGGCCCTCTCCCTAGGGCTAGAGAGAGTGAGGGACAGCAGCACAGTCTGAATTATCCTTGAACAATGTGGGCTAGGCAGTTAATCTCCCTTTCATCTGAGGGAGCTCTGCTTCAGACACCTGAACCTGAGGGGATGGAGGGAGGCTATTAATGTTTGTTCTGAGAAGAAGGCTCTGCTAAAATTATGGAGCCCAGGGCCTCAAAGCCCATCTGGTTGATGTCCAGTCGAGCTCCGCAACTCTGTACTGGAACTCACCCACTAGCCCAGCTGGGACTCAACAGAAATCTGCTCCCCCGCCAGAGATTCCATAGCTCAAGTTGGTTGTTGGGACCCTACTCACCAAAGCCATCATGGCTAAGACTGATCCTCTGGCTTCAGCGTGCCCCCACTGGCTCAATGTTCTCCACTCAGTGTTCACCCATGATGCCTTGAGACAGACCTTTTGAAAGGAGTTCTTCTACTAGCTTTCTTTCTGGCTTTTGTCGATCAAATTTCTATTAAGAGGTTTCTTTCATGTGATTTTTGAGTGGAAACCAGAATACCTTAGCACAGTGCCTATCTTGTCTCCACCAGCTTGACCAGAAGTCTGTTTACCATTTTAGATTGCGTATTCTGTATTGCTTCTCTGCCCATCCTGAGAAGGCAGGCAATTATGTAGAGACTATTTGCTTTTGTAGTCATGCTATACATTTTTGTATAAGATTGATTGAGAATGAACATACAGCCCTTTAGAATGGCAACATGGAAGCTTCAATCTAGGCAATCATGTTCCCTTTTTGCTCCATTTCTGTTGGTTAACATTGTTCATCAGGGGCCCTTTGGAATTGACTAGGATCATTTTCTTGCTGAGAATGGCTCAATCACTGTCACTTTATCATTCTGTAGAATTGGAGTTACTCTGTAGAATGTTCAGGATATGCTGAATTAGGTTTCTGCACGGAATGCAAATCTCTCAGGATGTCATTTTTTCACCTGCCAAAGGCAGATTCTGAATTAGTTCGTTGCTATTGTTCCTTTCTGATTTCAATCCATTGATCCCGAGAAAGGATTAATTGTGAAAGACTTGTATGATGATCTGTTTTGATTTTGGAATCAGATTTAGTTCTAGAAATGGACCTTGGAGAGAATGGGTCTACCTGGGTGATCCCCTGCAAATACCCTATTTGGGGAAATCTCTCAGGTTCACTGACAGATTCATCCTCCTGTTAATAGTGATCTTCACATTCCAATGTGGTCAACTTCTCAGGTTCACATATTCCTTTGACCTCATCTCATGGCTTAAGCTGTGCAGTGCAATTAGTGATTTTTGGGCATGTTTTGGTCCTCCTGCTGGCCCAGCTAGTCCAAGAATATAAGAACTTCATTCCCCTTAGGTGTTCAGATGGAAGCAATATAAGTATTTCCTCTGCTGTTAGTTCATTCTTAGGCAACACCAAGGAAATTTTGTGGGGCAGTGCTCTCTATTGAATAGTTGTCAAATGCTGAGAAACTCAGTGTGGAGGAATATTCCACTCAGACTGAAATCCATTGATCCTCCTCAAAGATCAAGTCTTGCCCTGTGGAATTAAAGTCTTTAGGGTCCGGGGATCAGAGATTTAGGGCAAGAAATGGGCTTTAGCGGTAATTGATGAACCCAGAATAATCTTGTCCAAGGCCCTATTTGGTGATAAGTACAGAGTTATCCTTGAAATGTTTCTGGCTCCAGTAGAGAGGAATCTAGAAAGTGCATATTGTTAAGTCCTCAGATTTTTCTATCTGGCAACATACTGTAACAGACTGTTGGTTTATGTCATGTTTTGATGGGATGCTTTGGGCCTCCTAGTTGAACATGGTTTCCAATCACGGAGCCAGGCACTTCAGAATTTTTGGTGAAATAGAAGACCTAGAAAGTTTTCCTCTGCTTTTAGTCCATTGTTAGGGAACTGTATAGACACAGTGTGGCACAGCCAAATATATTGAAGAGTAGCCAAATGCCAAGATATTCATTGATTGTCATTCCAATTACAGAAATGCCAAGAGCCCCCACAGATTTGGAAGAGGTGAGAGGACATGAAGAACAACAAAGGAAGTTGAAAGAGGCAAAGCCATCAGAAGTAACTGAAGGTCAGAATTTCTTTTGCCTGTTTAGGCTTTTTACCATATCCTTCAGAATTCTTAGGAATCTGTATGTATGAAAGGAAGGATGTCCTTTGTACCGGCTACTGCAAACGATCCCTGCCATAGACTGAAGGGGATTAATGGGAAGTATGCTTGGGAAATAACATCCTGGCAGTGCCTTCATTACACACTCTTGGAAGCTGAATATTCCATTCTAGTGAAAAGACTTCTCATTTTGAGTCTTAGTCAAAGGTGGGGGGGGGGGGGTTGAAGATTTTGTCGCACATCTTCCAAAGGAAGACATTATATTGAAACACTATTGCAGAGGCTTTGTTCTTTGCCGGAGACATCGATTCCTAGCCCCCATTGAGGAATGCAGCAAGCTCAAATATTTGCACTGTGCTATTGGAACTCAGGCCTCAGGGGAAGGAGACAGAGGACTGACAAAAGCTTGAAGTTATTGCAATAAGATAATGTTCTGAAGGCATTTAGTGGAAAGTCTAATACTTTTTGTAAAAGGCACATTTCTCAATTCCTGATGGCAAGAGTCAAATTTCTAATTCATTTGGTTTTCCTCTAGATTTTTCTTTCCTTTCTTTCTCCCTTTCAGAGCAGGTAATATCAGGAAGGTCCATTGTTTACAATTTTAGATTGTTGATTCTCTCTTGCTTCTCTGGTTTCACTGAAAAGGAAAGCAATCACATAGAGACTATATGCTTCTGTTGTCTTGCTATACATTTCTGTGTTAGATTGATTGAGACAGCACACAGAGATGTTAAGAATAACAGTAACAGAGGAAGGATGGGAAGCTTCATTCTGGTCAATCATGCTGCCTTTTTTCTCCTTTTCTGTTGGTTAGCATTGTTCATTAGGGCCCCTTTGGAATGAACTAGACTTGCTGAAAATCGCTGATTCATTCACACTCGATCATTGTGCAGAATTGAAGTTACTCTGTAGAATGGTCTTGTCTGGTCTCCTCAATTAGGTTTACTGCAGGGAATGCAAATGTCTTAGGACTTCATTTTTTCACCTGACAAAGGCAGATGCTGCATTAGGTGTTCGCTACTGTTCCTTTCTGATTTCATTCCATTGATCTTGAGAAAGGAGAAAGTGTGGATGACTGGAATGGCAATCTTTGGAGTTGTTGGAATAAGATTTAGCTCTCCAAAGGGACCTAAGAGAAAACTGGTATGCCTGGATGAATCCTCTCCACAGGCCTTATTAGGGGGTAATCTCTGAGATTCACAGCCAAATTAATCCTCCTCTTGACTGTGATCCATAAATTCCAATGCAGTCCAGTTCACGTGTTCATAAATTCTTTTGTCTTCATCTCATATCCTTAGCTGTACAGTGTAGGTAGTGATTTTTGTGGATCCCTTGGGCCTCCCAGTGATCCCGCTAGTCCAACAATAGAAGTAGTCCATTCCCCTTAGGCCTTCAGATGGAAACAATAGAAACATTTCCTCTGGTGTTAGTCCATTCTTAGGCAATATCAAAGAAGTTGAATAGTTGTCAAATCCTGAGAAATTTATTTTGTCCAATTCATATTAAAAAGTGGACAGGAGACCCCTTGAATTGGGAGCAGCCACAGCAGGCAAAAAGAAATTTGAAAGTGGAAACGGCATCAGAAATATCTGAAGGTCAGAATTTATTTTTTTTAAGTTTTTGCACGGCAATGTGGTTAAGTGGCTTGCCCAAGGACACACAGCTAGGTAATTATGAAGTTTCTGAGGGTGGCTTTGAACTCTGGTACTCCTGACTTTAGGGCCGGTTCTTTATCCACTGTGCCAACTCGCTGCCCCTCAGAATTTCTTTTTAGGGTATAGGCTTTGTTGCATCACAATGAGAGTTATTGGATGACTGTTTGATAAAGAGGCAAAAATGATTCCTGCTTAACAGAATCTTATTGTCCCATGAAGTCATTAGTTTCCACAGAACCTATTCTTTGATTTTAGGAAGAATTTTCATTTACCTTTTTTTCCAACTCCTTTTCCAATTGGTCAATTCTATTTTTGAACAAGTTTCCACTTGCCCAAGTATTGTTTGAGAGACCTATTTTCTTTTTGCATCATTTGCCTAATAGAGGATCTAAGAGAATTATTCTCTTTTTGTTGTATATGTCCCATTGTGTTTTCCAAGGTTTTGTTTTCTTGTTGTGATATGTTAATTTTTTCTTCCCAAGTTTTAATGTTCTCTTGAGTTTCTTTTCCCAATTTTTCCAGTTGATTTTTAAACTCCTTCCTGATTTCTTTAAAGCTGTTTTTGTGGGCTGCAGACCAATTTATATTCTCCTCAGAAGTTCTAGGTCTCTCTGGGTTAGAATCTGTGTTTTGAAACTAATTCTCAATGGGTCCCCCTTTTTGCTGGCCTTTTCTTCATTTTCCTAGTATCTTGTGTTGGGGGAGGCGTCGGTTCTCAGAAGTTTGCTTTTGAAAACCCTAGAGGCTTTGTTCACTTGGCTTAGTAATTCTAAGTGGGTTTGCCAGTAGGGGGTGCTTGTTGCTTTCTCTGAAGTGTTTGTATTCTTGATTTGAGGCCCTCTCTTTAGGGCTAGAGAGAGTGAGGGACAGCAGCACAGGCTGAATTGTTCTTGAACAATGTGGGCTATGATTTAATCTCCCTTTCATCTGAGGGAGCTCTGCTTCAGACATCTGAACCTGAGGGGGGTGGAGGGAGGCTATTAATGTTTGTTCTGAAAAGAAGGCTCTGCTAAAAGTATGTAGCTTGGGGCCTCAAAGCCCATCTGGTCCATGTCCAGTTAAGCTCTGCAGTTCTGTACTGTAACTCACCCTCTAGTCCAGCTGGGACTTACCAGAAATCTGCTCCCCCACCAGAGATTCCACAGCTAAAGTTGGTTTTTGGGACCCCACTCACCAAAGCCACCATGGCTAAGACTGAACCTCTGGCTTCACCCTGCCCCCACTGCCTCACTGTTCTCCACTCAGTGTTCACCAGTGGTGCCTTGTGACAGATGTTTTGGGAGGAGTTCCTGTACTAGCTTCACTTTCTGGCTTTTATCAATCAAATTTCTGTTAAGAGGTTTCTTTCATGTGATTTTTAAGTGGAAACCAAAAACCTTAGCACAGAGCTTATCTTCTCTCCACCATCCTGACCAGAATTCTGTTTACCATTTTAGATTCTGTATTTTATATTGGTTCTCTACCCATCCTGAGAAGGCTGGGCATTATGTTGAGACTATTTGCTTTTTTAGTCATGCTATACGTTTTTGTATAAGATTGATTGAGAAAGTACACACAGCCCTTTATAATGGAAGCATGGAAGCTTCAATCCAGGCAATCTTGCTCACTTTTCCTCCATTTTTGTTGGTTGACATTGTTTATCAGGATCCCTTTGGAATTGACTATGATCATTTTTGTGCTGAGAATTCATTCAGTCATTCTCGCTTATCATTCTGCAGAATTGGATTTACTCTGTAGAATGTTCAGGATATGCTCAATTAGGTTTCTGCAGGGAATGGAAATCTCTCAGGATGTCATTTTTTCACCTGCCAAAGGCAGATTCTGAATAAGTTGGTTGCTATTGTTCCTTTCTGATTTCAATCCATTGTTCCCGAGAAAGGATTAATTGTGAAAGACTTGTATGGCGATCTGTTTTGATTTTTGGAATCAGATTTAGTTTTAGAAATGGACCTTGGAGAGAATGGGTCTACCTGGGTGATCCTCTACAAAGACCCTATTTGGGGAAATCTCTCAGGTTCACTGACAGATTCATCCTCCTGTTAATAGTGATCTTCACATTCCAATGTAGTCAAGTTCTCAGGTTGACAGATTCCTTTGACCTCATCTCATGGCTTTAGCTGTGCAGTGCAATTAGTGATTTTTGGGCATGTTTTGGTCCTCCTGATGGCCCAGCTCACCCTAGAATATTAGAAGTTCATTCCCCTTAGTTGTTAAGATGTAAGCAATATAATTATTTCTTATGCTATTAGTTCATTCTTAGTCAACACCAAAGAAATTTTGTGTTAAAATGCTCTCTATTGAATAGTTGTCAAATGCTGAAAAACTCAGTGTGGAAGAATATTCCACTCTGACTGAAATCCATTGATCCTCATCAAAGATCAAGTCTTATACTGTCGAATTAAAGTTTTTAGGGCCTGGGGATCAGAGATTTAGAGCAAGTAATGGGCTTTAAAGGTAATTGATGAACCCAGAATAATCTTGTCCACGGCTCTCTTTGGTGATAAGTACAGATTTATTCTTGAAATGTTTCTGACTCCAGTAGAGGGGAATCTATAAAGTCCATATTGTTAAGTCCTCAGATGGCAAATGAAGTTCTCCTGCTATCTGGTAACAGACTGCCAGCGTACGTTGTGTTTTGAGGGGATGCTATGGGCCTTCTGTTTGAACATGGAGTCCAATCATGCAGCCAGTCACTTCAGAATTTTTGGTGAAATAGAAGACATAGAAAGGTTTTCTCTGCTCTTAGTCCATTGTTACGCAACACCATAGACATAGTGTGGCACAGTCAAGTATTGAAGAGTAGACAAATGCCAAGATATTCATTGAGTGTCATTCCAATTACAGAAATGCCAAGAGCCCCCTTGGATTTGGAAGAGCTGAGAGAACGTGAAGAACAACAAAGAAAGTTAAAAGAGGCAAAGCCTTCAGAAGTAACTGAAGGTCAGGATTTCTTTTGCCTGTTTAGGCCTTGTACCATATCCCTCAGAGTTTTTAGGAATCTGCACCTATGTAAGGAAAGATGGCTTTTGTACTGGCTATTTCATATCATCCTTGCTATAGACAGAAAGGGATTAATGGGAAACATGCTTGGGAAGTAATAATATCCAGACAGGACCTTCATTACATTGTCTCAGTAGTTGAGTATTCCCTTCTAGTGGAAAGCCTTCTCATTTTGAGACTTTGTTGAATGTAGGCATGTGGGGCTTTGTACTTGGACTTCCTGCAATGGAAGACATGTTATTTTCATGCTATTTAATTGGCCATGTCATTTGTGGCAGACATAGATTCTTAGCCACCAGTGAGGAAGGCAGAAAGCTCGAATTTACATGATATATCCTAGGTCCTCAGGCCTTAAGGGAAGAAGACAATGAGCTTAAAAAGCCATGAAATATTTGCAATAAGATAATGTTCTGAGTGCATAAATGGAAAGTCTAAGGCTTTTTAAAAGAAGAACTTCTCTCAATTCCTTAGGGGAAGAGGCAGATATCACAAAGATTTTGTTTACCTCTAGATTTTTCTTTTCTTTCTTTTTCCATTGCAGGGCAGGTAATCTTTGGAAGGTCCATTGTTTAAAATATTAGATTGTATATTCTCTCTTGCTTCTCTGCCTGCCATTAGAAGGCAAGCTATTACATAGAGTCTATTTGCTTTTGCAGTCCTGTTATTCATTTCTGTGTTAGACTGATTGAGAAAGAACACACTGACCTTAAGAATGACATTAGTAACAGAAGAATAGGAAGCTTTAATCTGGGTAATCAGGCTCCCTTTGTTTGCCCTTTGTCTTGGTTCGAATTGCTCTTCAAGGACCCTTTGGAATAAACTAGGATCCTTTGGTTGCTAAAAATTGCTGAATCATTCTCAGTTGATCATTTGACAGCATTGGATTTACTCTTTAGAATTTTCTAGTTCTGCTTAATTAGGTTACTGCCATTCATGCAAGTCTCCTAGGACTTTGTTTTTTCACCTTCCAAAGGCAGACTCTGGGTTAGGTGTTTGCTGTTCTTCCTTTCTGATTTCAGTCCATTGATCCTGAGAAAGGAGAAAGTGTGGAAGACTGGAATGGCAATCTCTTGTGATACTGGAATCAGATTTATCTCTGGAAAAGGACCTTGGAGAGAACCGGTCTACTTGGGTGAACCCTCTCCAAAGGCCCTATTTGGGAAATTTCTCAGGTTCCTTGACAGTTTCCAACTCCTGTTGACACTGATCCATAAATTCCAATGTGGTCAAGTTCTCAGGGTCACAGATTCCTTTGTCTTCATCTCATAGCCTTAACTGTGTAGTGCAGGTAGTGATTTTTAGGGATGCCTTGGTCCTCCCGTTGGCCCAGATTGTCCAGTCATAGAAGTAATTCATTCCCCTTAGGTCTTCAGATGGGAGCAACAGAAATATTTCCTCTGTTCTTAATCCATTGTTAGGCAACACCAATGAAGTTTTGTGGGACAGTGCTCTCTCTTGAATAGTTGTCAAATCTTGAGAAAGTCTTTGTATACAATTAATATTTTATAGAGACTGGGAGCCCCCTTGGATTTGGAAGAGCTGCAACAACATGAAGAAGAACAAAGAAAACTGAAAGAGGCAAAGCCATCAGAAGTAGCAGAATGTCAGAATTTCTTTTGACTGTTTAGGCCTTGTACCATATCCCTCGGAGTTCTTATGAATCTTTACCTATGAAAGGAAGGATGTGCTTTGTACTGGTTACTTCAAATGATCCTTGCCATAGCCACAAGGGGTTTAATGGGAATCATGCTTGGGAAATAACATCCAGATAGTACCTTCATTACAATGTCTTGAAAGCCAAGTATCCCCTTCCAGTGGAAAGCTTTTTCTTTTTGAGTCTTATTCGAAAATAGTCATGTAGGACTTTGAAGTTTTTTGGATATTTCCCATGGAAGACATGTTAATGTCATGCTATTCCATTGGCCATGTCCTTTCTTTAAAACATAGATTCTTAGCCACAAGTGAGGAAGGCAACAAACTCTAATATACGCAATGTTATATAGGAGCTCAGGCCTCAAGGGAAGAAGACAGAGTGCTTACAAAGGCATGAAATCATCCCAGTAAGATAATGTTCTGAAGGCCTAAATGGAAAGTCTAAGGCTTTTGTAAGAAGAAGAAGAGTTCTCAGTTCCTGAGGGGAAAAGATAGATTTCTCAGCCATTCTGTTTTAGTCTTGATTTTTCTTTCCTTTCTTTATCCCTTGCAGAGCAGGCAATCTTTGGAAGGTCCATTGTTTACCAATTCTAGATTGCACATTGTATCTTGCTTCTCTGCCCACCCTGAGAAGGCAAGCAATTACATAAAAACTATTAGCTTTTGCGGTCTTGCTATACATTTTTGTATTAGATCGACTGAGAAAGTACATACAGAAATTAAGAATGACAGTAGTAATGGAAAAAGTATAGGAAGCTTCGATCTGGGCAATTACACTCCCTTTTTTTCCTCTGTGTTGGTTAACATTGTTGGTCAGGAGCCCTTTGGAATCGACTAGGATCCTTTGGTTGCTGAGAATCACTCAGTCATTCTCAGTTGATCATTCTGCAAAATTGAAGTTATTCTGTAGAATGTTCTGGTTACGCTCAATTAGGTTTACTGCAGGCAATTAAAATCTCTTAGGACTTCAATTTTTCACCTGCCAAAGGCAGATGCTGCATTAGGTGTTTGCTACTGTTCCTTTCTGATTTCAATCCATTTATCCTGAGAAAGGAGAAAATGTGGAAGACTGGAATGGCAATCTTTTGCGATGTTGGAATCAGATTTAATTCTTGAAATGGACCTTGGAGGGAATGGATCTCCGTGGGTGTTCCTCTCCAAAGACCCTATTTGGTGAAATCTCTCAGATTCACTGCCAATTTCATCCTCTTGTTGACAGTGATGCCTAAATTCCAATGTAGTCAAGTTTTCAGGTTCACAGATACCTTTGTCTTTATCTCATGGCCTTAGCTGTGCAGTGCAGGTATTGATTTTGGGGGATGATCTGGTTTTCCTGGTGACCCAGCTTGTCCAAAAATAGAAGTAGTTCATTCCCCTTATGTTTACAGACAGATGCAATAGAAATATTTCCTCTGCTGTTAGTCCATTGTTAGGCAACACCAATGAAGCTGTGTGGGATAGTGCTCTCTATTGAATAGTTGACAAATCCTGAGAAACTCATTGTGTACACTTCATATTATAGAGAGGTTGGGATCCCCCTTGGATTCAGAGCAGCAATGGCTTGAGGAGGCAAGAAGAAAGTTGAAAGAGGAAAAGCCAACAGAAATAGCTGAAGGTCAAAATTTTTTTACTGTATAGACTTTGTATTATCTCACTGAGAGTTCCTGATAAACTGCACAGTAGAGAGGAGAACTTTTGTCCCTGCATCTACTCATGATCCTAACCATAGCCACATGCTGATAAAGGGGAGACCTTGTCATGAAATTCATCCAAAGTTACCTTGCCTTATGTTCTCTAGGAAGGAGACATACAGATGCAGAATTCATTGATGAGGAAAGAGACATAATGAAGGCAGGAAATCTAAGCAATATGACAGAGTTCTAAAGGCATTAATTAATGTCTGGTCTTACTCATTTGGTTGACAAGAAATATTTCTCAATTCCTGATTGGATGGGTCCTGTTTCTCATCAATAATTTTTGACTCTTCCTGTTCCTTTGATTTCCTTCTCAATTCCATGGAATGAAAACTATTTAGGATCCCATTGTGTCTAATTTGAGTTCCATGTTCCCTCTTGAATATCACCCCTTTCTTAGGAGGGAGACAATTAAGTATTGGTTAATATTTGCAATCATGTAATCTATTTCTGTGTCAGGTATACTAAATAAGAACCATCACTGATATCCACACACCATTTGAACATGACAAGTAAAGTTGGTTCCAGTCTGTATTCACACAGCATTATTTCTTTCTTTGGTATTGCCTTGAATTTCAGCTTTGAGATCATCTCATGTGTCTTTCTTGCTGAAAAGTAGCCAAGTCATTCACAGTGGATCACTGAAAAAATCATTGTTACTCTATAAAATGCTGTCTCTGCAGTGCTCAATTGATTTTTTTTTAGATTTTTCAAGACAAATGGGGTTAAGTGGATTGCCCAAGGCCACACAGCTAGGTAATTATTAAGTGTCTGAGGCCAGGTACTCCTGGCTCCATGGCTGATGCTCTATCCATTGAGCCACCTAGCCACTCCTGTGCTCATTTGATTTTGCAACAGGTTACACAGTTTTCTTAGAATCTCATTTCATGCCTGTGGAAAGACAGAGTTCAGTTGAGATGAATAGGAATATTCCCTTCTGATTGAAATCCATTGATCTTCATCAAAGATCAAGTCTTGCACTATGAATTTAAAGTCATTAGCATCTGGGAGTCAGAAATTTTGGGTAATAAATGGGCTTGAGAGGTAATTAACTCAGAATAATCTTTTCCAAGGTCCTGTTTTGGGATAAGTCTGGAGTTATCCTTGAAGTGTTTTGGGCTCCAGTACAGAGGGATCCAGAAAGTCCACATTGTTAAGTTCTCAGATGGCAAATATAATCCTCCGGCTATCTGGCAACAGACTTCCTGTGTATGTTGTGTTTTGACATGATCCTGTGGGCCTCTTGGTTGACCATGGTCTCCAATCATGGAGCCAGGCACTTCAGATTTGTTGATGAGATAGATGACATAGAAATGTTTCCTCTGTTCTTAGTCCATTCTTAGGCAACACCAAAGAAGTTTTTTTTTTCACTATAAGTAAAACCTTTAATAATAAACAAATCTATGTATCCCAGTAAAACAAATTCTAGTAATGACCGTGTCTCAAAAATGGCTCCATCTGCACCCTCCGTCCCTCAACTCAATCCCAGGTGCTTGGCTTCCGCTTCCTCAAGGGTCCCCTGGAATCCAGGGTCTCCCCCAAAGTCCTTAACCCTCTCAAAGTGTTGTTCTTCCATGCTCTCATTATCAAGATTGTTCAAGTCCCACTTGCACAAGTCTTCCTTAGTTTCTAATAATCTGCATTTACAGGATGCTTTAAGGTTTGCCAGATGTGTGCACAGGACCTCAGGGAGCCTCAGAGCCTAGTGAAATTGGGGCTAGAGTAGGAGCATTCATCAGATAAGGAAATCTGAGGCAGGTGCTGTGTGCCACAAGCTGTGTATCTCCAGACACTGACCCCAGGTTACTCTCCATGGTGGCAGGGGGCATCAGGCATAGCTTACAGTTAGCAAAACTGGTCGTTTCATTTACAGAGGAACTAATTTTTTTAACTCCAAAGCTTGTTAACAAAGCTTTGAAAGTGTGGCTGGCAGTTAATTACAATCAAAGAAACAATCCGAGCAAAAAGAATAGATTGGCAATGCAGTCAAAATGATTGAGTCAATGGGTTCCCCTGTCTGTCCAAAAACCCTGAATATTGAGTGGAGCAGATCTTTAAAAATACAAACAATTAATTACAATAAAAGACAATCAGCCAGGATATAAAATTAGGTAATGTCATTTCTACTAGGAGGAAAGCTTTCCAAGATGGGAGAAGGAGGAGTGAGGAACCAGTAGGTTTTAGGATCTTCTATTTATGAAATTAAAAACGTGGATGAATTGCATCCACCTGAATGTATAAAATCACAGATTGACCTCAATAATGTAGCTTCCCATGGATGAATAAACAGAAAAACACGACAGGAGAGAACACATGTGGCAGCACAAGATAGAGCCAGTATTGCTAAGATAGAATGTGATGGGGTTTTTTGATTCACACACTTGACCATCTCCATTTTGTAGATGGTCTTTGTTTTATCTCAATTTCTCTGTTTTTATTAAGAGGGAGGGGACAACTCCATCCTCCATTAATCAAACCAAATCAAGGTTTATCATATCCTTGGAATTAGATTGTGTATCAAGAAAATACTACTAGGTGTCACTCTATCATACTTCAGAGCAACAGTTGATAACAGGGCAAAAATAAAAATCAAGCATAAACAAAGAAGAGGCCATTTGCCTATGGAATTAACCATTATCCTATGATCAAGTAAACCAAGAGAGGAAGGATCTCACTAAGCATCTTTTGGCTGAGGAAGTTGTTTTGTTTTGGTTTTTTTGCTATAACTCCTTGAATTTTTATGGAGGTTGGTTTGCCAATTCCTCTCAGAGATTAATATCAGAAGATGAAGATTGACTGGTCAATAGCACAGACCCCCACTTGTGATCAAGGACTATGTGATTTTTTTGCAGGGCTATATCTTTTATTTTTTAATATTTAATATTTATTCTCATTTTGTACAAATAATGTTTTTTATACATTAATAAAATATTCTTGTTTAAGAGCAAAGAAAATACCCCCTTCCCCCCAAAAAATATAGACTCGCTTGAGCGATAAAGTAAAGGGGAGAGAAAAAAATTAAAATTAAAAAAATAATAGTAATAATTGTAAGTATGGCCAGGTGGCACGATGGATGGAGCACCAGACATGGAGCCAGGAGCACCCAAGCCCATATCCGGCCCCACATACCCAACAATCACCCAGCCATGTGACATGCAATCCACCCCAACCCCACTGCCTTGCAAAGACCAAAAAAAAAAAAAAGAAAAAAGAAAAAAAAAGACCCAAAATAAAATAGTAATAATAGTAGGGGTATCTGGGTGGCAGACAGAGCATTGACCCTTGAGCCAGGAGCACCCGGGTCCAAATCCAGCCTCAGACACCCAATGGTCACCCTGCTATGAGGCCCCAGGCAGGCCACCCAGCCCCATCTGCCCTGCACCCCCCCCCAAAATAATAATAATAAAAAATGTGCTTGAGTCCTTGTTCCAACACCATCTCTGTCCTGGGTGGATCACATTCTTTATGATAAATCCATCACAAAAGTTACTTCCTTATTTTTCCATTGTTGCCATTGCTGATTGCAACTCCCTCCTTTCGTATTTCTCCACTACCATGTACATGTTTTCTCTCTCCTTTCACTCTGACTCTGCTGTAGGGTAGCTGAGTGGTGCAGCAGACAGATCCCTGGTCCTGGGGCCAAGAGGCCCTGAGCCCCCCTACCACCCCTTAGGCCCAGCATCCACCTGGCTCTGTGGTCCTAGACAGGCCATCCAATCCCAGCCCCTTGAAAGAAGTAAAAAAGAAAATGTGTTATATCTGACCACTCTCCCTCCATGGTCCATCCTTTCCTCCATCATTCACATTCCCCCCTTCCCCCTGTTCCCCCCCTCCTTCTTACTCCAGATGCCTATCCCCCATTGAGTATATATGCTGTTTCCTCTCCTTTCCACCTCTGATGAGAGTGAAGATTCCCTCATTCCCCCTTGCCTTCCCCCCTTCCATATCATTGCAATGGCTCATTGTAATAAAGAAAAATCATATTATATGAAATATCTTGACTTATTCCCCCTCTCCTATTTCTTTCTCCCATTATCCCTTTTTTCTATTGACTCCATTTTTACACCATATTTTATCTTCAAATTCAACTTTCTCCTGTGCTTCAACTATAAAAGCTCCTTCTACCTGCTCTATTGACATATGAGTATTATCAGTGTCATTTTTCTATGTAGGAATGCATTAAGTCCCTTATATTTTCCCCTTCTCCTCCAATCTCTATGCTTCACCTGAGTCCTGTATTTGAAGATCAAACCTTCTGTTCAGCTCTGGCCATTCCAACAGGAACATTTGAAATTCCCCTGGTTCATTGAAAGTCCATTTTTTTCCCTGAAAGAGGACATTCAGCCTTGCTGGGTAGTTGATTCTTGGTTGCATTCCAAGCTCTTTTGCCTTCCTGTATATTATATTCCAAGCCCTACGAGCTTTTAATGTATTTGCTACTAAGTCCTGTGTGATCCTGACTGCAGCTCCACAATATTTGAATTGTGTCCTTCTGGCTGCTTGTAATATTTTCTCTTTGACTTAGGAGTTCTGGAACTTGGCTATAATATTCCTGGGGGTTGGTTTTTTGGGATTTCTTTCTCAGGGGGATCAGTGGATTCTCTCCATTTCTATCTTGCCCTCTGCTTCTAGGATATCAGGGAAATTTTCCTGTAGTAATTCTTTGAAAATGATGTCAAGGCTCTTTTCCTTGATCATGACTTTCAGGTATTCCAATAATTTTTAAATTATCATTCTTAAATCTGTTTTCCATATCAGTTGTTTTTTCAATGATATGTTTCACCTTTTCTTCTAATTTTTCATTTTTTTTTTGGTTTTTGAAGTAATGAGTCTTGATTTCTTGTAAATTCATCAATCTCCCTGAGTTCTATTCTTTGTCTGAAGGATTTGTTTTCCTCAGAGAGTTTTCTTATCTCTTTGTCCATCTGGCCAATTTTGCTTTTTAAAGCATTCTTCTCCTCAATAACTTTTTGAACTGTTTTATCCATTTGACCTAAGCTGGTTTTTAGCATACTTTTTTCTTCAGCATGTTTTTGGATTTCCTTGACTGGCTGCTGACTTCATTTTCATGTTTTTTCCTGCATCTCTTTCATTTCTTTCCAAGTTTCTCTTCGAACTCCCTCATTTGATTTTCAAAGTCTTTTTTGAGCTCTGTCATAGCCTGATCCCAGTTTCTGTTTTTCTTGGAGTCTTTAGATGCAAGAGCTTGCGCTTCCTCATCTTCAGACTGAGTATATTGATCCTTCTTGGGATCATAGATAATGAATTTCTCAATGGTCTTCCTCTTTTTCCTCTGCTTGCTCATTTTCCCAGCCTAAGCCTATTTTGTGGGTGCTTCCTGAGCTTTTGGGACACTCTCACAGTCTCAGTGTGTGAGGCTCTGTCCTTCCTCCTGGTCTGTGAATGACCATATGTGCCCCCCTCTGCTACAGGGCTGAGGTGGAGGGGCCCCCTGCTGTTCTATGGAGGAGCCTAGACTGCGATCAGGATCTGAATGTGTTCAGATCCCCACAGTTCTCTTCCAGGGGCAGAGGACAGAGGACAATCTCTCTTCACTCTCCTCCCTCAGCTCAGTGGGTTCATGCCCTGGGGGCTCCTGCTTACTGGCTCCACCTGCTTATGTTTCCTGGATCTGGAATGCAGTGGCCATGCTGCTCTGTGTGCCCTGAGGGCTGGACTTAAAGTGCTCACTCTGGGAGGGGTCCCCCACTGTTCCCCCAATTTGTGCCTGGTGCTCCCCGGGGCATAGCTCAGGAAACTGTGAGCTGTGTCTCCCTGCACCCTGGGGCTGCCTCCAGGAGGCTGAAGTTCTTTCACTCTGGCGGGCCACCCCTCCAACCCCGGGGAACAGAGCTTTTCTGCTCTTTTCAAGGTTACCTTGAGTAGGGAACTACCTCACTGGGTCCCTCTGTGGGTTCTGTCTCTTGAAAATTTAGTTAAAGTCCTTAGTTTTGAAGATTTTTGAGAGATTGCCTAAGACACATCCACTCTTGTCGCCCTCTTGGCTCCGCCCCAACACCAATGAAGTTTCCTGGTTCAGTGCACTCTATTGAATAGTTGTCAAATTTTGAGAAACTCATTGTTTACGATTCTTATCATAGAGAGGCTGGAAGCCCCCTCGGATTTGGAAGAGCTAAGAAAACGTGAAGAAGAATGAAGAAAGTTGAAAGAGGCAAAACCATCAGAAGTAACTGAAGGTCATGATTCTTTTGCCCATTTATGCTTTGTACCATATCCCTCAGAGTTCTTAACAATCTTTACCTTTGAAAGGAAGGATGTCCTTTGTACTGGCTACTTCATATGATCCTTGCCTTAGCCAGAAGGGGATTAATGGGAAGCATGCTTGGGAAATAACATCCAGGCAGTACCTTCATTACACTCTCTTGGAAGCTGAGTATTCCCTTCCAGTGGAAAACTTTCTCTATTTGAGGCTTAGTCAAAGGTAGGCATGTGAGGCTTTGAAGTTTATGATGGACATCCCCCAATGGAAGACATGTTATTATCATGATGATCCATTGGCCATGTCTTTTGTGGCAGACATATATTCCTAGTCATAGGTGAGGAAGGCAGCAAGCTCGAATACATGCAAGGTTCTATGGGAGCTTAGACCTCAAAGGGCTTACAAAGCCACAAAGTATTCATAATAAGATAATGTTCTGAAGGTATAAATGGGAAGTCTAAGGCTTTTTGTAAGAGGAACATCTCTCAATTCCTGATAAGAAGAGGTAGATTTCTCAGGCATTTTGTTTTCCTCCATTGCAGGACAGGTAAACTTTGGAAGGTTCATTGTTTATCATTTTAGATTGCATGTTGCATCTTGCTTCTCTGTCCACCCTGAGAAGGAAGGCAATAACATAGAGACTATTTGCGTTTGTCCTGCTATGCATTTCTATGTTAGATAGATTCAGAAATTACACACAGACTTTAAGAATGACAGTAGTAATGGAAGAAGGATACGAAGCTTCAATCTGAGCCATCATGTTCCATTTTTTCCCCATTGGTTTTTGTTAGCATTGTGATCAGGAGCCCTTTGGAAACAACTAGGATCCATTGGTTGCTGAGAATTGCTCAGTCATTTTCAGTTGATCATTCTACAGAATTGGAGTTACTCTGTAGAATATTCTGGTTCCACTCAATTAGATTTACTGCAGGGAATGCAAATCTCTTAGGACTTCATGATTTTCCCTTGACAAAGGCAGATGCTAGATTAGGTGTTCACTGTTGTACCTTTCTGATATCAATCCATCGATCCCTCGAAAGGAGAAAGTGTGGATACTTGGAATGGCAGTCTTTTGCAATGTTGGAATCAGATTTAGTTCTAGAAATGTACCTTGGATAGAACTGGTCTACCTGGGTGAATGTTCTACAAAGGCCCTATTTGGTAAAAATCTCTCAGGTTCATTGAGAGATTCATCCTCCTGTTGATAGTGATCTGTAAATTTCAATGTGGTAAAGTTTTCAGGTTCACAGATTACTTTGTCTTCATCTCATGGCCTTAGCTGTGCAGTGCAGGTAGTGATTTTTGGGGATGCTTTGGTCCTCCTGTTGGCCCAGCTTGTCTAACCATAGCAGTAGTTCATTCCCCTTAGGTCTTCAGTTGGAAGCAATAGAAATATTTGCTGTTAGTCCATTCTTAGGCAACACCAATGAAGTTGTGTGGGACAGTGCCCTCTATTGAATAGTTGTCAAATCTTGAGAAACTTATTGTGTACAATTCATATTAAAGAAAGACTGGGAACCCCCTTGGATTTGGAAAACCTGAGACAATGTGAAGAAGAGCAAAGAAACTTGAAAGAGGCAAATCCATCTGAAGTAGCTGAAGGTCAGGATTTGTTTCGACTGTTTCGGCTTTGTACTCAGAGTTCGTAGGAATCTGCACCTTTGAAGGGAAGTATAGCCTTTGTACTGGTTACTTCAAATGATCCTTGCCAGAGCCACAAGGGGATTAATGGGAATCTTGCTTAGGAAATAACATCCAGACAGTACCTTCATTATGTTCTTTTGGAAGTTCTGTATTCTCTTCCAATGGAAAACTTTCTCTTTTTGAGGCTTAGTCAAAGGTACACATGCAGGACTTGGAAGTATTTGTGGGACATTCTGCAATGGAAGACATGTTATTGTCATACTATTCCTTTGGCCATATCCTTTGTGGTAGACATAGATTCCTAGCCACCAGGAAGGCAGCAAGCTCAAATAAATGCAATGTGATATAGGAGCTCAGGCCTCAAGGGAAGAAGACAGAGGGCTGACAAAGGCGTGTAGTCATCACAGTATGGTAGTATTCTGAAGGTGTAAATGGAAAGTCTAAGGCTTTTGGAAGAGGAACATCTCTCAGTCCCTGAGAGGAAGACACAGATACCTCAGCAATTTTCTTTTCCTCTTGATTTTTTTTCCTTTCCTTCAACCTTGCAGGGAAGACAATGTTTGGAAAGTCCTTTGTTTATCTTTTAGATTTCATATTGTATCTTACTTCTCAGCCCTCCCTGATAAGGCAATCAATTAGGTAGAGACGATTAGCTTTTCCAGTCTTGCTATACATTTCTTTGTTAGATCGATTGAGAAAGTACATATAGACATTAATAATGACAGTAGTCATGGAATAAGTATAGGAAGCTTCATTTCAGTCAATAACGCTCCCATTTTTCTCCATTTGTGTTGATCAGCCTTGTTCATCAGAGGCCCTTTGGAATCAGTTAGGATCCTTTGGTTGCTGAGAATTGCTCAGTCATTCACAGTTGGTCATTCTGCAGAACTGGAGTTACTCTGTAGAATGTTCTGGGTACACTCATTTAGGTTCACTGCAGGGAATGAATATCTTTTTGGACTTCATGTTTTCACTTGCCAAAGGCAGATGCTGTATTAGGTGTTCACCACTGTTCCTTTTTGATTTCAATCCATTGATCCTGAGAAAGGAGAAAGTGTGGAAGATTGGAATGGCAATCTTTTTGCATTGTTGAAATCAGATTTAATTCTAGAAATGGACCTTGGAGAGAACTGGTTTACCTGGGCGAATCCTCTCCAAAGGCCCTATTTGGGAAATTTCTCAAGTTCATTGTCAGATTCATCCTCCTGTTGATAGATAGCTATCCATACATTCCCATGTGTTCTATTGAGTCCCTCTGCCTACTGGGGATTCCTTCAGCTCAGGGGAGAAAAAGATACATGCAGACACTTGGGTGGGGGATGCTAGCAGGATAATGAGCAGAGCTGTTTATTCAAAGTATCAAACAGTTCTTATAGCAAAAAACCACAAAATTAGCATACAGGATAAAAAAACAATGATTTAATTCTAATTTGGGCAGGATATAACTCAGGTCAAGAAGTTTGGCAACAGGGCTTTCAACAAGTGAGGCCAGGAATGACACAGTTATGTTATCAAATCAGAGTTCTGTGGAAAGCCTTCATCTCGAGGGTCACCAAAACTCAGGTTTGGTTTTTTTTTGTCATAACTGACCTTCTTATCCAAACTCACTAGAGCAGCCATCAACTCTTCTCCCTCTTCTCTTTACGCAACAAGCTCACAATTGCCCAACCTGATGTTCAGCCTGGATTATAGGATTCTGAATTCTATTGATAGCATATATAGTAACTTTGGTTACAGAAAAAGATATTTTGATTAAACTTGGAAAATAGTAAAGTAGAAATATCAAGAGAATCAATATAAGACACAATTGAATAGTGCTCTGGGTCCAATGCCCAAAGAGCGTGGGATGATGAAACCATTTAATTATCTTATTGACTGTCTTTTTTCAAACCTTCTAACATTTGCAAAAACCACTTCTCAATATCTTGACTGTTTTTGGAAGCCCAAACTTACATTTTTACTCAGTTCCTCTAAATATTGTGCTTGAACTACTTAATTTTCTACGTAAGATATAGACAGGGCAAGTGCTATAGATGAGGCTATAAGAGATACAAACATAACATAACATAACAAACATAACATGCAAACATAACAACTCCAGCTACAAAGCAACTAATACTTAAACCTCCCAGATGGGAGGTTCTCCTGTCATTGAATTTTCACCAAAAACAAGATCAGCACTGGATTTGTACCATCCTTTGGTTTTTAACATCTGGAATGTGAAACACACACTCTTTTTTTTTTTTTTGTAGTTTAATGTATTTTAATAGCAAACTTACAGGAACAGCACAGAAGACAGACAACATTAAAAACATGTACTTGCATGTAGGACAACTCAGTTAGAAAAGTATAGTGAATGGATGGAATCTACCGTATGATAAAAATGCTACAAACACCATTTAGTTGCCGTCAATAAGAAATTTACTTTTTTAAAAAATCCAAATGCTGGCATTGTCCAGAAAAATTTAACAGGTTTATTTATAATTGTTATAAAGTTGAATCATTGAAACTTGTTCACGGAAACATTTTTTTGACCGCATTAATGCTTTATGTCCTCACATTTATATTCAAAATTCACACACAAATGAAAATGGAAAAAACTTGCCAATACCTGATTCTGTCCCCTATTTTTCCATTCGCAATCATATACTTAGGTACCTTTTGACCCCATGGGAAAAAAATATCTAAAGTTCAGAACTACAAATAACAGGAAGAAGAGATTTTTTTTTCTGTTTTGAGAATGAAGAATGTTTCCCATCATAGTGGAATTTAAGCACGTTCTCCACGTATGCGGCGTGCTAGCTGGATATCTTTTGGCATGATTGTGACACGTTTGGCGTGGATAGCACATAGGTTGGTGTCCTCAAACAGGCCAACCAGATAAGCTTCACTTGCCTCCTGCAAAGCACCAATTGCTGCACTCTGGAAGCGCAGATCTGTTTGGAAGTCCTGAGCAATCTCACGCACCAGACGCTGGAAGGGGAGTTTACGAATCAGAAGTTCGGTGGACTTCTGATAAAGTCTGATTTCACAGAGAGCCACAGGACCCGGCCTGTAGCGGTGAGGCTTCTTGACCCCTCCGGTAGAGGAGGCACTCTTGCGGGCAGCTTTTGTGGCGAGCTGCTCCCTGGGGTCTTTACCACCGGTGGATTTACGGGCGGTTTGCTTGGTCCGAGCCGTGTTCCTGAAAACTTCTCCTTAGACACCCCCTTCGCTACGGCTGGGCTGGCGGAGCGGGAGGTGGCCCTGGCGCTGCGAACGCCGAAACACACGCTCTTACTCAGAGCAAAGATAGTTGTTTTTTTTTTAAAATGAGAGACAAACAAAAAATGATCAACATCACAATCGCAACAAAGCTGAAAACAGAAATAATACCATGTAACCATGTACCAATTACAGGTGGAGAAGACAACCAATCATACAATTTCTTGCTCAAATCTATATTTTCTTCTCTAACACAAATTGTTCATTACAAAAGTTTACAATGCATTAATCAAATGATAAAGATTTTCATAAAGTCTTCTTCTGAGTCTTTAATGCTCTAGTAACATTTTCTGACAATTCTTGAGTATATTTTGCTTCTATCTTTTCCTTATTTATCACTTCTTTACATACACATGCTCAAATAATGCGATTGTAATAGTTCATGTTATTTCCCCTCTTTTTCTCAGTAATGATCATAAATTCCTCTACATGAGGTGTGATACTATTTAAGTCAGAAAAATTATACCTTCTCATCATTTCTTCTTTGATATTTCCAATAGTAACTTTGTAATATCCCAAACAATTTTCAGCTTCCCCTATCAAAACAACTTCATTCATACTTTTCTCTCCATAGTATAGTTTTGAATATGTCCAATATTCAGATCCTTTTGCAGTCCCCAAATTTTTCTTGATTAATATAAGCATCACAAATTGTTCTAATAGTCCGTTTTGTGCTTTCCTTTTGTGTAGTCTGTCCGTCCTTCTCCTCTTATACTTTCTTTTTCATTTTCCATATTACTTGATCATCTGGTCTGCATGGTCTGATGTTTCTTTCTGGCATCCAGACAGTTTCTTCATCTCTGGACAAAACAAAAACATACCTTTGACCCAAAGTTACTAATTGATCAAGTCCCTTCCAATGTCAATCTTTTGTATCCTTCCACATTACTCTATGAGTACTCTTGGGGGTATTTATTATGTTATCTATGGTAATTTTGTAGCCAAAATATTTTTCATTCATGGTTTTATTCTTATCATCCAAATTCAAATAATTAATGAATACAAAGTTTATCTCCTCCCCCACATTCCCCTTTTTCTGTTTATGTGGGAACATTTTTAACGACCTATTCTTCCTCTCAACTATACACTTGACCCATGGGATAATAAGGAATCCCTGTAAGTATGTTTTATATTGTAATATAAACAGAATTGTTTAAAAACCATAGAAGTATATCCAGAGCCATTATCTGTTTTTATGGATTTAATATCCCTGAAAAATAATAAAATAAATGATCGAATCACACCTTAAGTTCTGAATTTTGTGCTGTTGCCATTGTATATTAAC
Source organism: Macrotis lagotis (assembly GCF_037893015.1). Taxonomy (NCBI): domain Eukaryota; kingdom Metazoa; phylum Chordata; class Mammalia; order Peramelemorphia; family Peramelidae; genus Macrotis; species Macrotis lagotis. The sequence continues at coordinate 199,611,363 of NC_133659.1, forward strand.
TAAATGTATACAGTAACATGAATAAATTTCATTTTTTCTAAAAGGTGCATAGTGAGTCACATCCATCTGCCATAACTCATTAGGAGCTTGGCCTCTAGAATTCTCAAAATAATTTGGAGGGGTAAGTAAATACCCCTTTGTGGACAGGATTTTACTATATTCCTAGCTTGATCTCTGGTGATTTTAAATTCTTTCCTTAGTAAAGAGACATTCTGATGAAAAATTTTGTGAGAGAGTTTAGTTTACTCTTCTATTAAGCTTATAAGGAATGGAAGGGTTAATTGATTGGTCCTATGATTACTTTCATATATGTATAATATATATATATATATATATATATATATCACATATTTTTCAACATCTTGCTATTCAGCAAGATATCTAACTATGGGTTACATATTTTTCAATTTCAAATCATCTTTCAAAGTCCCTCACATTTACTCAATATTGTTGGAAATAATTGCAGTTTATTTATACTTCCCAATCTCTTATAAACTCTTCTTCTGAATTTACCATTTTACTTCTTTAAAATTGAACATTCAGCTCTTAACTTATGTGAAACATAAGATCTCCAGGCTGACATCTCATTCTCTTAAAGCAAAAATAAAACAAGTTCTCTTTAAGATAACCTTAGACCTGAATATCACAGGCAAATTTGTTTTACATCCCCGTATTATAAGCTTTTTTTCCTTATTCTAATATACTCCTATTTTCAAAAAGAAAATAAGATTTTTTTATATATTTAGTTTAAAATATATTCATATTAATTATTTGAACCTGACAAGTAAAGTTGTCTTTAATCTGTGTACCACCAATATTATTTCTTTCTTTGGTGTTGCTTAGCATTTCTTCTTTTATTTTTTTTATTTATTTATTTTTTTAGGTTTTTGCAAGGCAAATGGGGTTAAGTGGCTTGCCCAAGGCCACACAGCTAGGTAATTATTAAGTGTCTGAGACTGGATTTGAACCCAGGTACTCCTGACTCCAAGGCTGGTGCTTTATCCACTACGCCACCTAGCTGCCCTGCATTTCTTCTTTGAGATTGTCTCACCTTATCTTCTTGCTAAGAATAGCCAAGTCATTCACAATTGTTCACTGTACAGAATTGATGTTCCTTTGTAATATATTCTCTCTGTGCTGCCCAATTGACTTTACAAACAGGTCAGTTAAGCTTCTTAGAATCTCAGTTTTTTACTTTAGAAAGGCAACATTCAGATGAGGTGAACACAACTGTTCCTTTCTCATTGAAATCCATTGGTCATCATTAATAAGAAAGTGTTGCCCAGTGTAATTGAAATCATTACAATCCAGGCATCAGAAATTCAGGACTAAAATGGAATTGAGCAAGGCCCTCTTTGGGGATAACTTAAGAGTTCCTTGAGTTATTTAACATAAGACAGAAGACCTAGAAATGTTTCTTCTGTTGTTAGTCCATTCTTAGGCAAAACCATTGGTGTTGTGTGGGACAGCAAAATCTATTGAACAGTAGACAAATTCCAAGATACTTATTAACATTCATATTACAGTGAGGCTAGGAACCACCTCAGATTTAGACAAGCTTCAATATCAAGAAGCACAAAGGATGCTGAAAGAGACAAAGCCTTCAGAAGTATCTGAAGGTGAGAATTTTTTTTTCTGTGTTGTCTTTGCACCATAGTACTCATGATGGTGATGGAATTGCACCTTTAGTGGCATTTCCTTTTTAGCTTCCATACCAACCCATCCTTGCCATAATTACATGGTGATTATTGTGTATCATAGTTATAAAATCCATCCAAAAGGTGCCCACGTTGTACCTTGTTGACAAATTAGGATTCCCTTCTATTGGAAAGCTTTTTTATTTTTGTATCTTAATAAAAGGCAGGTATGTTGGTGCCTGAAATTTTTGTTTGAAGTCCCTGTATTCAAGGAATGTATTTATCACTTTAGTCTATTACTTATGATCTCTTTGGAAGAACCAGAGACATACCTAGCTGACAGGGAGGAGGACACAGAGGTAGTTCCTGAGGAGTAGTGGGACATATTGAAATAGATCCTGAGAGGGAGACTGAGAACTAGAGAGGCCAAAAAGCCTTAACAATAGAACAGTTGTAAACTCATGAATCTAAATGTCTTACATTCATCTGCAAGAGACCTTCCTCAATTCATGATTGGAGGAAGCAGGTTTCTCAGCAATCCTTTTTGGGTTTTGATTGTTATATTATTTTTTATTTGCATGTAAATAAAAATGTTTAACATTTGTTTTCTTTTTAATTTTCTGTTCCATATCATCTTTTGCTTTTATCTTCTGCTTGAGAAGGAAGCAATTAAATATGGAATATACACTTGCAGTTATGCAAAACATTTCGATGTCACATATATTGCAAAAGAAAACATAGGCACTTGAACCAAGCCTAATAATGTAGCCAAAAAAGTATATTTCAATTGGTTTTCACACTTCTTTAATTCTTTCCTTTGTTGGTGGATTGCATTTTTTATACTAGGGTCTTTGGGATTGTCTTGAATTACTTTATTGCTGAGAATAACTCAGTCATTCACATTTATTCAATGTATAGAATTGCTGTTACTGTGTAGAATACTCTCCTCTTTCAGCTCATTTCACTTTGTATCAGTTCATGCAAATCTTTTAGAACCTCTCTTTTTCCATCTGTTAAATGAGAAGGTTGAATAAGGTGATCACTATGATTCCTTTCCAATTTTAACCCATTTATCTTCATAAAAAATGAAGTGTATGGTGGATTTGAAATCAACTGGCATCATAGATTTAGGGTTAGAAATGGATCTTTAGGGGCAGCTAGGTGGCAGTGGATAGAGCACTGGCCCTGGAATCAGGAGTACCTGAGTTCAGATCCGGTCTCAGACACTTAATAATTACCTAGCTGTGTGGCCTTGGGTAAGCCACTTAACCCCATTGCCTTGAAAAAACCTAAAAAAAAAAAAAAGAAAGAAATGGACCTCGACAGTAACTAATCTAACTTGGATTAATGAAATCCCATCCCCACCCCCAATATGGGGAAATCTCCAGAGGTTATTAATTGATTCAAGTACCTAGAGTCAATAATAATTGGTAAAGAATGAATAGTAAAGAACTCAGTTTTTCAGATTCCAAAACTAGCAACCCTCCGATTACATCAGATGTACTCTAGAGGGTGACCTTTTTGGACATGTTGTGGACCTCCTGGTTGCCTGTGAAGTTGAATCATATAAGCAGTTATTTAAGAATAATTCTTCGGACAGGATATATTAGAAATATATCCTCCTCTATTAGCTAGTTCTTAGGGAATGCCATAGAAGATGTGTGAGGGCAGCTATTTCTCTTGAAGAATAGTCAAATCCTTAGAGACTCTTTGAGTGAAGTTCATATTACAGAGAGACCAGCGGTCCCCCTGGAATTAGATCAGCTTTGAGTTAAAGAAGCAAGAAAAACATTGAAAGAGATGAAGCCATCAGAAGTATCTGAGAAAAAGAATTTCTTTCTATGATAGCAATCAGAATAGTTACATAGCCTCATCTTTGAAAGTTCCTTTGTTTCTTCTATACCAACCCAGCCTTCCTATAACTAAACAGTGATTAATGGAAATCATGATTACAAAATCCATTCAAACTGTGTTCATACTTTACAGTATCTAGAAAGAAGATAGCCTTCTAGTGGAAAGCTTTTTATTTTTGTATCTTATAAAAAGCCTTTTGAGTTGAAGTCTTAAGTTTTTTTGAAGTCCCAGAATTTAAGGCTCATTGTCCCTCTATTCTCTTACTTCTGGCCTCTCAGGAAGAGACAGAAACCTAGCCATCAGGGAGGAAGATGCAAAGGTAGAACCTAGCAAGCAATGTATAAACATCTCTCTGAGGTAATTGACCTAATCTGGATTTGTCTTTTTATTATCTTATCTTTATGTTATTTTATTTTATTTTATTGTATTTTATGTTATGTTATGTTATTTTATTTTCCCTTGTTTACATGCAAAACCAAGTGTCAATATTCACTTCTAAAACCTCAAGTTCCAAATTCTCTCCCATGCTACCACCCCACTCCCCCTTATTGAGAAAATAAGTTATTTCATATAGGTTTAAAAATGTAGTCATGAAAAAGATTTCCACCATAATGATGTTGCGGAAGTAAACACAACCCCCCACCAAAAGAGAGAAACCTTAAGACAAATAAATTTTAAAAGAAGGTCTTCAGTTACAATTAGCTTTCTCTTTGGTCCTTCAGAGTTCTCTTAGCTCATGGCATTATTGAGAAAAAGGTAGATCATTCACAGCTGATCATCCCATAATATTGCTGTTATTTTTATATAGTACACTTCCTATTGCATCTGCTCATTTAAGTTTTTTACTGAGGGCATCCTGTTTATCATTTCCCATAACAGAACAGCATTTCATCTCAATCATATGCCACAATTTGTTCAGCCATAACCCAACTAATGGGCAACCTCTCAATCTCTAACTTCCCCCCACCAGAAAAGAGCTGCTATAAATATCCCTATTCATATAGGTTATTTTCTTCTTGCATTTCCTCTCTTCTGGAATACAGACCTAGCAGTGACACTGCTAGTTCAAAGAACATGGTATTTATTGCCCTTTGGATCTAGTTCCAAATTGCTATACAAAATTTTTGAATCATTTCACAGCTTCAACAATGAGTCAATGTCTCAATTGCCTCTCAACCCTTCCAACATTTGTCATTCTCTCCATCGCCAGTCCCATAAGTATAAAGATAGTACCTCAGAATTGTTCCAATATGCATTTCTTCTATCAATAATAAGCTGGGATATTTTTAGATGATTTAAATAGATTACATTGATAACCTCATCTGAAAATGGTTTATAGCTCTTGATCATTTATCAAGTGGGGAATGGCTCTTGTTCTTTTTATAAATTTGATTCAGTTGTCTATGTTTGAGAAAAGAGGCCTTTATTAGAGAAACTTTATTATTTTTCCCACAGTTACTATTGCTACCTCCCTCCTATTCCCCTATTAATTCTATTCCCTCTCTTCTTTAACCCTGTCCCTCCTCAAGAGGGACTTTTTTGCATCTGACTACTCCCTCCCACAAACTTCCGTCCCTTTTATTACCTATTCCCTCACCCCCTTTGTTTTATCCCCTTTCTCTACAACTTCCCTCTAGGGTAAGATAGATTTCTATACTCAATTGAGTGTGTATGTTATTCCCTCTTTGAGTCGATTCTGATGAGTGTAAGGCTCACTCAACTCCTCCCCCCAACTTTCTCCCTCTTCCAGTTTACTGCAAAAGTTTTTTCTTGACTTTTCTACTTCACTACAAAAGTTTTTTCTTGCCGCTTACGCCATTCTAATTTCCCTTTGCCTTTCTCCCAGTATATTCCTCTTTCACCCATTAAATTCCATATTTTTAATATTATTTAATGTTATCTCCTCAAATTCAACTCCCACTTGTGCCTTGTCTCTCTCTCTCTCTCTCTCTCTCTCTCTCTCTATATATATATATATATATATATATATATGTAATCATAAATACATACATATACATATGTATATATAATATATGTATACATAAATGCTCCTTCTAATTGCCCTAATAAATGATTTTTAATATTATTTAATGTTATCTCCTCAAATTCAACTCCCACTTGTGCCTTGTCTCTCTCTCTTTATATATATATATATATATATACATATAAAACATAAATACATACATATACATATGTATATATAAACATACATACATATACATATGTATATTATATATATATATATATATATGTATACATAAATGCTCCTTCTAATTGCCCTAATAAATGAGAAGGTCCATATGACATCAGTATCATCTTCCCATGCAGGACTCCAAAGAATTCAACATCATTACATCACTTATGATTTGCCTTTCTGGTTACCTTTTTATGCTTCATTTGTATTTGAAGAACAAATCTTTACTTTGACTTTGGTAATTACTTCAAAAAGTTTAAAAGTCCCCTAGCTCATTGAATATTCATCTTTTCACTTGAAAAGCATATGCTCGGTTTTGCTGAGTAATTGATTCTAGATTATAATCCAACTCTTTTGCATTCTAAAATATCATATTCTAAATCTTTATAAACCTTTAATGTAGAAGCTGCTAAGTCTTGGGTTATCCTGACTGGGACTCCATGATATTTGAATTTATTTCTTTCTGGCTTTTTGCAATATTTTCTCCTTGATTTGGGACTTGTTTTGTCTAATATTGGCTATAATATTTCTGACACTTTCCATTCTGAGATTTCTTTCAGGAGATGATTGGTAGATTCTTTCTATGTCTATTTTACACTCTGCTTCTAGAATATCAGGGTAGTTTTCCATAATAATTTCTTGAAAAATGATGTCTAGGATTTTTGGTAATGGTTTTCAGGTAGTATAATAATTTTAAAATTATCTCTTCTGGATATGTTTTCTAGGTCAATTGATTTTCCAAAGAGATATTTCACATTTTCTTCTAGTTTTTATTTTTTTTTTTTTGCAAGGCAAATGGGGTTAAATGCCCAAGGCCACACAGCTAGGTAATTATTAAGTGTCTCAGACCAGATTTGAACCCAGGTACTCCTGACTCCAGGGCTGGTGCTTTATCCACTGTGCCACCTAGCCGCCCACTAGTTTTTAATTCTTTTGGTTTGTTTTATTGTTTTTTGATTTCTCAAAAAAGTCATTAGTTTTTCTTTGTTCCATTCTATATTTTAAGGAATTATTTTCTTCAGTGAACTTTTGTATCTCTTTTTCCATTTGGCCATTTCTGCTTTCTAAGGCATTTGGATCACTTTGTTCCATTTGGATTAGTTTGGTTTCTAAGGTTTTATTTTCTTCAGGTTTTTTTTTTTTTTGTATTTTCTTCGCCAAGCTACTGACCAGGTTTTCTTGGTTTTCTCACATCAATCTCATTTCTCTTCCCAGTTTTCCTCTACTTCCCTTACTTGATTTTCAGAATCATTTCTGAACTCTTCCATGACCTAAGATCAATTTATATTTTTTCTTAGAAGCTTTGGATGCAGAAACTTTGATTCTGTTATCTTCTTCTTAGTGTATATTTTGACCTTCCTTATGATCAGATTTTTTTTTCTGTTGTTTTTTATTTCCCCAGCCTATGATTAATTTTGACTCCTTTTTAAGTTGGACTTTGTTTCTGAGGTGGAAGACACACTATTCCAAGTTTATGAGGGGTTTTGTGGCTGTTTTCAGAAATAGCCCCCCAGAGACCTGCAAGTTTTGAATTCCTCCAAGGTCCTATGAGAGATTAGGACTACTTTCCTTACCTGTGTTATGATCTGTGAGCAACCACAAGCACTCCTTTCTGCTCTGAAACTGTGAAGAGAATTCTTGCTCCTCTAAGTCAGTACACTCTGTTGTGCTTCTGCTCCTTTTCCTGGATTTGGAGCTCCAGACTGCAATCTGGATCTGAGTAAAGGTAGAGCAGCAGAGTCCTGCCTCAATGATAGCAAAGAGATCCCTGAACATCTGCCATTCATAGATTGAGCACTCTGAAAGCAGCTGCCACTGCTGATTCAGTGGCTCCCAAGACCCTTTCCTTATCCACTGGAGCTAGGTCTGCCTGGCTGAGGCCTATGCTGGGTTGTGCTCCCCTCTTACCCTGCTGGGGCAGACTTTTTCTGCTTTCCTTCCAAATATCCCTTGGCAATCTCTGGGATGAGAGGTTTGGAAACCATCACTGCTGCCACTGACCCAGGTGCCCCACAGTTTGTTCCTAGATGGCTGGGGCTTATTTGATGTGTCACAATACAGGATGCACTGCAGTTCCTTTCTAACCAGGGTGCAGCAGACCCTTTGCATGGATTTTCCAAGTTATCTTGGGCAAAAACATTGTTTCCCTCAGTCTTTTCTGTGATTCTGCCACTCCAGAATTTGTTTAGCATCATTACTTAAAGGTATTTGGAGTGGTTTGGGGGAGAATGTGGCTAAGTCCCTGTCTTTACTCCACCACCTTGACTCCCAATCTGGATTAGTCTTATGCAATCTTCTATTTGGGGATATAACCAAAAGTTCTGTTGTCAATAATTGATAAAGAACAAATTGGTAAAGAACTCAAGTCCTCAGATTCTGAATCTAATCTCCCTTCTATTACATTAGACTTCCTATGGAGGATGCATTTTGGGGACATACTGTGAACTTGCTAGGTTTCCCATGAAGTCAAATCATATAAGCACTTATTTAAGACTAATTCTTGGGACAGTAGGTATAGAAATACTTCCTCTGGTGTTAGTCAGTTGTTAGGTAACTATGCCTATTGAAGAATAATCAAATTCTTAGAAACTCATTGAGTGAAGGTCATAGTATAGAGATCTCAGTGGTCCTTCTGGATTTGGTTCAGCTTCGAACTAAAGAAGCAAGAAAAAAGTTGAAGGAGACAGCCATCAAAAGTGTCTGAAGGTAAGAATTTCTTTTTACTGTAACTTTTGTATCATTCCTTTGGATGGAATTCCTTTATACCCTCCTTGCCATAGCTACCTGGTGATTATTGGGAATCATCATTATAAAATTCAGTCAGTCAGTATTTGTGTTACAATCTTACCCTTTCATTGGAAAGTTTTTTTATATCTTAACAAAAGACCAAGTATATTGGGGTTTGAAATTTTGATTTGAAATCTCAGAATTTAAGACCTGTAATTGTTACTCTGTTCTAGTACTTGTGGCCTCTTAAGAGGAGAAATTTTTGGTCAAACAAGAATATAGTACAGTATAAATTGCAAAATGATTATTTTTGACTGTTATTTAAGAGTCTCTGCACTATAAAAACAATGCAGCCAAGATTATAAGGAAAACAGAAAGCTGGGAAATAATTTTCATAGCTAGAGGTTCTGACAAAGGTCACATTTCTAAAATATATAGAACATTGAATCAAGTTCATAAGATTACAGGTCATTCCCCAGATGATAAATGGCAAAAGGATATGAACAGTCAGTTTTCAAACAAAGAAATTAAAACTATAATCATATAACAATTAAAATCCCCAAATCGTTATTGATAAGAGAAATACAAGTTAAAACAACTATGAGGTATCACCTCATACCTATCAGATGGGCTAAAATAGAAAATGATCAATGTTGGAGAGGTTGTGGGAAGATTGGAATTACTTGCACTGTTGGTGGAGTTGTGAAAAAGCCAACCATCCCTAAGAGCAATCTGAAACTATGTCCAAAGAGCAATAAAACTTATCATCCACTTTGACCCAGCAATACCAATACTAGGCCTAAATTCAAAAGAAATCATAAAATGGATAAAGTTCCACAGTTCAAAAATAGTTATATAGCCCTTTTTGTAATAGCTAAGAATTAGAAATTGAAGGGATACCCATCATCTGGGTAATGGCTGAACAAGTTATGGTATATGATTGTTATGGAGTAACTACTGTTCTATAAGAAACCATGAATGGTCAGACTATAGAGAAAAAATGGAAAAATTTACACAAACTGATGCTGGGCAAAAGGAATGGAACAAAATGAATCCTTATACCCATTAGTACCACCATTGTGAATTGATCAACTATCTCCTCTCAACAGTTCAGAGATCTAGGACAATCCAAGGAGACCTTGGACAAAGTTATCCACAGCTGGGGGAGAGGGGGAACCACAATAAAAAAAAACCACAGAATCTCAATGGATACTATATTCATTTTAAAAAAAGTTTTTTTTTTCCATCCTATCCATAGTTTTCTTTCTTTTCCCTTGGTCCTCATTCCTCAAATACAAAATGACTAGCATATGGACATATTGAACATGGTTATACATGTACAACTTTTACCAAACTGCCACTAGCATGAGGGGGAAGGAGGGGATTCTTTTTCTCACAATATAATTTTTTCTAGTTGTGTTTCTGTAAGGCCTATGTTGTGTAATGCTATTTCCAAAGGAATTTCTCTTACTCATGATTTTGTTAGTTATATTGAAAAATGCCATGACCTCTGCCAATTTTTGAATCTTGCTGCTTTCCTGATGCTGCTGTCTCAATGTTTTACTGAAAAGTCTCAGAGTCAATCAGCATATTGCCCCAAAATAAGTAGGTATCTATTTGGCTTTTTTTGGTCTGTGGTTATACCTTTAATTTCTGGTTTTTTTCTAGTTTTTATTCCTAATAATGACTCTGAATTTTTAATAATTAGTCTCATGGACTAGTATGCTGTCAAAGAATGAATCACCTGGTGACCAACCTCCTTGTGATGAACTTCCAGGACTAAGTTCAGTACTTTGAATCAGATATAATCTGTCAAAATAGCAATTCTTGAAGTCATTCTAGGTTGATGGGAAGTATCTGAACTCGTGTTTCACTTTCATAACTTTTTAGTACCTAAGATCTCTACATTGTGCTGGAAAGTAGGACTCAAGAATAGGTTATGACTTTAGCAAAGCATAATTCATCACATAGTAAGTTTTAATGTACAAGCATCATATTAGGTTTTGGTGAGTTAAAAAGATATAACATGATATATTATTGCTGTCAAGGTCCTTACAATCTCTAAGGGAGTAGGTGTGAATTATGGAGTTAATGATTTACTGTTCTAGTTCCAATACTAGAGTCTTCTCATTTTCATTGGAACTTTTCATTAAAATTTCACTGTATATAAATAACAATTTTTGTCCACTCCTTTGTTTTCAGTGTTCAAGGATGCCATTGATGTCATTGACATATTTGAAGATAACAGAGTTCCCTTGGAGAAGTTATTGTCCAAACTAAGGAAATCAGGAATCAATTGTTCCGAGACAGAATTTAATAGAGCCCTAGAAAAGAACATTCCTGATAGTAAGTGAAAGGAATTTATAGGGAAATCGGGTTATTCCATTCAAATGCACTAAGTATTAAAATTCTATTTGTTATGTCTGTTTCAAAGTAAAGGAGATTCATTTATAATAATGTTTGTCTTTCATTTTCAAAGAGGGCATCAGGGAAAGTGATGCTATGACAAGCAAGTGAAATGAGTTTTGAGTGAAGGGGTGCTATGCTAAGTCACCAGCCTCACTTTCTCCTCTGGAGTCATCTGGGTTCAGTGGCCAGATATGAATTAGGATAACTAGAGAATGGGAGAATTTTAATTCCCCTAAACAGAAGGAAAAATGGAGTGGCTCAAACTTCTCCATTTCCCTCCCTTCCCATGTTTTACTTATGAACTTTAAAACATAAATATACATTTGGCTTTCATAAACTAATTCATTTGCCTCCAAGAATACACCAAGATCTGATATTTCCAATGCCCCAGAATTATGTTTGAGAGAACAGGGGTCTCCTAGAATTCCCCAGCTTCTAATAATAAACTGCTCAAAGGAATATTTAATCTTTTCCATTGAGTTAGGAAGGACATTACTTTTTAAAACTATCTTCTAGTTTTATTCAATGGAAATAACCTTAGATTTAGAATCAAAGGTCCTGGTTTTGAATTTTATCTGTGAAACTTATGGTCAGTGCTACCTTAAGCAAGTCACTAAATTTTTTTGAGGGGGGTTTCACTCTTGTTATCTACAAAATTAAGGCATTAGATAAAATGACCTCTAAAATCTTATCTGACTGTAAAGTTGTTTCAGCAGTTGAGTAAAGTGATCCTGCCTGTATGTTTGATTTTGTGTGATTTTGCATGTAAGATAAGTAATGTTTTTGAATATGAGGACCCTTTTCCATCAAATCATATAGACTTTCACTTGAGATGAGTAGTTACATTTTTTTAGATAATAGTGGTTGTGAATATAGATAATGGGAAATACAGAAAATGATTAAAAGACACTATAAATTCAATGATATTTTTAAATAAGTGAGCAAGTTAGCCTACTCTTTTAAAACATCTAAAAACTTTCAAAAATTGTAATATACATTTCATCAAAACATATTATTTATTCAGTCTACCAGAGGTATTTTGGAGTTTTTATTATGCAGTGCAACTAGGTGGATAGGGTATTGTGTCTAAAGAGTCAAAAGACCTGGGTTCAAATTTGGTCTCGAATACTTACTAATTCTTTGATGCTGAGCAAGTCACTTAATCTCTGTCTGACTTGGTTTCTTTGTAAGATAATTGCATCTATTTCCTATAATTTTGTGAGGCTCAAATAAGATAATATTTGTAAAGTGCTTTGCAATCCTTGAAGGGCTATATAAACTAATTATTATTATCATTCATTCACTTCACAGAAATGGGCAAACCCTAGAGTTCACCATTACCCACAGTGTTTGCCCTTCTGAGATAAAAAATTCTGTCATTACCCTATTGACCATATCTTTCTGCTATTTTATCTCTCATTGTGACCTCCAGTCCCTCCATGTCTCAGTACCTTCTCTGGTCATTACACTTCCTAACTTCACTTTACTCTCTTCTCAATTCGTTCCAGATCAGGTCTGAAAAAATGAAACTCAAAAGACCATCCTGTACTGGACGTAGAGGAAGTTTACCTTGAAAAGATACTTGGCAAAGGCAGAGAGTATTGGTTCAGCTAGTCAAAGTGTCCCTTATCTCCTTAAGAAACATATCTTGTCAGAAAGGTGTATTGATTCATATATCTATGGGACATGCATCATGTTTGATGGGATTCCTAGTGGGTCAGCTTTTTTATTCCTTTGGTGAAAGAAATAGCTTGTCAATAGTTCAAGTCCCTCTGGGCACCTTCCCTACATTTCATGGGAAAACTAAGCCAGGTTACATAGCAAGGACCCTAAAAGAAGTTGCTTCAACCATATCAGTCTTGACCCTTCAGTTAACCTGTTCAACTCCTGAATCCTTTGTCCCCTTGTCTTAGCACCTTTCATTCTTGAATTATTCTCAGCAGCATCCTCTATTCCTATTTATGTCCTGTCATATTGAAGGAACTGAAGGAAATTGCTCAGCTGAGCTACTAGGCAAAGTCACAACCATAACAACTCCTTATTTAAAGTAACCATAAACTACAGATTTATGTTATCTAATGTCAGAAGAGCCCTCCCTCAGAGTAGCAAGATAATCCTTTTATTCCTTTTTAATTGATTTCCTGTCCCACATTCAGTAGTTGTTCCAAATCTTCTCTTCTCCAGTCTCCTACACCCTCCCTCTCCTGAACATTCTCAGTTAAGGATCTCTCCTCTGACCTTCTGATTCTATTGAGTTAGTTGAACCCAATTTCTGTGAATTTCCTCTCTCTCCCCCTTATTCACATTTTAAACATCCCTTCACCTTATACACCTTATACATCTCCTATTGTCTCCTTCCTCTCTCCTCTGATGGTGGCCCTTCTCTTTACCATCAGCTTCTCTATATATTCCCATCCCATTCCTCTTTGGCTTCAAGCCTGAATTTGACTCTTGGTAACTTTTGTCCATTGCTCCCAGTTTTCCCCTCTGGGGCCAAAGAGAAGACATGTAATCCTCTTAATATGATGTCCTCTGACAATCTTCATATTCCCCAATCTTATTTTTCCTAGGTTAAACAAGCTCAGTTCCTTCAACCCAGTCTCATTTGTCATGCACTTGAGACTCTTTACCATCCTTGTTACCTTTTTCTGGTAATTCAATCAATCAGTCAAGAAACATTAAGTACCTACTATATGCCAGGCATTATTACTGACTTTTTTTTTTAATCATGGAGCCTAGAACTGAATGGCAATTCAAATGAAAAGATTGCTCTTCTCTGTCTCTGAATTTCCTATGGCAACCAATCACATCATGTCAGAAAAATGTTCCAAACAGGTGAATGAGAAGTCTACTAAAACCTCTCAATACCTCATACCCTGGGTCTTTTATCCCTTCGATGGCAAGGAAGCCAAATCAATGACCATCTCAAGAATCTCCTTCTTATCTCCTTAAAGGGAAACCAGCCCAATACACATAATCTAGGTGATGTTCTATATATTCTCTTTTCTCCAAGTCCCAGTTTCCCTTCTGATATTGCTTTAGTCAGATTTCAAATGGTCCTTAGCAATTGAAAGGAATTTTATGAACAGAAATGAGCTATGGAAATACATGATAGCATATGTTATATGCTTGCTATGAGCACAGAACATTTGAATAATGATTATCTTGAGTATGAGTAGCAGCATGTTATGTATACACAGCTCTGCCATTAACTTAGTATTAGACAAGTTACTTAAACTTTTTCACCTCAGTTTCCTTATCTGTCAAATCACTAATATTTGTTCTAATTATTTGTGGTTCTTTATCCTTGAATAGGACCAAAATAATATCACTCTTTTGGGATCACTGAGTCCAACTATGACCAATCAGACCAATACAAGTTCTAAAGACTACCACAGATGCAGCCCAAATAGTTTCTATTCCAAATACTGAACTTATGGGGGATTAATCAATGAGCAAATACGTATGAAATTATGTATTATTTATGAGTAGTGCTCATAAAAATTTATCATTGTCCATTCCACACCTTCAAGTAAGCACAGGGTAGTGGATAAGAATATCAGAATTAGAGTTCTGCCTCAAATATTTACATTTGACCCTGGAAAAAGAAATTTAACTTTTCTTCATTTATAAAGTGGAAATAATAAAGCACCTATTTCACAAAGTTGTTTTGAGATCAAGTGATAAATTATGTTAATGTAACTGATAAGTAACAAGTCTGAACTTTTGTTATCACAATTATGTGTGTGTGTGTCTGTATACTATATATAGCTATATGCCTTTTTCCTTGTTTTTGAAACAACGGGGTGAAGTAACTTACCCAAGCTAGTGAATATCAAAAAGTCTGAGGTCAGATTTGAATTTAGATACCCCTGATTCCAGGACTGGATTTTATCTGCTCCACCTAGATGGCCCTTTCTTTTTACCTATCAATGTGGGAAATTCTCAGTTTGGAAACTCACTCCTCTCTTGCAGAAATATGCCCTGTAGTATCTCATATAATTCCTTATTTTATGTAAATCCATATTTTAATAATGAGCTTAATAACTGAGAAAGCAAAAGAGAAAATCAAGCCAAATATATTACTGAAGAAGACTTTAGAAAATTGTCACTCACTACAATAAACGTTTTCTCTCTAATCTTTTTTCTCTTGTAGGTGAAGGAAAAGTGGATTTTAAAAAGTTTGTTGACACTCTAATGAGTGATCCCTGGTTAGGCAAAAGAAAATGTAAGTAAAGTCATACTTTTCTTTTTTGTAAACCAGATATTTCAAAATCAATACACTTAATTGTAAAAAATATAATTACATATTCAAAGGTTACCTCATTGGTCTTCCAACACAAAGAAAAAATAAACAAAAAAACCCCAAGCAAACAAAAAATCATTGACTGAGATAATTTGAACCTGTTCCTCTCCAATTCTATTCCTTATTCCTGCAGACCATTTCAAATTGTAAGAAGTTGAAACCTGCACCAATTAAATTCTTCTAAATCCTAATCATTCATGGTGGGGACTATAGTAAAGGTAGAGAGTGGGGGGAAGAGGTGCTGAGTGTTAATTGGCAGATGAACTGGGATCTGTATTTAAGATTGAGATTCTAATGTCATCTAGTGGGGAAATGATCTATTGTCTTCCAATTGGTAATGGGATTAGATTCGCTTTTTTTTTTTGGTGTCAAACTGGAGAACTAGATTAAGTGAATAAAAGTTATAGGAAAGTAGGTTTTGGATCAAGATAAAGAAGAATTTCCTAATACTTGCAATTGTCTAGAAATAGATAGTGCTGCCTTTGGAGATAGGAAGCCTATCATTGGAGAAAATCAAAGATCAATCAATCTGTCATAGAGATCTGAGTTCTAATCCAGCCTCTTTCATAATGCAAATGACTTAACTTCTCTGTGACTCAGTTTCCTTATCTGTTAAATGAGGTAGTTGGTCTGTTTAAACTAGGATTTATATTGCTGTTCTACTTCTATGATCCTGTGTTGTTCAGGGGATTGTTTGCTCAGGTAGGGGACTAGACTAGATGACCTTTACCAACACCAGGATGCAATGACATTGATATATGAATATTGATAGTATTGATTAAGACTTTTTAAGTTTTAGGCATATCCCTAAATTATTCTATAGTCAAGTTACAAATCTCATAATTTATAGGTTTGGGAATAGTATTTAAAATGAGACAAATAAAAATCTTCATATGCCATTAAGAAAATTTGTCTAAAAAAATCTTTCAACTCAACCATCTTCTATCTTTTCCTGGAACATGACCTTTCATTTCCCAATTCCAAGCATTTTCATTGTCACTGGTCTTGAATAAAGAAGAAATTAGTGATAATCTCAGAGGAAAAGACACTATATGATAGTCTTAGAGGAAAAGCACTATCTATCTATCTATCTATCTATCTACGAGTTTATGTGTGTCTATAACATATGCATGTATTTGTAGGCATATCCATGTACATATTTAATTAGTACTTTGTGTGTTTATGTGTGTGTATAATTTGTACATAATAGTTTGTTTCCCTTATTAATCTATGAGTTCCTTAAGTGCAAACCTTTCTTTTTATCCCCAGAATTTAACATAGTCTCTGGGGATTAGTAGTCATTTAATTATTATGAGTTGACTAACTCAACGATATGAAACATGTTAATCTGTGTTTGCATCTTTGAATACTGAAGGTATGACCTGTACTGTTATTTCCATTTCATAAATTGGGAATCTAAGGCTTGAAAAGTTTAAGAGAATTAGGAAACCCTGAATTAAAAATCTTGTCTTTGATACTTACTAGCTATCACTTCACTTTTCTCATTTGTAACATGAAGAGACATAGATATGAAAATATTAGGAATAATTAGTATATGTAGTACTATTTCACAATCATGAGATTCTAAAGAAAAGATGTACATAAAATACTTTGAAACATTAAAGTTCTGTTTAAGTGGCAGCTAATATGATTATCTCGTTTTTATCTTTTTTCAGTGGTGTTCAGATAGAAATTTTACCAGGACAAATCACTACCCAATTATTATTCTTTTATAATTAATATTCTGTGGACAAGGAAACAAAAATCATTGTTTTTAGTATTTAAATAACAGTGTTGGAATGTAAGCTCATCCTCCATAGTCAAATTTAATAAGCCTATTCCTACCACAACTCTGGACTGGTAGTAGATTGAACAACAGGAATGATTAAGATTTTTTGCTGTAAGATTTTTAACCTTATCTGTTAGGTCTCTTTATTTCAAAAGCTTTTTTTAAAATTCTGCTTAGATCAGAGATTGTAAAGATTTAATATGGATGACCTATATTAAAAAACATTGTTCTTAATTTTTTATGGATCACTGTTTGGTCTGAATGATTGTGGACAATAATCAGCATGGTATATAAAGCTTTGATTCCAGTTAACTTTATTGATTGAGTTCTTCAGGGATATTTTGAGGTTCATATTTACAGAAAGGAGACTTGTCATTTCTGTCTAGTAAGTTGGTGATGTATATAATTCTAATTTACTAGGTCATATCTTACTAGATATTTTAAGGTGCTAAATTATTATAGTTAGCTTTGATGTCTTACACAGTTCCTACTGTTTCTTTTCATAATCCAAATTAAATTACTAAATCAGAACTCTGTAAGGATATTCCTTTTATAATTTATGGCAACAATGACCTCACAAGCATCATCATAATTTTTCCCTTTCTACCAATAAATATTCATGACTTATTCATTTGTTTATTACTTCTTTGTTAATATATTTATTGTTGGTTGAGTTCATATGGATGACATTCAGAGGAGGAATTTCAGTTCCATTCCTGGATCTTAGCTGTTTCTTTTATGTACCTGTTATTAACCTTTACAATTACTTGGTTGAGTAATTTGCTTGTTCCAAAAATGTTCCTCTAAATTTTTGTCTGAGTTATCATGTTTTCTATAACATCTGTCAATTCTCCTCCTCCTTTTTGGAGAGGTACCCTTGGAGTTGAGGGTACTATTTACAAAAAACCCACCTACCAACCAACCAAACCCAGTATGAAACCTTGCTTTTAATTGGTAAGATCCATTTCCAATTTTGTAATTGACATAATATTGGTACAGAATAAAAGAGTATTTGATCCAATTCAAGTACATTTACTTTCTCAAATAGCACGGTCCACACCAAAGCATTTCCAATATGTAGCATATTAGAATTCTTTGACTTATTTTGATGTCTCTTATCTCTTTATATTCAGAATAGTATTTATTATGTAATTCTTTGTGTCAACATGATCATAATATTAGTTTTAAGTAGAACCAGCCTGCAAATCTATGCTGCCCTGTATCTTAGATTCATAGAAACAGTTGTTATTTTTATTTAAGACAATGAAGTTAAGTGACTTGCCCAAGGTCACACAGCTAGGCAATTATTGAGTATCTGAGGCTGGATTTGAACTCAGGTCCTCCTGACTCCAAGGTTAGTATTCTATCTTGCACCATCTAGCTGCCCCATAGGAATAGTTTTTAATCACTTTGGCTGGAATGCTAATCCAAGCAATGACCTTGTCAGAATCTAAGTGGCTAGTGCTATTCAGGGTCATGTGGTAGTCTGAGGGAATAGAGTCTCCAGCCAGGGTGATATCATTATCTTCCCCATCAAACTTATTTTCATCCTTTCTTAAGAGGTTCAAATTGAAATAATCTTGGGACAACTCTGTTTTTTCAATTATTATTTTATATTTACTGGTCCATGGACCATTGCACAGGTAGATAAAATATTTGTTTTTGTTGTTTAATAAAAGCATTATAAGTTTAGCCTCTGTGGGTTCACTTAATATCCTCAGTACAATTTAAGGAGCAGACAGACCAATATTGTAATTGCTGTTGTTGTTATTATTATTTCCCCAAATGGCACATAAATCATGTTATTCTCTGAACAAGAGGCCTTTTCTAAAGCTGGACTGTCTGTGATCCAATCAAGTCTATATAAATTTGTTAAATTGGATCTGAGATGTAACTGTTTTAGTTGTTCCATTATTCTAAGGCCATTTTAACAGTGAGAGGAGCAAGACTGATATTCCTGAATTCTTGATTTATGTAAATATGCCAATGAGGTACAGTTCACTACATTGGCTGGGTGTTTTGATGTCAGATCTGGTCATACTTGTTACAAACAGAAATTGATATGGAGGGGCAGCTAAGTGGCTCAGTGGATAAAGCACCGGCCCTGGAGTCAGGAGTACCTGGGTTCAAATCCGGTCTCAGACACTTAATAATTACCTAGCTGTGTGGTCTTAGGCAAGTCTCTTAACCCCATTTGCCTTGCAAAACTTAAAAAAAAAAAGAAATTGATACGGAGTGAAAGACAGTTTATCTCAAGTTCTACTAGTCATCAAAGCATTTATGTATATCTGTGATACATTGATAATAATAATGATCTTTAGCTAATAACATTCCTGAAGTTCCTTCTGAATAATTTTAAAAAGCATAAAATTATGTTCAGGAAGATCTTAATGATATTCATGTAGAAAATAGTACTTTATGGGGCAGCTTAGGTGGCACAGTGGGCAGAGCACTAGCCCTGGAGTCAGGAGGACCTGAGTTCAAATATGACCTCAGACAGTTAATAATTGCCTACTTGTGTGACCTTGGGCAAGTCACTTAACCTCATTGCCTTAAATAAATAAAATAAAAACAAAAAATAGTACTTTATGAATGGATGAAGTAATAACCCTAAAGAAAAGTTTTACCAAGCAGAAATATTCTGTTTACTGAGCATGACTAATAAAAATTAAATGTAGTAGATTTTTAGATCAACACAATGTGAATGAACTTTTTTCCCCTCTAAACCTACAGCAATAGAAGAAAGAATTAAAAAAATGGAGACATTTAAGGGCAAAAAGGTTTCATTGTCTGACTTATGGGACACTCTGCACACATTATATCCTGACTTGAAAGAAGATGAATTCCATGCAGCACTGAAGGCAGTGCCAAAAGATGGTTGGTATTTTAAATATAAAGTCAAACAAAACATTTACTAGATGCTTACTATGTACTTCATTGAAGATCAAATGAGATTTTTTTTAAAAAGATAGCATTTTGCCAATCTTATAAAGTGCTATATAAACAACTATTTATTATTATTATTATTATTATTATTATTATTATATTATTATTTCCCTTATAAATATGACTCATTGTTGCTTTTAGTGTATACAATGTTCTTCTGCTTCTGCTTACTTCACACAGCATCAGTTCATGCTAGTCTTTCCAGGCTTTTCTGAAGGCTGTCTCATGATTTCTTTTTTTTAAAATTGCAAATGTAGTTTTTAACATTCATCCATTTGCAAGCTCATGACTTCCACATTTTTCTACCAAGCTTCCTTCCCTCCCAATTCCCCATAGCAGCAAACAATCTAGTAAACATTATACATGTACACATGTGTTTAACATATTTCCATAGTAGTCATGTTGTGAAAGAGGAATAAGTATTAAGGGGGAAAATCCATGAGAAAGAAAGAAAAAAATCCCATTCACCTTACAGTTATGATTGCTATCTCTATTTCTCTCCAGGCTATTTTCCCTCATTTATACTTTCCTCTTTCCCTTCCCATTATCCCTCTGCACCAATGTTTTACTTCTGAATGATTCCTCTTTCTATCAGCCCTTCTTTCTATCAGCCCCTTTCCCTTTTCTTCTCCTTTTCCCTTTTAGCTTTTCTTTTTTAACTTTTACTTTATCTTTACTTTTACCTTTACTTTTACTTTTGCCCTCCTTTTAACAATCCCTTCTTCCCTTTTCTTTCCATTTTTACCCCTCCCCCATTTCCCTGTAGAATGGGATAAATTTTTAAACCCAATTAGGAATGTATATTATTCCCCCTTTGAGCCAAATCTATTGAGGTATTTGCTCACTGTTCACACCCTCCCTTCTTTCCCTCTACTTTAATAGGTCTTTGTTGTTTATCCTCTAATATAAGTCTTTGTTATTTATCCTCTAATGCCTTGCCTTTTCCTAGTATAATCCTTCTTTTCATATATTGATTGTTTTAACTCTATTTTGTACCACAATTGCTATGAAAGTATACTCCTTTTATCTGTTCTGATGGAAGTATAATTATCAAGAATTTATTGATTTATAAGCAACATTACCTCATAGTCACTTCATACTCACAGCCTCTATCCAAATACACTCTGTCCAATTAGAAATACAATTCTCAAGAACAGTAAATATCTTTAAATTATAATAAATTTATAACACACCCTCCTTATAAATACTCTTTCTATATATGTATACACACACACACACACACAATCCTCATGAACTAAAGTATCATGTAAAGCAAAAATCACTCAAAAACTAAATGTTTGCTCACATCATAGTCAATTTATACCCACAACCTTTGTCTAAATATGTTCCTTTCAATTGTCCTAAGTTAACTAGGGGGTTAACAAGAGTTAACTAGGGGGCAGCTAGGTGGTACCGTGGATAAAGCACTAGCCCTGGAGTCAGGAGGACCCGAGTTCAAATATGACCTCAGACATTTAATAATTACCTAGTTGTATGACTTTGGGCACATTAACCTCTGCCTTATCCCCACTGCCTTAAATAAAAATTTTACAAAAATTTCAAAAGTTAACAATTCCCCATCCCATTCCATTTAACTTTTAATGCATTTCTTAACTCTTGAATTTGAAAATTGAATTTTCTGTCCAGCTTTGGCCTTTTATCAGGAAAATTTGAAAGTCTTCTACTTCATTGAAAAGAAAGAATATGCTGAATTTTGCAGTGATTTGATTTTTATTGATAACCCAAGCTCCTTTAACTTTCAGAATATCATATTCCAGACCTTCCAAGATTTTCTTTTTAGGTTTTTGCAAGGCAAATGGGGTTAAGTGACTTGCTCAAAGCCACATAGCTAGGTAATTATTAAGTGTCTGAGACCGGATTTGAATCCAGGTACTTCTGACTCCAAGGCCAGTGCTTTATCCACTACGCCACCTAGCTGCCCCCTTCCAAGATTTTAATGTTGTTGATAAGTCCTGATTAATTCTAATTGTGGATCCCTGGTACTTAGAATGTTTCTTTTTGACTTCTTGCATTATTTTCTCCTTTAGCTAAGAATTCTGAAATTTGGCTACAATATTCCTTGGAGTTTTTATTTGGAGCTCTTTTTCTGGGAGTCAGCAACAGATTCTCTCAAGGACTATTTTATCTTCTTGTTCTAGGATATTAGAGAAGTTTTCCACTATAATTTCCTACCTAACATTGTCCAGGTTCTTTTTCTGCTCCTGGCTTTCAGGTGGACCAATAATTCATAAATTAATTATCTCTCCTGTTTCTATTTTCCAAGTTGACCATTTTTTCCTAAGAGGTACTTTATATTTTCTTTGTTTTTTTTTTCTTTTTTTTAGTCTTTTGATTTTGTTTGATGAAATCTTGGTGTCTCACAGAGTCATTCATTTCCATTTGACCTCTTCTAGATTTTCAGGCTTTATTTTCTTTTGTTAGTTGTTTTTGTTTCCTTTTTCCAAGTTAATCTAACTTTTCAACTGGTCAATTTTACTTTTAAAATTATTGGTTTCTGGGGCGGCTAGGTGGCGCAGGTATCAAAATTTAGAGAATAGTATTATATTTTTTGTATTTCTTTTAAAAGATAGAAACAACCTAAGTTTAATTACTACTTCTACTACTTACTATGTAACTTCAAGAAGTCATTTTAAACCTCAGCTTCCCCATCTGTAAAATGAGGGAGTGTTGAACTACATGACTTAAGAGATCTCTTCCACCTCTACATAAGAGATCTGAGCTTAGGACCTAGTTAGTAAAAATAATTAGTCAATATCTTCTGTAACTCTTTCTCAAGTTAATCAATTTTTAGTGTTATTTGTTTCTTTGGAGTCACAAACTCAATAACTGAACACTTATTTTTATATCTTTATAGGAATACAAAATATATCTAATATTATTTCCAATATCACTGAGGGAAAAGTTTGTATTGAGGATCTGCCCAGTATTCTGGAGAGCTTAGGAACTGATTTAAGTGATGAAAATATTCAAGAAATACTGAAATCTATTGAACCTTCTGGTGAGTACAGTAAAGTTTACACAAAGAGACAATGAACACTTTTACTTTAGCCTCTTTTACTGAGATGAAGTGAAAAGATGGAACTTGAAGAAGTCAGTACTTGAAGACAATTTTGGTGCCTTTTATATAGCAAGATACATGGGCTTCAGAGGTCAAGATAAAAATCATGGAATGGGGTACATACTCTATTCCAAGGACTCTGAAATTTCAGAGTCCTTGACTGTTTTCACTAAAATCTAGGGGACATGGTTCTGGTGTGGTGATGGTTTGACTCAACTGACACAGGAATCCTTTATTTTGATTCAGTATGAATTTTCATGTTTCAGTTATATTTCTTATAAACACAATATCATTGAATTCTGTTTTTTAATTCATTTTGCTACTCTCCTACATTGTATATGTGAGTTCCTTCTCATTCATATTCATGGTTATGCTCATTAATTGTGTTTTTCTTTCTATCATCTATACCTATTCTTTATTTGCCAGCTATCTCTTTTATGAAGTAAAGCTGTGAAAGAAAAAGTATGATCTTAACATTAGTCATCTATAATTAAAGTAGCCTCACACTCCTTCACTCTTAATGCAGCCTAGACCTTAATAACTGATTCTTATACTTTCTCTCACTTTAACTCTTATTTATCATCTGTCATATAAAATTGAAATTTAGTTTGTGACTATTCTAGGAATTATCTATACCAATGAAATTACAGATCTATTCTCTCTCCTAGTTCCTTTCCCTAAATTCCAGGGTGCATTTTATGCTTTTGAAATTAACTTCTAATGAAATAAGAGTATATATTTATAAGTGAGTCTTAAAAACACCAAAAGCCAAAGGGATAGAAAAAAGCAAATCTTAAATCAATTTCTAAGAGAGTTTTTCAGCTTGGGATAGCATTTACAAAATATGAAATTGCAGGTTGGTAATTTATCATCTATCTGTCTTTTCCTTATACACTGGAGACTTAGATTTGTATAATTCATTTATTTTGTTACTTGAATATCTAAAAATGTTTATTTCCTGTCAGATGATGGAAAGGTGGAATTTAAGGATGCTATCAATAAACTGGTTGAGTTCCAAAACAGAAAAAAGAAT
Source organism: Macrotis lagotis (assembly GCF_037893015.1). Taxonomy (NCBI): domain Eukaryota; kingdom Metazoa; phylum Chordata; class Mammalia; order Peramelemorphia; family Peramelidae; genus Macrotis; species Macrotis lagotis. The sequence goes on from NC_133659.1 coordinate 199,635,337, forward strand.
CAACGTGAGTATTGATAAAGACTCTATACTACATCAGTACTTATATTATGACATATGTTCACACACATACATATACATATATATATATATATATTTACACACACATATGTATTTTTTATTGAGTGTCTAGACATTCCCTTTTCTGAATATTAACAAATTAAATATAGGAAATGTGACATTCCAAACTTCTTGCTATTCTTTCCATATTTTAGTGGTAAAGTTTTCTGGATTTAATTATTCAATTGGTGGATGTTTTTGCTGTATCTACTAAGCATTAAGTACCTCTATGAGTTCTGTGAGGCCCAAAAAGATTTACCTGATCTCTCTTCAGAAGTGTTTTGTTTCTCATCACTGCTCCCTTAAGCAGCCCTCCCTTTTACCAGCCCCTTCCTTCTTCTCTTATCCCCTTTCCCTCCTGCTTCCCTGTAGGGTAAGATAGATTTCTATATCCATATGAGTTTGTGTATTATTCCCTAGAGTCAATTCTAATAAGAGGAAGGTTTAAGTATTTGTCTGCCATTCTCCCATCCTCCCCTTCGCTGTAAAAACTCACTCATACCTCTTATGTGAGATATTTTACCCTATTATAACTCCTTTCTCCAAGTGCATCCCTCTTTATTCCCCTTTCATTTTAATTTTTTGATAATATCACATCATAGTCAATTCATACCTATGCCTTTTGTCTATGTATATTCCTTTCAATTTCCCTAATAATGATAAAGATTTTAGAAGTTACAAGTAACATCTTCTCAGGTAGGAATATAAAGTTTAACCTTATTGCATCTTTTATGATTTATCTTTCCTGTAGTTAAATAGGAAATGTTTAATTTTATATTTCTCTTGAATTTTGGGCTTGAAAGTCAAATTTTCTATTCTGTTCTGGTCTTTTCATCAGGAATGCTTGAAAGTCCTCTAATTCATTAAATACCCATCTTTCCCCCTGAAGTATTATACTCAAATTTGCTGGGTAGGTGATTCTAAATTGTAATCCTAATTCCTTTGCCCTTTAGAATATCGTATTCTAGACCCCACAATCCTTAGATGTAGAAGCTACCAAATCTTGTGTTTTCCTGACTATAACACCATGAAAATTGAATTGTTTATTTCTGGCTGCCTCTGAATTATTTTCTCTTTGACCTGGAAACTAGGAATATAATATTCCTAGGAGTTTTCATTTTGGAATATCTTTCAGGAGGTGATGGAGAGATTTATTTTCAATTTCTATTTTACCTCTGGTAAGGTTATTGGGGAAGTTTTCCTTGCTAATTTCTGGAAATATGTCTAGATTCTTTTTTTGATCATGTCTTTCAAGTAATCCAATAATTCTTAAATTATCTCTCCTGGAAACTTTTCTCCGGGTTAGATGATTTTTTGATGAGATATTACACGTTTTCTTCTATTTTTTGTTCTTTTGATTTTTTCAGCATATCTCATGGAGTATTTGCACAATTTCTAAAATTTAATTAATTTTTAAAATTGTTTGAAGGGGAATTTGGGAGAGCTCAGACAAATATTTGACTTTACTTTGACCATCTAGGCTCTGTTGACCAAAGTGTTTTTTAAAGGAAATGTTTACGATTTGTTGAAAATGTTCAATCAGAAAAAGAGATTACAGATAGCTATCCCCTAAGCAGGAATATAATCTATAAGAGATAACCTAGGTGTCCCAGTGGAGAGAGTGCTGGGGCTGAGATCAGGAAGACCTGAGTCCAAATACACCCTCAAGCATTTATTAGCTGTGTGACCTTTGGCAAACCTTCTAGCCTCTCTATGCTGCAGTTTCCTCATTGATAAATTGGGAATAATAGCACCCATCTCCCAGGATCAAAGAAGATAATATTTGTAAAGTGTTAAGCTCACTTCCTGGCAGACTTAGTAAGGGCGCACACACACACACACACACACACACACACACACACACACACACACTATGGACTTTATAATTGTTAGTTATAATTAGTCATTCTAAAGGCAAAATGAGGAGTGTGGGTAAAAATTGTGGATAGAAAAATTTTGTTTCATTCTAAGGAATAACTTCCTGGTTTACATGAAAGTGTCTTAAAAGCAGAATGGGTTGCCTACCTTGAGAGGTGGTCATTTTCTCCCCTGGTCAAGCCTGCAACTTTTCAGAGTTGCATCTCTGTTTAAGTATTGTAGTAGCAAGAGGCCTCTGAGTTGCCTTCCAACTAGGTCATATTTTATAAGTCTGTGACTCAGTTCTCAGTGAAGTCAAGGAGAATTCTCCTAAAACACAAATACAGGCCACAAGCAAATTTTCATATGTTTCTTTAGACTCAGTAGTTTTACTTATGGCAAAGTTTTATACGATGATTATATGTACCCACAGAAATTGCAGTTGCCTCAAATATTGTCAACAATGTGACACCTGATAAAAAAATAAAAGTGGAAGATCTAAAACCTGTCCTGATGAGTTTTGGATTCCGATTAAGTGATGAAGATGTTAAACAAGCACTGAAATCTACATTTGTGGAAGCTGATGGTGAGTACTTAAGCTGTCTTTTAGGTCAATTGTTTATAGTATATGAAGGTGTATAGTCTTTTCTCAGCACAACTAAAATTTCAGTCACTCCTGAGTTGGGGTATGTTGATTGTGAGAAGGATCATGTCTTATGGAAATTTAAGTTTCTCTTTTTTGTAAATGTAATGGTAAGAAGGTAGTGTTAGGGGAAATGAGTGTAGGAATGTGTCAGACATGGCCTGACTGTCTCTTTCTTCCTCTCTCTGTCTCTCTTCTATCTATCACCCTATTCCTCTCTGTCTTTCCCCCTTCCAATACTCTTCTCCTTCCTTTTTTTCCTCCCTTTTATTTTCCCTCCCTCCCCTGCTGGGGAAATTACATAAATTGTTGGTATGACTTATTCTAGATTCTAAACAAAAAGGGAAAATAAAAAGATTCAATTGTAGGACAGTTATTGTCTCCACAAGCCAAAGAAAATGCTTAACAAAAGAGATTTGCAAGTGCATCCATTAATATAGATAAAAACATCAAATCATGTAGCAAGAAGTTTTAGGGACTGCTAAATTGACTTTTAGCTCTGCAATTACTTTTTATAAAGTTATATTTAGCATTCTTTTCTTTTAAAATTTTGAGTTCCAGAGTCTTTCCCTCTCTCCTTCCCACCAAGAAGGTAAGCAATATGATATCAATTTATACATGTGAAATCATGTAAAGCATACTTCTACATTAAACATATCTCTCTGGAGATGTTTGGTATTTTTTTTACCATAAGTCCTTTGGAATTGTCTTTAATATTATATTGATCAAAGTAGCCAAGTCTTTCACAGCTGATCACCATAACAACATTGCTGTTACTATGCACAATGATTTCCTGGTCCTTCTTTCTCCAATTCTGTCTTTTAAGGTGTTATTTTTTTGTGCCTCTTATGCCAATATGTTAAATCTGTTTTCATAATTTTCTTACATTACTCTCATTTCTTTTTCTCATTTTTTCATCTACCTGCCTTTTCACTTTCTTTTGTAACTCTTGGAAATCTTGTTGGATTTGGGTCCAATTAATATTTTTCTTCAGGCTTTTCTTGTAGATGTTTTAATGTTGTTGTCTTCTGTATTTGTATCTTAGTCTTTCCTGCTACCATATTAGTTTTTATGGTTAAACTTTTGTTGTTTGTTCATTTTTTCATCTATTTTTATACTTTGAACTTTATATGGGTTCTGTTCTCATAAGGGACCTAGCTTCAGACTTTTTTCATGGTGTTCTTCTCAGAGCTCAATCTGGAGGTCTGTAAATTTTTGGTGATTCTATGGTAGTATGGTCAAGGGAGAGCTATGGTTGCTGTTCTTCTGGTCTGCATTCTGGTCTTTAGCCAGGAAAGGTCTTGTTCTATTGTAGCCACAAGTATTATGTCCCTCTTGGCCCTGGAACTGTAACCACATACCCTGTTCACTTGTGACCAATCTATGGCACTTCTCTCCACCCTGGAACTACAACTCAGAACTCCTTATGGACAATAGAGTTGCAAGTCACTGCCAGCTATACATGGTGCCAGCTAAAGGTCTCTTTTAATTTCTTTCTGATCAGTTGTCCAACCTCCTACAATCTCTGGGTTGGGAACTCCCAAAGCTGCTGCTTCACCACTTTTTTGGCCTCCTCCATGGTCTACCACTGGTACTACCTCTAAGTAGTCTCTATGCCAATCTCCATCATGGTGTCACAGACCTTGCTTACTGACCTCCTAAGTTTTCTTAGGCTTGAAAAATATCTCACTTTGACTTTTTTTGCTGACTCTACCAATACAAATTTTATTTTAGTAATGATTTTAAAGTTGTTTGAAGGTTAAGAGATTTCAGCTAGACTGCTGCCTCTCTATCATTTTGACTGCTCTGCTCAGCTGTGAACTTTTTAAATGATTCCCTCAAGGTCAGTCCAGAGCATGGACTCCTTTTCATGTCAGCTTTCAAATGTCAGACTCTTCCTGATTCATTAACTTTGAGGGATCCTAGGATCTTTGGAATTCTTAGGACCCCAGTGTTATTTCCAAGACTGAAACTTCCATTTTGTTAGACTTCTGGGGCAGAGCCAAGATGGCAGCATGAAGATAACATGCTCCCAGAGCTTCTCCCTACCAAAAATAAGTGAAACCTCTATTGAGACATTCAAACTACTGATTCCACCAAGAAAGAGAGAAGATGCAAAGAAGTTTTCAACTGTAGACATCATGAAGTATCTTCAGTGATGGTCTGTCTCTTTGGGGGGAAAGTGGAAGTAAAGTCCAGGAGTCTGGAGAGCAGGAAAGCCAGCAGGAGGCTTTTAGCCCCAGTGCAATCCAGGTTCCCAATAGCTTAACAACAGCAGAGGTCCTGGCAGCTAGATAGTAAGCCAGCAGGAAGGACTTCAGCCCTAAACAAAGTCTGAACCCTGAGAACACTGGGGTAAAAGACAGAACTGGCTTGGGAACAAACTACTATTAAGTCAGAATCTAGACATAAAGGAGGAAAAAAAAACCATCTCTACAAAGGCAAGGCCTGGACTACAAAGGAAACATCTTGGCCAATAGCAAGCCAGAGATCAGTCCCCAGCCCCAGCAAAAAAAAAAAAAAAAAAGAACAAAGATGAATGAAAAATCACTCGCAGAGAAAGTATCAAAACAATATATAAGCTGGACTATAATGTAAAAGTTCATCAAAGATCTCAAAAAAGAATTTAAAAACCAAAGAAGAGAGGAAGAAGAAAAATGAAAAAAAGAAATGAAAGTCATGCCAGGAAAATTATGAAAAATTTACCAATGAAATCAACTCTGTTAAAAAATAAAAATAACTAACTGGAAAAGGAAACACAGAGGCTAAATGAAGAAAATAAAATTCTAAAAATTATAATTGAACAAATAGAAACCGATCTGTAACTTAAAATCATTTGTAAAGTTTTCAGATGAGACCTCCAGAGTCTTCCCAGTACATAAAATCCTTTAAGCATCATAAACTGCTAGGTCCTGAGTCAGTGTCTCTGCAATTTATAATCATTTATAAGGTTCTCAGGTGAGACCTCCAGAGCCTCCCAGGACTTTGAGATCTTTAAGATTCTTATAATAGGGCAATTAGATGGTGCAGTGGAGAAAGCACTGGTCCTGGAGTCAGGAGGTCCTGAGTTCAAATCTGGTCTCAGACACATAATAATTATCTAGCTGTGTGACCTTGGGCAAATCACTTAACCCCACTGCCTTGTAAAAACTAAAAAAAAGATTCTTCCAATTAATTAGATTAAGGGTTAAGTACCCGGATTGGGGAAGGGCGGGGCATGGTAAAGTAGGAGAGAGAATAGACCTTCCTTCACTTTACAAGGTGTTAAGTAGCCTGGATGGGGAGGTGGCGGGGAGGTAAAGTATGCAAGAAATAGACTTGAGGGGAGGAGCACAAATAGTTCAAGAAATGATACAACTTTGGACTGTATGTACTTGAAAGATACTTGAAAAGGGGATAAGTTAAAAAATCATTATAATTAAAATTTGATGCAATTTGAGTCAATGCTACTTATCAAGAAATCAATTAAACAATTTTTGATGATATCTTGATGATACTATGAGTTTATCAAGCAGTTAAATAACCAAACTGTGATAATACCTGATTAATATATTAGAGTAATAACACCAAGGGAAGAGGCAAAAAAGATTTATAATTTTAGAGGGAAAGAAGGGATATCAATACTAAATTCTATTCAATAGATTTAGGGAATAAGATAAATTCTAACTTGTGTTTAAAAAACTAACTTTATCTACAGGGAAGGGGGACTGGGAAAGGGAAAGATAAGGGAAGAAGGGACTGATAAAAGGGAAGGGAGGGGATAAGTGAAAATAAACTGAAAGTTAAATTGTTAAAACAAAAGTCAAAGGGGAAAGGTATTAAAATTTTGGTGAGGAAGAATAAGAGAAAAGGAAAGAAAAAATATAAATGGAGAAAGATAACAAAGAAGAAAATACAGACTCAGTAATCATAACTGTAAATGTGAAGGGGATGAATTGTCCCATAAAATGGAAGTAGATAGCAAAATGGATTAAAAACCAGAATTCTATAATATGTTGTTTACAAGAAACACATTTGAAACAGAGAGATAAACACAGGGTAAATATAAAATGTTGGGACAAAATATATTATGCCTCAGCTGAAGTAAAACAATCTGGAGTAGTGATCCTAATCTCAGACAATGTAAAAGCAAAAATCAATCTCATTAAAAGGGATAAGGAAGAAACTACATCTTCTTAAAAGACACCATTGGTAATGAAGCTATATCATAACTAAATATGTATGTACATAGTGATATAGCTGCTAAATTCCTAGAGGAAAAGCTGAATGAATTACAAGGAGACACAGACAGCAGAACTTCAATAATGGGAGACTTCAATCTTCCTCTTTCAGAGCTAGATAAATCTAAAAACAAAATAAACAAGAAGGAAGTTAAGAAGGTGATGAAATCTTAGAAAACATAGATATGATAGATCTCTGGAAAAAATTTAATGGGGATAGAAAAGAATATATGTTTTCTTGGCAATACATGGCACCTTCACCAAAATTGACCTTGAACTAGGGCACAAGAACCTTATAATCAAATGTAGAAAGGCATAAATAATAAATACACATTTCTCAGACCATGATGCAGTAAAAATTACATGTAACAAAGGGTAAGGGAACTAATTGGAAATTAAATAACTTTATCTTAAATGACAGGTGGATCAAACAACAAATAATAGAAATAATCAATAACTATATATCCAAGAAACTGATAATGAGACATCATGCCAAAATTTATGGGATGCAGTGAAGGCAGTTTTGAGGGAGAAATTTTTTATCTCTAAATGCCTATATGAATAAAATAAAGAAAGAGGAAATCAGTGAGTTAGGTATGCAACTAAAAAAGCTATGAAAAAGTACAAATTAAACAACCCCAATTAAATACCAAACTAGAAAATCTGAAAATCAAGGGAGAGATGAATAAAATTGAAAGCAAGAAAGCCATTGAACTCATAAATAAATCTAAAAGTTGGTTTTATGAAAAAGCCAATAAAATAGACAAACCTTTGGTTAATCTGATTTTTTAAAAAAGAAGATAACCAAATTACCAGTATCAAAAATGAAAAGGGTGAACTAACCACCAACAAGGAGGAAATTAAAGAGATGATTCGGAGCTGCTTTGCCAAACTTTATGCCAATAAATTGAATAACTTGAGTGGAATGGATGAACATTTACAAAAATACAAACTGCCCAGATTAACAGAAGAGGAAATAATTACTTAAACAACTCTATTTCAGAAAAAGAAATTGAAAAAACCATCAATAACCTCCCTAAGAAAAAGTCTCCAGGTCCAGATATATTTACAAGTGAATTCAACCAAACATTTAAGGAACAATTAATTCCTATTCTACATGAACTATTTTCAAAAATAGGAGAGAAAGGGGTTCTGACAAACTCCTTTTATGACACCAACATGGTGCTGATATCTAAACCAGGAAGAACCAAAACAGACAAATAAAATTATAGACCAATCTCTCTAATGAGTATTGATGCAAAAATCTTAAATAAAATTTTAGTAATAAGACTACAGCAATTTATTAGCAAGATAATGCACCATCATCCAGTTGGATTTATACTAGGTAGGCAAGATTGGTGCAATATTAGGAAAACACTCAACATAATTAAACATTACAATAGCAAAACCAAATGCTCATAGGTTGAGCTAATATAATAAAAATGACAATTCTACCTAAATTAAGTCACTTATTCAGTGCCTTACCAATCAAACTACCAAATAACCACTTTACCAATCTAGAAAAAAATGTAACAAAATTCATCTGGAGCAACAAAATGTCAAGAATAGCAAGGGAACTGATAAAAAAGAATTAAAGGAAGTTGGCCTAGCTCTACCAAATCTAAAACTATGCTGTAAAGCAGCAGTCATCAAAACTGCCTGGTACTGGTTAAGAAATAGAGTAATGGATCAGTAGATTTTGATAGGTTCAAAAGAAACTACAATAAATGACTACAGCAATTTGATAAACCTGAAGACATCAGCTTCTGGGATAAGAACTCACTATTTGACAAAAATTGTTGGAAAACTAGAAAATATGTGACAGAAACTGGGCATAGATCCACATCTCACACCCTATACCAAAATAAGATCAAAATGGGTACAGGATTTAGACATAAAGAGCAATATCATAGATAAATTAATCAACCAAAAATACTCAATCTGTCTGATCTATGGAAAAGGAATAAATTTATGACTAAGCAAAAATTAGAGCACATTATAAACTACAAAATGATTAATTTTGATTCTATTAAATTAAAAGTTTTTGCACAAATAAAATCAATGCTGCCAAAATTAGAAGTTTCCCAGAAATCTGGGAAACGATCTTCACAACCAGGAGTTCTGATAAAGGTCTCACTTTTAAAATATATAGAGAAATTCATCAAATTTAGAAGATCACAAGTCATTCCCCAATTGATAAATGGTCAAAGGATATGAACAGACAGTTTTCAAATGAAGAAATTAAAGCTATACATAATCATATGAAAAAATGCTCCAAATCATTATTGATTAGATAAATGCAAATTAAAACAACAATGTGGTATCATCTCACACCTATTAGATTAGCCAAGATGAGACAAAAGGAAGATGATCATTGTTGGAGAGGTTGTGGGAAGATTGGGACATTGATGTCATTGCTGGTGGAGTTGAATGGATCCAACCTTTCTGGAGAGCAATATGGAAGTATGCCCAAAGAGCAATAAAACTGTTCATACCCTTTGACCCAGCAATTCCAATTCTAGGTCAATATCCAGAAAAAATTACAAAAAATGGGAAAAGTCCTACATGTTCCAAAATATTCATAGTGGCTCTTTTTGTAGTGGCAAAGAATTGGAAATTGAGGGGATGCCCATCAATTGGGGAATAGCTAAACAAGTTATGGTACATGAATATCATGGAATATTATTGTTCTATAAAAACCATAAAGGGTCAGACTCTAGAGAAGCATGGAATGACTTATGAGTTCTGATGCTGAGTGAAGGGAGTAGAAGCAAGAGAACAATATACACATCAACAACAACATTATGAGATGAACATACTTGATGGAAACAGCTCCTCTTGGTAGTCCAAAGAGCTAGGACAACTGTATTTGACTGGTTATGGACTATATTATCCCCATCCAGAGGAAGAAAAATAAAGCAAAACAAAACTCATAGAAAAAAAACCCACTTCTGTATCTCATGAAAACTTGATAAAAATTATCTCTAATATATCTCTTTCCCTTAATTCTAATTCCTCATGCTGAAATTGTAAACATGTTTATCAAAATGTGTATACAAAATGCTAACTTGAATGTTCCTTACTGAGGTGAGGTGAGTAGGGAGGGAAGGTGGAGGGAAATTTTGTAACTTGGAAATTTGCATGTACATATGGCTGAAAATAAATAAATTAAAAAAATAAACTTCCTTTTCAGGATCATTGTTTAATACTTAATGCTCTTAATGCTCAAGTGGGGAAACAAATGTGCATGTTCACATGCACACACACACACACACACACAAACACACACACATACAGCAGGCAATGCTTATGCTTAGAATCTTCCAACTCATCAAATTTGTTTTATCTGCCATGGATTTGCAATTTGTAATTTTTTTTTTGTATTGCACAGAAGAGGCTCTTCTTGATCGCTGAAAGAAACTGAGGGTTTTACCCTCCCAGATTATTTTTTTTGAGTGGTCATTCTTTGTGTCTTCTTATCTCTCTCTCTTATCCAGTTCTAATGACTGAATGAATGCTGCCTTAGTCAACTGTGACCTGGGAAAGACCTAATTTTTAAAGGTCAAGGATTCCCACTATATTAAAGGCCATCTCTAGTCATGCTATTCCATATCAGGTAAATGGACCCAGACTGCTCCAGAGGAGAAAGTGAGCACCCTCTCATCCTAATCTAATTCACAGGCTTGCCATAGCATCCTCTCCCTGATGTTATGGTCTTCTTCAAAAATGAAGGACAAATATCTGCTTAGGCAGGAAGAAAGAAGCTTCTTCCCTCACCCCTCATGGGAAATCCTGGAAGAGAGAGATAACATTCTACATACTGAATATGTATGAAGGAGGGGGAGGAAAGGAGGGGAATCACCTCCCTTTTTAAAATCTGAGTCATCTAGTCTTGGTGCAGTAACCAAGAAAAAGATTGCTTGGAATGACAATCTCATGATGTAAGCTTTTAGGGTTGAGCCACATATGTCTCTGCAGGTTACCAGGGGAATTGGATCCATCCAGGGGATGGATCCCACAAGCTCATCCCCACATGTGTTCTGCAACCTAGGATATATTTACGTTGGGTTACCATTGTCCTTGTTTTCCCCTGAACAGGCCATTTTTTGGTGAATAAAATTCACTTTTACAATTGAGTATTTGACTTCAAAGTCAAGTATGTTAATCTTCCAAAATAACTATATGCCTGGGGAACTTGATTCTGACACATTTGTATAAGCAGGGAAAAAGAAAATAAAGGATATTTTCTTTCCCTTTCAGTAAGCTTGGAAGTCTTGTATCCAATGAGTGAAAGATGAATTAATTTTTTGAAAGATGAATTCTAATAAGTATCTACTGATAAGTAATTTTCCTCCAGAATGATAGAAATTCCCATAAGGAGATGGAATAATGTAACATGATTTTTTACATTGTGTCATACATCATGAAATTTTGAAACATGATTTTACATTGTGCCATACATCATGAAAGGTTAAGAAATTTATTCATAAAATGGAGATAAGTAAATGTGCTTGAATAGCCTGGGAACTCACCTGATTTAACAGTTGGCATTTATATAGTACCTACTAATGTCAGTCACTGCTAAGTACTTTATAAATATTATCTCATTTGATTGTCACAAAAACCCTAGGAAATAGGTGCAATTATCCACATTTTGCAGTTGAGGGAATGAAAGTGAATTGAATTTAAGTGACTTCATACAGCTAGAAATATTTCTAAAATTAAATTTGAACTCAGGTCTTCCTTATTCAAGAGTTAACCCTCTTTCCACTTTACCATGTTACTGCAAACCTTTGGATTATAATCAAGGTATGGCTATGAAAAATGGATTGTACTTAATCCTCATTGTAATAAAACTAGGGTTTTGTGATTGTTGAGGGACCAATTTCAATTAAATTATGAGATCAGAAGCTGGATTGCAAAGGTTGAGGAGTGAGTGAGAGAACTAGAGACAAGTGCAGACAGCTAATAAATGGAAAAGAAATAAAGGAAATGATAGTATAAAGGAAAATTTTTAAGGATGAGGGAAACAGGTAAGTTTAAAGGTTGTTGGGATGGAATTCTTAGATAGGGAGAGTGTGAAGATAAATAAAAAGGGAGATGATTAAGGAGGCAATTTACTAAATTGTAGGAGCAAAGCTAAGTGTACAAGTTTGCCTTTGGCAAATAAAGAAGCCTCTCCATTTATCAGACCCTGGAGGAAAGGAGGAGAAAAATGGGCATTAAATCAAGGAGCTTAGACATGAAAAGAAAATAAAAACGAGAACTTAGAGAAAATGCCTCAATTTTTTTTTCAGTGAAGAAGGAGGCGAAATCCTCAAATGAGAGTATATAAGAAAATGTTGTGAGAATAAAATGGATTAAGAAATGGGGGTGAAGGATTTGAACATAGAGGATAGTGCAGTACTAAAACAATTTAGCTATAGGGTTGAGGTTGAGAAGGACAAAAAATAGTCAGAACAGAAGTAATGGGGGGCTTCTAGGTGGTGCAGTAGATAGAGCACTGACCCTGGAGTCAGGAGGACTTGAGGTCAAATTTGGCCTTCAAACACTTAGTAATTATCTAGCTGTGTGATCTTGGGCAAATCACTTAACCCCATTGCCTTGCAAAAACCTAAATAAATAATTAAAATTATTCAAATCTTTTTTTAAAAAAAGAACAGAAGTAATAACATGTGGAATTATTAATCGTTGGAGGTCATGATAAATAACAAAGAATAAGTATTAGGAGGGTTATGCATAAGGAGAAATAGAATGTTGGGAGATTATGATAAGATAAAGAGAAATGTCAGAGTTGTTGATCATAGAAAGGGAATAATGGTTAGATCTAGGCTCTATGTATGTTAATTTTGGGATTTGGATCAATAAAAGACCTTATTATCTGTTTACTGATCCAAAACTTTAAGGATCCTTTTCTATTGCCAAATGACTTATCGCTATAAAAATAACTCTTCTGAACAACACAAAAGAGAGAAAAAGCACTAATGAAATTGTTAGGAGGAAATGGTTGTCAAATTACTTCCTGGGAGGTACCTTTTCCACTTTCTCTTATTTGTCAGGTTTTCTTGTATCTCCAGTGGTCTATCTTAATTGTCTCCTCCCTTTTACAGATGAAGGGAAAATAGAATTTAAAGGCTTAATCGATAAATTGATGAAAACCAAAAGCTTAACAAAGAGCCAAAGTGAGTAGAACTATTTTCTTTTCTGTTTTGGGGGCATATGTTGCAATTTTATATGGATGGGTAAAATATATTTATGTAGCATTCACCATCTCCATTCCTTCTTAGTATTAGCCTTTCTACAATGGGCTTCTTACATGGCAAACTAGAAATGCTAAGTGTCTTGCTGAATATTTTTTTTATTTTAATGATGAATTTTGGGTTATTCACAGTATCTATCTAGTGCTTGGCATCCTTGTTTAAGCATTCTTGCCTATTTATTGGTTCAGTCAGCCAACCAGTATTCACTGAACAAATATTGTGTAAATAGTAGAAACTTACACTCTAATTAGAGAAGCAAGATATTAAACGCAGAAATGTTAAAGACTAATAAAGGAATCAAATAAATTTATAAAATGAAGTTATAAGAATTATTATGAGACTAATTGCCTAAAGAGTAATACAGACCAAAAGAGAAATCTCTTTGAGTGGGAACTAGTTGGAAAGATTTCGTGGAAGATGTAGGTCTTGAATCATCACCAAAATTTGCTAATTAATATATGTGATTCCCAAACAACAAAGAAGACTCAATGGTCAATTCAGAAATTCAAGACTTTGACCAGAATAAGCAAAGCTCTTTGATTTTTATGGCTTCATTTCCATCCTCAGGCCAAGACTTAACTGTGGAGAATCTTCATGGCAACAGGGTTAATTTAATACCATAGTATGGCTATTGTGCATCCCTCTACTTTTGAGTTTATTTATTCTAATTAATGAGGGAAAAGTAACTGGTCTGGTCTTAAGATTTTTTTTGTTTTGTTTTAGCTTAGTTTAGGTTTATAGTGTTCCTTAGTTTTTTCTTTCCTTTTTTCAAAAATATATTATTGAGGTCTTTTTCCCCATATTACTTACATTTCTTCCCAGTATTGCTTCCCAGATAATCATTCCATGTAGTGAAGAATCTTTTAAAGAAAAAAAAGAGGGGAAAATAGGGAGAAAATTGATTTATATATTGAAAAAATTATATATATATATATGTATGTATATATATATATATATATATATATTATATATATATATATATATATATAGTGTTCCATTTCCATGGATTTATCTCTGCAAAAGAGTAGGAAGATGTTTTTTCTCATATCTTTTCTTTGCCACCATTCTTGTTTTTTTTAATTCTATATTAACTTTCATGAACCAGCTTTTTCAATTAAGCTCTGGGAGTTTTGTCAGTTGTTGAAGAATGTAAAAAGCTTGACAATCTATATAATCTGGCTCTTACCTGAACCCCAGAGAAAGATAGCCTCAGGAGAAGTATAGGCATATTGGCAAGGGAATAAAGTGTTATCCAATGACAATGCAGTTCATTATATCATAGAACATCTGAAGTCGATCAGTTTACTACTAATTAAATATCATTGAGAATGTTATAAACAATCAATTTGTAAATGACATTGATTTCTAATAAGTCACTCTGAAGAGCTAAAGAGCTTTTAGGCATACATCATACTTTAAATATTCCTTTCCCTATTATTGTTGCTCTGAATTAACATTGTTCTTGTGATGGTGAGATAATTGATTAATTTGATATTTCATCAAAAAATGGTAATTTTTTTAATGGTACAAAGCTGGAGCAAATGAATATTTTAGTTAATTCACTTCACTGACTTTAAAGAATTTCTTTAGTCTCATCAGCTGGACTAATTTTACACTTTTATTTTTATATCCATAAAGGAATACAAAATGCACGTATCATTGTTAATAATATCGTTGATGGGAAAGTGAATACTGCTGATGTGGTATCTACCCTGAAGAGCTTGGGGGTTGAATTAAGTAAAGAAAAACTTGCAGAGATTATAAAATCCATTAAAACTGATGGTGAGTATTTCAACTGAATCTCAGATTGTTTTGGATATCTATATTTTTTCAACTAGAAAAATTAAAATTACAGTCATCCAACAATGTTAAGAGTTAGGTGAATATGGCTCTATGTCCAGATTTCTTCTTCTTGGAAGGGGAATTAGGATAATAGTATGACATTATCAAGAGGTAGAGAGAAGAGGGAGGCACCTGATGAAGTTTTTCACCCTTTACCACCCTGATATATAAAACACTATCCCACAGGCTCACACCATCAAACTTCTTTAGCTAGCTATGCAAGAACATAATGTTGGGTGAAATAATCTTTCAGAGGGAAGGGTGGACAGTGTATTCCATAGGAGCAATATTCTACATGTGTGTGAGTGTACAAATAAAATTACAGCAAGGTCTGGGACTTTAAAATAGAATGTAGTTATAATGCCATAATAACGTCATTGTGTGACAGTGGTTAGTTGTGAAATTGTGTGAATCAAATTAAAACAACTTTAAACTAAAAAAGGCAGCTAGCTGGATAAAGTGCCAGGCCTGAAGTCAGGAAGACTCATCTTCTTGAGTTCAGATATGGCTTCATATCCTTTATTAGCTGACCTTGGCCAAAGCACCTTAACCCTGTTTTCCTCAGATTCCTCATCTGTCAAACGAGCTGGAGAAGGAAATGGCAAACTACTCCAATTTCTTTACCAAGAAAACCCCAAAGAGTATTATAAAGAATTGAACATGATTGAAACAAGTGAACAGCAAAACTAAAAGGGAAAGGGAGAAAATTTCCTAAATACATTCACTAAACAGGAATAGAAGTAGAGGTACCTAGAAATTCAGAGATAAAGTTTGTAAAAGGCAACACAGCAATGAAGTCCTTGGTTTTAGATGTCAATATACAAATGTACAAATGACCACTCCATCTTAAAATCTATAATTAACAAGGGAGGAGCAGGGAGGAGCTAGGTAGTACAGTGGATAGAATACCAACCCTAGAGTCAGGAGGACCTGAGTTCAAATCTGGTCTCAGACATTTAAGAATTGCCTAGTTGTATGACTTTGGACAAGTCACTTAACTCTGTTGTCTTAAATAAATAAAATTTAAAAAATAAAAATATAAACAAGGGAGGAAGCAAATAACATCGCAGATTTAGAGAATACAAATTTCAAAAGATTTAGAGAAAATATAGGAAAATAAAATTCTTCAAGGGAAGAGTCAGCTACATCCTCAAGAATGAAATCCTAAAGAGAGGAAAAGGAAAGAATTCTGTTGAAGAACAAAATGGGCCTAGAGAGTCCAATGTGACTGCCCCGAAAACTCATCAACCAACTAAGGTTTTAAAAGATAAATATAGAAACTTAAATGAAGGAAAGGTGGATTATAAAAGTTTAGTATAACTAGAAAATAAGGGTCAGAGGCATTAGATCTTAGCATTAAGTGAAAAAAGCAATGAAAAAATTGAAAAGTATAATAAAGGAAAGGTAAAGAAAACAAAAAGTGTGGGTTTTTGCTTTTGCCTATATTGAGGAAAAGAAGCGGGATGAGTGGGATGATGATAAGGTATTAAGAATAAGCATTAGATCTGGCCACCTCTTAATTTTTTGTGTTTTCTCTTCCAAGGAATTAATCTTTGAATTTTTCAGGCACAGAATAAGAATGACTAACAGGGAAATGATGCCTAAGATAAGCAGGGAAATATTAAGCTGCCCTGATTTCGAGTGAGCAATTCTTGATGCTGTATAGAATGCTAGAATTAGGAAAACCTGAGCACAAATCCCTTCTCAGACATTTACTGACTGGGTGACCTCAGGCAAGTTAACCTCAGCTTCCTCATGTATAAAATGAGGGAGTTGAGTTCAATGACCTCTAAGGTCCCTTCTGCCTCTAACTCCATAGTGAAATATGAATAGTTGTTTTCTGGTTTAACAAATCTTGGAATGTTCTCAAGGATATCCCATGTACACACTTAAAGATGACAAACTCTCAGTTGATAAGCCAAAATGAATAAATGAAAAAAAAGCATTTGTTACATTATTGTGTAAATTATTGTCCTAAATACTGGGATATAAATAGAAAAGTAGGATAGTCCCCATCCTCAAGGAGCTCACATTCTGAATAGGAGAAAGAAATACATATAGGAGGTTTCAGCTGCAAGTCAGATGGAAAGACCCAATAGAGGGGTAGAGCCACAAAACATATGGTAATGCATGTTCTTCATGGGCATCTAGGTGCACAATGGATAGAGTACCTGACCTGAAGTCAGGAATATGAATCTTCCTGAATTCTGGCCTCAGATACTAGATGTATGACCCTGGGCAAAGCACTAAAGCCTGTATGCCTCAGTTGTTTCATTTGTAAAATGAACTGGAGAAGGAAATGGTAAGCCACTCCAAATCTTTGCCCAGAAAATACCAAATGGAGTCATGATGAGTTGGACACAAATGAACAAGGCACAATGCATCTTTTTTTGCAAGGCAATGGGGTTAAGTGGCTTGCCCAAGACCACACAGCTAGGTAATTATTAAGTATCTGAGGCCAGATTTGAACTCAGGTACTCCTGACTCCAGGACCGGTGCTCTATACACTGTGCCACCTAGCCACCCCAACAATGTATCTTTAATGTCATTAATAAAGCTGTTTTGGTCTCTAATATTGAACCATCTGATGATGCCAAGACAAGGATAGCAAGAATTTTCTTTTCTGGGTCCTCATTAACTGTGGCTTCTGAGGATATGGTGATTATAATACAACAGATGAAATTGCCATATCTCATCTCCATAGGGTTATGTCTTTGAACTATTGGCTGCAGGGGCTAGAAGAAAGTAGGACTGGAGGTCTGAGAGTATTAAATTTCCAAAGATCTTGCCTTCTGTTTTCTGGCATGTCTCCACTGGCATCCAAGGAAAAATGGTGATTTAAATAATTGATCTGCCCAGAACATGCTGCCTCCTTTTTTTTTCCCCTCAGGATGCCTTACTCCTTTTGTTAGACTAAATCAAATGACTCAAATAATCCTTATTCTAATCCAGGCCTTCTAATCCCTGTGACAGCTAGTTGTCCCTTTCCAACTCATTTTGTAAATTCACTGATATGGAAGTATAAATGTCTGAGAAGTGAATAAAAATGACAAAAACCAAGATGGTGAGAGATGATCATTCTACAGCTAGATTCTGTAATCACTTTGTATTTGGACTGCATATATAGAAAACAAAGAGCAATTTTCTGGAGAATGAAAGTTATGAACATTGAAGGATGAATAAAATTTGCTTCCCCCTAAGATCAATAATGAACTTTCAGGGACTCTAGGGCCCTAGGCAGTTTTTACTGCCTGGGTCTTAGTCAGTATACCTATATCAAAATCTGTTCTACAGGATCCCCATAAGAATGAGGGAAACTTCAGAATATAGTTAACTCATACCTTTCCCCTTCATTAGAAATGTTTCAATTTTTTAGCCACTGTGGGGAGGATCTAGTGTGATTCCAACTTAAAATATTCCTAATATACCTCAGACAGTGTGGGCTTGAGCTTATAGGGTATACCATCTCTCTCCAAAGTTTAAATTGTTTTTGTTTTTTCCTCTTTTCTAGAAAATGTAAAGATAGAGTTTCTGGACATGGTCAACAAATTGATTTCAAGCAAAAATGCATTGACGGGTCAACGTAAGTTTTGTGTTGTTATGATGCACTATAACTTTACATAGAAATTTAACTTTATATATCTTTTTTACCAACTTCCCTTTTTCCCTCTTTTAAACATAGGAGTGTTATCATTTATGGAAATCAAGAAATGCCAAAGTTCTTGCTAATTTAAAAATATATTTTGTGTACCTTCTGTGTATAGAATTATTTGGTTGATGGATAAAATTTGTGGTCCCTGTCCAGAAGGATTATTGCTTGAGAGAATAAGGGTGTAGATTCAGAAAAGTTAACTTTTTAGGAGTTAAATAACTATACAAGATAACACTGACAGAAATTTCACAAGGCAATATAAGGGATATTGTGAGAAAACTAATTTCTCAGTGGGTGGGATAAACAATCATTATTCATAGAGGATCTTGAAAAGAAGATAAGGAAGGATATGGTGGAAGGGAAGGGAAGGGAAAGGAAAGCACTAAAGATTTTTGGAGTCGAAATTTCAAAGAATTCAGAGAAAAAAATAGAAACCTGTGGCCTAAAGCACTTGGGGGGAGTTAGTTCAGAGAGAGATGGTAAATTCTCAAGTATGAAATTTTGAATAGAGAGAAAAAGAAATAACATGTGAATACTCATCATTAGCAATCATAAAGGTGGCTGAACAATGATCCAAGCATTACCCTGTGGTAGTGACAGCCAGACTTGATGGTCACAGGCAATGAGTACTTCATTGCGTATCAAGTCATATACTCATATATTGGAGGACATGTGCTATTCTTCCAGAGAAGATGGGGAGAGAGAAATTTGCATAGGATGGAGTAATTTAGGAAGGACTTAACAGAGGAAGGAGTTTTAATTAGACATCAAAGAATGGACAAAATTGTCTAGCTCATAGACTAGAGACTTTATAGAGCAGGTAGAATATGAGCCAGACTTTAAAGGATGAGTAAAATTTGTTACCCATTAATGCCATTTATGAACATTCAGAAACTATAGAGCCAATTTAGGGCTCAGATTAATACTAGGGAAAGTAATGTCTGGGTTTTCTTATGCTTCCATAGTCTAGGTTCATGGATTTCCTCTGGAGAATCCATGGGAATAAACTCTATTTCATAATTTGCTTTATTTGTACTTTTTAGCATTTCTTACAGGTGTTTAGCCACATGAGCTAGTGGAGAAAGAATTTGGTGTGGTTCATATTTAAAATAATTATAAAGTATCTCAGAATCCTTGGGAGGTCTTGATAAACAATAGATTTCAACTAGACTTTCTAAAATCTTATTAGCTGGCCAAGCAAGAATGTGTTGTGAACCTAAACATGTTTTACTATTCAATTTCTAATTTGGAAATGGAAATCTATGTCTCCCCTTTCTTAAAATTTACACTCTAATGGGGGGGGAGGTGAGAAAGTATCCCAACCACCCCTAAACACACCCAACCACAATGTGCCACAAGGTTTTTGACATCTGTTGGTTTGGGCCAGTTAGGTGGTACAGTGGATAGAGTACTGGTGCTGGAATCTGGAGGACCTTAAGCTTTGTTACTAGCAAGCTTACCCTGAGCAAGTCACTTAACCCAGATTCCATCTTTAAGGGAAAAAAAAGAATAATCTTAGATTAATCACAAACCTCTTTGCAGCATTTGCATTGTTTGTTTTGCTAATTGGTATTTTTTCTAATTATATGTTATAAAAGTTTTTCAACATTCATACATATGCACATTTATAAGTTAAATAATTTCCTTCCATCCTCTTCTTAATGAACATTGTATATGTACATTTGCATTAGCATGTTTATATATTAGTCATTTTCTGTATGACATATTAAGACTAACGAAAAAGAAAGAAAAGCACAAGATAGGAAGGAAAAATAAGAAATTTAAAAAAGTGAACATAGTGTTCATTTAGATTATGTAGGGTTTTTTTGCTTTTGTTTTGTTTTTCTTTTTCTGGATGTAGATAGCATTGTTCTTAACAGGTCTCCCAGGACTATCCTAGCTCTCAGAATTGCTGAGAGGAGCTGTATCCATCAAAGTTTTTCCATTCACAATATTTTTTGTTAATGTGTACAATGTTCTCTTGGATCTGCTCCCTTTGCTCAGCATCAATTCCTGTAATTCTTTCCATGCTTCTCTAGAGTTCAACCATTCATGGTTTTGTATAGAATAATAGTGCTCCATAACATTCATATACCATAACTTGTTCATCCATTACCCAATTGATGGGTATCCCCCCATTTTCCAATTCTTTGACTGGCATTATTTGTTAACCAACCAATCTTAAGAGGAAAAGAGATTAATGGAATCATAATTCCATGATTAAAAATCATAGGTTTATTCCTTTATTTAAGGCTTTGAATTGTGACAATGATGTCATATATTACTCTAATGGTATCTTCTCAGAAGCAATGAGTATTTTATTTGATAGTTCTTCAGGTGCTAACATTTTATTCTTCTGTAATTCTAAGAAGCTTGGGAAACCTTTTAATTCTTAAACCATTGCAGTATAGCCTCAAACCCAAGAATCCTGGATCTAGAAAGAATGTATTTTCCTTCTTGGCATTTTTTTCTTAGACTTCCTTATCTGGAAACTCAATAACTTAATATGTTTTCACTTGATTTTATTTACCTTTAGAACTAGAAAATGTGCATACAGTTCTTTCCAATGTCACTGAAGGGAAAGTTGCTCTTAAAGATTTGTTACCTACCTTGGAATCCTTGGGGATTGACTCAAGTGATGAAGCTGTCAAAAAAACACTAAAATTGATTGAACCTGATGGTAAGTACATCATTTGTCTATCAAATTAATGTATACAAAATATGTACAAATTAATGTGTACAAATATGTACAAAAATACATTATTTCCATTTTCTCAGTCTTGATTTACTCATCTGTGAAATGGAGATAATAATACTATCTACCTCCTGAGCATATTGTGAGGATCAAATGAATTGACCTGGAAAATGTTTTACAAATCTTTAAGTTAGCTATATAACTGCTAACTGTTATTATGCTATTATTGGGCAAAGCTATGATTTCCCTCATCTCTACCATACAGTGTAAGAGAATAATGATGAGGGATAGAGTTCTAGAAGGAAATCATATGGGAGAAGGGAGGAGAAGGAATGTTAAAATAGTGTATGAAGTGGCACTTCCATCAATTTCACAGAAGTAACTCTATCCTGATAGTACTATATCAGGTAATCTGATATTTTAATCTTATTTCAGTATGCTATTTCTAGGTTACATTAGCATAAGGAGTTTCTAACTTAATTCTTGAGTCCCTCTCTCTGGTGTTTTCATCACCACGATGGCACTCTTCACCATACTTAGGTGTTTTATGTCCATGTTTCATTTGTGTTGATGTGATCAGTAGGTAATTCATGATGACTTTTTGTTGCAAAGTGATTACCACAGAAAGCCTCTTGCTGTCCTGAAGTTACTGTCAACCAGATTATTTGAAATCATTTGTCAATTTTAGATTTTTGGGATGTCTTAGAAATTCATTCAGCATCCCAGGGAAGGTTTTGATGATCTAGTATTCTATCAGTAAATTTGCAATCAGGAAGATTCATCTTCTTAAGTTTGAATCTAGCCTCAGACAGTTGTGCGACCCTGGGTAAGTCACTTGACCCTGTTTGCTTCAGTTTCCTTATCTGTAAAATTAGCAAGAGAAGGAAATAGTAAACCAATTCAGTATCTCTGCCAACAACAATAAAGAGACACTTCCCATAATATAAGCTCCTTAATAATTGAATTGGTCCAGAAATTCCAGAAAAACCTATGTATGGTTATGCAGATTTTAGTTTCCTGCTTCATCACATTCTTCCTCTTTTCCTCCTTACACATATGTATCCAAAGGTTCACATCAGGGAGAAGCTGGCATTTCTCCAAATGAAGGATACTAGGGGGTTGCCTCCAGGAGAATTGTGAATGAATGAATGATGTGTATTGTAAATGACTTGTAAAGACTCATGGCAGACATTCTGTAACCTGTCACCATGTGTTGAAGAAGAGGCTCTTTGATTGCCTGTAGATGTATTCAAAGCATTTTATCAGTCTCAGTTATGGTGTTTGAGTCTTATTCTTCAGGAAGGCTGGCAGTTGGTGAAGATAATGGTGCCAATGACTTTGTGAATTCAAAAGATCTAGAGGGTTTCCTTATCAGCCAACCCATCATTCCAGAGTTTGGGTTTCACAACGAGCACAAAATTGATAACTTGAGGAATAAGGAAAAATCTTGAGAAGTCATTGATCTTTGGGAACTTAGCCCAGGAATAACTGAGATACAAGCCTAGCAGAAAATCATGTGTATCTGGTCATGATGGAAAAAATGCTCTGTGGGAAGTGGATTAAGTTTTTAAGTTTAATCTACCTCTATCTCTTTTTTTAAGGTGATATAGGAGGATTATGTCAATGTATTGGGAAAAATATTTATATTTTTCTGGCTATATTTTGAAGTAAATTAATTTGTAAAAGATATTTCAGGGGGGTGGAGCCAAGATGGCAACAAGAAGGGATGAAGTCTTAGGTGCTCTCTGATAAAACTTGAAACTAAGGACTCTAACTAAACTTTCAAGAGACAGAACCCACAAAGGGACCCAGTGAGGCAGTTCTCCTACCCAAGGTAACCTGGAAAAGAGCAGAAAGGCTCTGCTCCCCAGGGTCAGAGGGGTGGCCCGGCAGAGTGGTGGCCCGCCAGAGCGAAAGAACTTTAGCCTCACGGAGAAAGCCCCAGGGCACTGGGAGCCATGGCTCACAGCAGAGGGGGAGTCTCCTGAGCTGCACCCCGGGGAGCACCGGGCACAAAGTGGGGGAACAGCAGGGGATCCCTGCCAGAGTGAGCACGTGGAGCCCAGCCCTCAGGGCACACAGCAAGCAGCTTGGTCATTCTGCAGCCCAGATCCAGAAACAGAAGCAGGCGGAGTTGGTAAGCAGGAGCCTCCAGGGCATGAGCTCATTGAGCTGAGGGAGGGGCGTGAAGAGAGACTGCAGAGCTCTGTCCACTGCCTCTGGAACAGGACTCTGGGGCTCTGACCACATTCAGATCCTGATCTCAGTCTAGGCCCCCCCCCCATAGAACAGCAGGCCCCCCCCAACCTCAGCCCCGTGGCAGAGGGGGGCACTTATGGTCATTCACAGACCAGGAGGAAGGACAGAGCCTCACACACTGAGACCCTTGTGGGAGTGTCCCAAAAGCTCAGGAAGCACCCCCAAAACAGGCCCAGGCTGGGAAAATGAGCAAGCAGAGAAACAAGAGGAAGACCATTGAGAAATATTTTGCATATGAGCCCAAGAAGGATCAAAACAGTCAGTCTGAAGATGAGGAAGCACAAGCTCTTGCATCTAAGGACTCCAAGCAAACCAGAAACTGGGCTCAGGCTATGACAGAGCTCAAAAAAGACTTTGAAAAATCAAATGAGGGAGTTGGACGAAAAACTGGGAAAAGAAAGGAGAGAGATGCAGGAAAAACATGAAAATGAAGTCAGCAGCTTAGTCAAGGAAATCCAAAAAAATGCTGAAGAAAATAGCATGCTAAAAACCAGCTTAGGTCAAATGGATAAAACAGTTCAAAAAGTTATTAAGTAGAAGAATGCCTTAAAAAGCAAAATTGGCCAGATGGGTAAAAGAGATAAGAAAACTCTCTGAGGAGAACAAATCCTTCAGACAAAGAATAGAATTCAGGAAGATTGATGAATTTACCAGAAATCAGGAATCAATACTTTAGAACCAAAAAAAATGAAAAATTAGAAGAAAATGTGAAATATCTCATTGAAAAGACAACTGATATGGAAAACAGACTTAGGAAAGATAATTTAAAAATTATTGGAATACCTAAAAGTCATGATCAGGAAAAGAGCCTTGACATCATTTTCAAAGAATTACTACAGGAAAATTGCCCTGATATCCTAGAAGCAGAGGGCAAAATAGAAATGGAGAGAATCCACAGATCCCCTCCGCGAAAGAGATCCCAAAAATCCAACCCCTAGGAACATTATAGCCAAGTTCCAGAACTCCCAAGTCAAAGAGAAAATATTACAAGCAGCCAGAAGGACACAGTTCAAATATCATTGAGTTGCAGTCAGCATCACATAGGAATTAGCAGCAACTACATTGGAAGCTCATAGGGCTTGGAATATAATATACTGGAAGGAAAAAGAGCTTAGAATGCAGCCAAGAATGAACTACCCAGCAAGGCTGAATGTCCTCTTCCAGGGAAAAAGATGGACTTTCAATGAACCAGGGGAATTTCAAATGTTCCTTTTGGAATGGCCAGAGCTGAACAGAAGGTTTGATCTTCAGATACAGGACTCAGGTGAAGCATGGAGATTGGAGGAGAGGGGAAAAATAGGAGGGACTGAATGAGGATGAACTGCATGCATAGAAAAATGATACTAATAATATTCATATGAATCTTCTTAGTTAATAGAGCAGGTAGAGGGAGCTTTTATAGTTGAAGCACAGGAGAAAGCTGAATTCGAAGATAAAATATGGTGTAAAAATGGAGTCAATAGAAAAAAAGGGAAATGGAATGGGAGAAAGAAAAAAGGAGAGGGGGAATAGTCCAAGATATTTCACATAATAAGATTTTTTTATTACAATGAACTATTGCAATGATATGGAAGGGGGGAGGCAAGGGGGAATGAGGGAACCTTTGCTCTCATCAGAGATGCCTAGGAGAGGAAACAGCAAATATACTCAATGGGGTATAGAAATCTGGAGTAAGAAGGAGGTGGGAGCCCGGGGGGAGTGGTGGGGATGTGAATAAAGGAGGAGAGGATGGACCATGGGGGGACAGTGGTCAGGTATAACACATTTTCTTTTTTACTTCTTGCAAGGGGCTGGGATTGGAAGGCCTGCCCAGGACCATAGGGCCAGGTGGATTCTGGGCCTAAGGGGTGGTATGGGGGCTCAGGGCTTCTTGGCCCCAAGACCAGAGATCTTTCTGCTCTGCCACTCAGTGACCCTACGGCAGAGTCAGAGTGAAAGGAGAGAGAAAATATAGTACATTGTAGTGGAGAAATAAGAAAGGAGGGATTTGCGATCAGCAATGGCAACATTGGAAAAATACGGAAGTAACTTTTGTGATGGACTTATCATAAAAAATGTGATCCACACGTGACAGAGTTGTTGGTGTTGGAACAAAGACTGAAGCACATTTTATTATTATTATTATTTGGGGGTGGGTGCAGGGCAAGTGGGGCTGGGTGGCCCGCCTAGGGCCACATAGCAGGGTGATCTTTGGGTGTCTGGAGCTGGATTTGGTCCCTGGTGCTCCTGGCTCAAGGGCCAATGCTCTGTCTGCCACCTAGCTACACCTACTATTATTACTATTTTATTTTATTTTGGGTCTTTTTTTTTTTTCCTCTTCTTTTTGGTTTTTGCAGGGCAGTGGGGATCAGGTGGCTTGCATGTCACATGGCTGGGTGATTGTTGGGTTTACGAGGCTGCATATGGACTCAGGTGCTCGTGGCTCCAGGGCTGGTGCTTCGTCCATTGCGCCACCTGGCCATACCTACAATTATAACTATTATTTTTTTAATTTTAATTTTTTTCTCTCCCCTTTACTTTTTTCGCCTAAGCAAGTCTATCTATATTCATGGGGGTAGAGGGGTATTTTGTTTACTTGTAAACAAGAATATTTTATTAATGTAAAAAAACATTTGTACAAAATGAGAATAAAAAAATAAATTTGAAAAAACAGAGCTCAGGTAGGCTGCAAGTCCTAAGAGGAACATAGGGCAGGAGGGAATTGGGGCAGTAACAAAGATAGCTTCTCACCTTTCTCTTTTTGGACATCTCTGGTCCCATCTCTGCTGTAAGTGTTGTTTTACCCATTTCTTTTGCTTCTCAGAGGCTTTAAGGTATTGATTGCTTCTTGACCTCTTCTTTAGGGAGCTCGAGGTATATCTTTAAACATTGTGTTTGCTTGAAAGGGCAAAAGAAAGAAGAATTTGATTCACCCATGGGGGAGAGAGAGAGAGAGAGAGAAGAAGAAGAAGAGGAAGAAGAAGAAGAAGAAGAAGAAGAAGAAGAAGAAGAAGAAGAAGGAAAAGGAAGAAGAAGAAGAGAGAAGATGAAGAGGAAGAAGAAGGAAGAGAGAAGAGGAAGAGGAAGAGGAAGAAGAAGAAGAAGAAGAAGAAGAAGAGAAGAAGAAGGAGAGAAGAGAGAAGAGGAAGAAGAAGAGAGAAGAGGAAGAAGAAGAAGAAGAAGAAGAAGAAGAAGAAGAAGAAGAAGAAGAGAGGAGAAAGGAGAGAGGAGAGGGAAAGAAAAAGACTGTTCTCATAGTCTTGGTGTTCTACGCTGGAAAACTTCCTCTGCATCCGGGGTCCCACTTCTGCATGAGTAGGCATTGGTTAATAAGTGACCTCATGAAAGAAAAAAGAACAAAAGTAATTAAAATTGTTCATGTTCTGACTTTATTACTTGACTATTAAATTCCCTGGACTATTTGCTACACACTCTTACTATGCTATAGATATAGCAAAAAAGATTAGTTTTCATTAGGGGGCCTTTGGCTTCAAACTTTATATATATTGAGGTAGCCTATATCTATGACATGAACTTGTTGGCAACTATCTGGAGCTAGAATAGGTTCCAACCCTCTATCTACACAAAAGTAAAAGAAGTTCCCCTGAAAAGTTCATTTTTCATTGACTTTATAGATTTAGCTTTGAAGTCTGCATGTCCGTCCTCTCAAAAAATGTAAATTATGTTTTTCTCTTTTACAGATGATGGAAAAGTAGATCTCAAGGATATGGTCAAACAATTCATTAAGGGGAAAAAGTCACTAATAACCGAAAGTGAGTAATATCTGTGAGCTTGTTTAATTCTGCTTTACTGCATAGATTGGAATTTTTTCCCCTGCCTTTCCAACAATATACTTTTATCTCATTTTTAGTTTTTTAAAAGTGGAAATACAGTCTCAAATGAGGTCCCAGGAATGTCAAACTTTTTCCTGTATTGAAATATTTTGATAGTAAACTTTTTTAATAGATTAAAAATCTGGAAGCTTGTTTTTCAAATCCTGCCTCTAACCCTTAAGTCTATGACCATAAGCAAGTCAAAAAATCTCTAAGGCTTATCAGCCTAATTTCATAAGATGGGCTGTAATATGATTGATATTCCACTTATCTCTGTTATATTCACATGCTGTGTGGATGCTACTCTGAGAGATACTATGGTGTATCAGAGAAGCTAGTAAGAGAGTTTCAGTATAAATACAGAAATTTTGTCAATTTGCAACAGTAAAATAAATGGATAAGATAATAATATAAAAGAGGTAGTATAAAGACCACCAAATCCTGTTCTGGACAATCCTATTAAGAGCTATATGAATTTCAGTGCATCTCTTTAATGCTCCTATTTCCATTTGTGTTCTTAGCCACCCTGGGACCTGGGGAAAAGATCTGAATGATCATAGTTTGCTTCAGACATACTTTGATCTAAGGCATCTTAAGGAAGCCCTGGATAATAACCAATGTATTTAACCAAAATCCTTAACATTTTTATAGTTGAATCTGAATTATCTAGTGAAAGTAGCTGCGAGTCAAAGCTTCCTCTGCATTCAATTATGAGCCAAATATGGTTTCCTCAAGAAGACAAAACCTAAATCTGTCTTAAAGTTCAAGTAGTAGACTGGGGATAAAAGGCCAAAAAGGAAATGTCTAGTAGCCAAAAAGGTCAAGTGAACATATACTACTTCTACTCACATCAACCAATGACCAACCCAGCAATCTGGCATTGATTACTAATCAACCACTTTCAAGAAAAAGACAGTTTTATTACATCTACATATTAAATGTGGGATATTTATCCTTTTATTTTGATATTAATTCACCCTCCAATGTAAAGCCTTTTCATCAAACATGAACTACTTTATATACTTCATCCCAAAGAAGTAAGCTGTAAGTAGTTTGTTTTACTCATTAACTCCACAATCCATCATCTCCCACATCATGCTAAACTGATATTCCTGAAGCACTGGACAAACCATATGACTCCATTGCTTAAGAAGTATCAATGTTTTCTCATTTCTTTTATGAAAGATAAAAACTCCTCTGTTTTATGTTTAAATCCCTTTACAATTTGGTTCTAACCTATCTTTCCAAGCACCTCACTATGCTGATAAGGTACTGGCAATTTATTAAGTGCCTGTTATATACCATCCCCAGTTCCAAATGCTAGAGATTCAAATAAAAGGCAAAACACAGTCCCTGACATCAAAGAGTGATTCAACAGATGAAATAATGAATAAAGGGAAGGAAATGGATTTAAGAAGGGTTATGAAAGGCTATAGAAGGTAGGATTTTAGTTGAGTCTTAAAGGAAGCAGAGAAGTCAATAATTGGAATTGACAAGGAAGAGGTTCCAGGCCTGGAGCTATATCCAGAGAAAATGTCTGTTGTTGAGAGATGGAATGTTTTGTTCTAAGAATAGTGAAGAGGCCAATGTTTTATTGAATGAAAAAATACAGTTAAGGAGGGAATAAGGTGCAAGAAACCTGTAAAGGTAGGAGGTGACTGGGTTATGAAGGACTTTGAAATGCCAAGCAGCAGATTTTATATTTGCTTCTGGAATAAATAAGGAACCACTGGAGTTTATTGAGTAGGGGATGGGGAATGGCATGATCAAACTTGCACTTTAAGAAAATTTAGGACTTTAGTGACTGAATGGAGGAGGTTTGAAAGAGGAGAGATAGGCAGGTTGTTATTGAGACAATAATCCAGATGTGAGGTGATGAGGACCTGCAATAGGGTGGTGGCAGTATCAGAAGAGAGAAAGGATCAGATTCTAGAGATGTTGCAAATGTAAAATAAATAGCTTTCACAGCAGATTAGATATTGGAAGGAATGAGAGAGAGTAAGGAATCCAGTGATCATAAGAGACTGGGAGGATGATATTGCCCTTTATGGTAGGTAGAAGGAAGGTAGAAGGATAAGAGGATTCAGGCAAAAATATAATGAGTTCTGTTTTAGACAGAATTCATTAAAATGAGTTAAAATGTCTACTGGACGTTGTTTGAGATATATGAAAGGCAGTGGAGATGAGAGACTGGATATCAGCAGAGAGTTTGGGACAGAATAGGTAGATCTGAGAATCATCACCATAGTGATTCCAAAATCATAGAAAGGTGATAAGATCACCTAGGGAAGTAATATACAGAGAGAAGAGAAGAGGGCTTGGGACAATCCTGGGGGATACCTCAAGGTAGAAGGTATGATCTGGAGGAGAATCCAGCATAGGAAACAGAGTGGTGACTAGATAGAAAGGAGGAAAACCATGAAAGAGTGTTGACTTGAAAACCTAGAGAGAAGACAGTAGCAAGGAAGAGTGATCAATAGTGTAAAAGGTCACAGAGAGGTCAAGGAGAATGAGAACTGAGAAAAAGAGCATTGGATTTAGCATCTAAGAGATCATTAGCAATTTTGGAGAGAGAGAGAGTTTTGGTGGAATGATGATTTTGGTAGCTAAGACTTGAGTTACAAATATGTCCTTAGACACTTATTAGATATGCTAACCTGGGAAAGTCACTTTACGTCTTCCATCCTCAGTTTTTTCATCTCTGAAATGGGGATTATAGCACAGCTAGGGCTGTTGTAAGGATCAAATGAATTTGATATTTGCAAAACCATTGGTATAGTATATACTCTATAGCAGGTTTGCTTACTTTCCTTACCTCCTGAAGTTCTTCAAGGAAGGTTTTCTGGAATTTTTCCAGATGTTAAACCCCACCCTCAACCACAATGTGGTTATATTATAGACTTATCTGTGAACTTGTTTGATCCAAGATTAGACTATAAGATCTTTGAGGCTTAAGTCACTAACTTGTATACCCAACCCATAGCACTTAGTAAATGATAGTTAATCATTGGTCATCTTGCAGAAGTTAATTCAAGACCTAGAAGTAGAAGACATGTTTCCCATTCTATTCTGCTTTTAACTTGCCTAAAGAGTTTCACCATTCTAATCTCCCTTATTTCCAAAAGAGTAATTTGGTTAGATGATATCTGAGGTCCCTTCCATCTCCAAACCCCAATGGTCAAATTGTTAGGCATGATCAGAAGATTCTTGGTTATTAGGCTACTTGAGTGACATAAGATATCCAAGAACTTCCATATTAGAAAATGAATAGGAGCAGTTAAGTGAATAGAATACCAGCCCTGGAGTCAGGAAGACCTGAGTTCAAATGTCCTCAGATACTTAATAATTGCCTAGCTGTGTGACCTTGGGCAAGTCACTTAATAACCCTATCACATTAAATAATTAATTAAAAACTTATAAAAAAAGAAAATGAATACTGTCTTCAAATAAAGTTTTACTTATTTCCTCAGAAAGACATATAATGATTTTAATCTTCGGTTTTTCTAAACAAATAGAAATACAAAAAATACAGGATATTGTTTCCTCTGTATCCAATGGGATGATTCATGTTGAAGATTTATTACCTGTTCTGGAAAGCTTTGGAATCAAATTAGAAGATGGCAAGCTTAAGGATACCCTGGAATCTATTGGAACTGATGGTAAGCACAACTTTCTCTCAGGTTATTTACATAGTATATATGAGACTATGTTTGCTTTCTAATGGTAAAACTAAAATTTCAGTCACTTGCTAAAAAAAAGATAAAATTGAGGGATGGAGTAAAGTGATCCGGCCAATCACCTTTCCTTTTAGAAGTGTCTTCCCCCTTTTTAGAAGAGAAAGTTGTTTGAATGGTGATGGGAGTAGAGGTACAGGAAATAAAAAAATTCAACGAACTTTTACAAACAACTCCCTAAATCTGGATATATCATGCAAGAAATACTGATCAATACAAGAAAATCCTGATACGTCAGCTTTACCTTTTATGATTTATGTTTACTGTCTAATTGAAGGTTATCATTATCATGCAAGGTTCTCTATAATGTAAACCTGTTTGATACAAGATAGCATCTGTATTCCCTGATGGCCAATAAACTATATCATTATAAATACATTATAGGTATTTTACCTTACTTAAAAATATTTATTAAATTTCAATGACTACCTGTTTCTCTAGTATTAAATATCTTCTTGACTTTAAAGTACTTCACAACTTGGTCCTTTCCTAGCTTTCCAGGCTTTTTATACTTTACTCTCCTTTTTTTTTAAAAAGTTTTTATGAGGCAGTGGGATTAAGTGACTTGTCCAAGGTCACACAACTAGGTAATTATTATGTGTCTGAGTCTGGATTTGAATTCAGGTCCTCCTGACTCCTGGACTGGTGCTCTATCCACTGTGCCACCTAGCTTCCCCCCAAGGATATCTTTACTTAGCAATTGAGATCTTTGAATTCTACTGGATTTCATTCTAGGAACAACCAGGGACTGGATCTTTGCCTTGATAGGGCTCCAACAAGTTGGAACCAAGATATGTCAAATCAGACCCCATTTATTATAAATCACACTGGTTTAAGACCTCAGTGAAAGGTCTAGGCTTTTATAACTGTCATTTACAGACTTGGACTGGTAGAATGTACTTATATTTTTCTTTGACTTTAAATGTTTGCTTCATGTGATATCTTTTTTGTAGTGTGTATATCTCAGGTGATCTGGGTCTAAATAGCACCTTTCATATTTCTTTCTTTTCCCAGTCCTTTACACATTTTTGTTAAGGGTTTCTTCAATGTTCACTTTGCCAGTAACCTGTCTTCTTATAATCTGGACATATCAGTCATCATGTCAGAGCATTCAAATATTGCTTGCAATAGGTTACATGTAACAGGGATAGAACATATTCCTTGAAGTTTACTTGGAACTGAATTGAATTCCCTTTGACCACTTCTAGAGATAATACTTAGTGCTGAAAATCTTTGGAATGACAAAAAAATTCCTTGTTCCTTATGAGAAAAACAAACTATATCAAAGACTGGTCTTTAAGCCACAAAGTTCTGCTATCCATTTTACTAGCAGAGATGTCTCTTCTTCCTCTGTTACTCTCTTTTCTGAGAATGTTTTGTTTGAACAGAGTTCTCTTGGACTCCTTGTAGCAAGAGAGGAGATTTTGCACCCCTTCCATGTCCCTAGGTTCTGAGGGGACTGCCTAAACATGGAAATGAGCACAAATGCTACCCGGCTTGGACCTGGATCTCAGGGTCCCCAGCTGCCTCTTCTGCTTAGGTTTCTTCTCCTGATTATGAGTTAATGAATAGCTAAGCTTGGATGGAATATTTCCAACTTTGGAAGTAACTTCATGAGTTTGCAAGTCTAACTTTGGATTCCACATTAGGCAGCAGCTGCCACTACAACTTTATTAGAGAAGATGACCACCGACTTACTAAAAGATAATATCCCTTGAAAAAAATGACTTGATAAGTTGTTAGTTCAGCTGAAAGGAAGTGACTATACAGCAGTCCCAAAAAATGCTTTCATATTTTGAAGTTTTAAGTATCAGTCTCTTAGGAGAATATAATAGGAGTTGTTGGTTACTGTTTCATATCTTTCTCAGTATATTTTTGATCATTTTGTTTTATCCTTTTATCAAAATCCTATCTTTTGGACAGGAGGAATAAATAGCTGCACTTAACCTGATCTACCTTGAACACTGACTACTTTTGTGATCACCAGTGGGGGAGATTTTGGCATGAGTCATATGTAAACTTCATATGTGATTTCACCCAGGGGTATGGGCAGGGAAAGAACCAGAAATAAAGGAAAATAAAAGAATCTGGATCTCCTTTTTAGAAATCATGATACATTAGAAATTAACCTAATCTAAACAGATCCTACAGCTGGGGTCACTTAGTGAAAGAAGCCATTCTTAGCCCTTTGATCCATGTGCCAATCTTCTAGCTACATGACAATAATTTGAACATAATGGATTTGATTCCAACTGACACATTCTAGTGATTTTATTAGGTCTGATAAATTAATAGAAGCAATAATTTAAGTAAAGCAGCAAGATATAAGATAAAGCCATAAAATTCATCAGTCTTTCAGTGTATTACCAACAAAACCCAGCTGGAAGATCTGAAAAAAGAAATTGAATTCAAAATTAGTAGAAAATTAGTAAAATACTTGGAAATTTTCCTGTCAAGACACACACATTGAATATAATTACAAAACATTCTTTATAAAAATAAAGACATAGTTAATTAGGGAAAATTAATGAATAAAGCCAATGTCATACAAATGAAACTATTAAGGGTTATTATAAAGAACTTAAAATTATAAGAAAATCATCTGGAAGAGCAAAATTTCAATAATCTTAAAAGAAATTATAGAAAAAAGTGGGAAGGAAGTGAAACTAAAATTTCAGACAATACTACAGTTACTACAAAAACACACCAAATTTCAGACAATAGTACAAATCAAAAATATTGAGTTCTGGTTAAAAAGTAGAAAAGTTGATCAAAGAAAATGATTCAGTACATAGAGGACTGAAATAAAGCAGCTTTGTGTGAAGAAAAACAAGTCCAAAGTAATCAATTACTGGGTCACAATTTGATTTTAAAAATACTGTGTAAATTAGAATTTGAGTTGATAGAAAACAGGCTTACATCCACATTGTATACCATATAAGCCCCAAGTGGCTACAAAGACCACATTTAAACTTTTTAAAAGACCATAATATTAACAAATTAGGGGAGAATGGAAAAAAAAGATATGTTTCATGATTATGGATAAGGGAAGAGTGATAAAGATGATTGCAGGACATAAAATTGATAATTTTGATTAAAAAATTGAAATTTTATACAAACCTAATGAAACAATACAGTTAGAATTAAAAGGAAAATATTTAACTGGAAAAAATTGTACAGAAAATTTCACTGAGAGGCATATAATATGCAAGAAATATATGAAATTGAAACAAATATATAATTAAAAAGAGAATTTCCTTAATAGCAAAATAGTCAAAAGATAGGAAGAGGCCAGTTTCAAAAAAAATAAATTCAAATTATTAGCGATCAAGTGAAAGATGCTTCAGATCATTAATAATAAGAAAAATGCAAAATAAAACAATTCTGATGTGTCTTACTTATACTCAACAGATCAACAAAGATGACAAAGAAAATAATAATTTATAGAGGCTATATGAATGATAGTCATATTAAGTCACTCTTGTTGAGCTAGGATTTGGAATTCTGGAAATATGATCCCCAAATCTCTGAGTTGTGTATGCTCTTGCTTCTAGTGATTCTATTAGATACATGCCCTAAAGAGATCAAAAAACAGAGAGAAAAGTTCTATATGTATGAAACTATTTATATAATAAATAACAAAATATCCATGTGACATTTTGTTATAAAGAGTTGCAAATTAGGTGCCTATCATTTGGAAATGGATGAATGAACAAAACATGTTCTATGAATGTAAAAGAATATTATTTCTCCAAGAGAAAAAATATGAAAAAAGGACAAATTCAGAGTAAGATAGGAAATTTTGTATGAATTTCAGAATGAAATGAGCAGAATTAGATGAAATATTTGTATATTGACCACAACAATATAATGAAAAATAATTTTCAAATACTTAAGAATGCTGATTAATGCCAAGGCGAATGATGATTTTGGAAGAATGATAACAGATAACAAAACATGCATAGAGTCAAAAGAGAACTTTCTGAGCTTCATTTCCTTGTGTATAAAATACTGCTATTAATATTTTTCCAGATTGCTATGAGGAAAACTATATAAAATGCAAAGAGTGTTTGAAAGTGAGTGGTTACTATTTTTGTTCTTGTTCAGTTGTTTTTCAGTGACATCTGATTCTTTGTGACATTATTTGATGTTTTCTTGTCAAAGATATTGGAGTGGTTTGTATTTCCTTCTCTAGCTCATTTGACAAATGAGTACTGATGGTGAAGTGACTTGCCTAGTGTCACACAACAACTAAGTGTCTGAGACCAGATTTGATCTCAGGAAGATCAGTCTTCCTGACTTCAGACCAGGCAATCTATACCCTGTACCATTTGACTGCCCTTGATTATTATTATTATTAATAATAATAATAATATTAACAATAATTAATATTAATAATATTAATAATAACCGCAGACCATGTTATAGAGTTTTCAGCATCATTCCATGATTCTTTGAAAGGTGAATATAATTGCTTTGATTTTCTTCAACTAATGGCCAATTAAATTCAATTATATTTAGCTTTATCTCTTAGTATTTTAAATTATTTAAGCAAATGGCTGCTACTGAAGTGCTTGACAATAGTTTTTATTTTTATATTCTAAAAATATTGAACAGAACAGAGCTAATGATAGACCAGCAATCAGTCAATAAATAAATGCCTACGATATGCAAGTCCCTTCACTGAACACTAGGAAAATGAAGAAGGGTGAAATATAGACCCAGTCCCTATAGTCTAATGGGGGAAACTGAAAAGTTAAACCGAAGTTTAACCAATCAACTTTATTGAGCTTTGTATTAGGTATTTACTAGATACTCTATGATATATAAAGATGCCCTTGATGTAGGGCTTACCATCAAACCAGAAATAAACATAACATAATAATGATGAAATAATAGAAGGGAGAGGGAAGAGAGAGGTTGGGAGGGATAGGAATTATGAAGTCCAAAAGAATATAGCTACTGGGAAATGATGAGATGACTAAACTGGGCAAATTCTTTAAAAAGAGAATTTGGGAGAAGGTCACCATGATCCATTCCCTATGCTTTTCAATCAGAGGGAGGGGAGGGGTCTCAGGGATAGGGGGAACTAAGGAAATGTGAGAAAATACATTTGGTTATTATTCATTGAAACCATGCTCTTATGTTTGGTTATGTTTGTGGGAAAGCATTTACTTTAGGAAAAAAGCAAAACAAAAACAGCACAACACTCTTTTGAAGCAACTCTCTTTCATTGAAGACTAGTAAGATATGTATCAAATGAATTTTCATGAAAATAACTGGTTATATATGAGTGTTTTTTTTAATATTTTACACATTTAAATGTAGAATTTAATAATAGTTATCCTCCCCTTTGAACCATTTTTGTGACTTTTCTAAGCTAATATTTTTGCTTCATCAACAAAGAATGACATAGAAGAGTAGAATTAGAAGAAAATTTTCATTTTATGAGAGAGAAACTAAGGTTCAGATAAAAATTACCCATTCGTGGTAAATTCAGCTAGTTAACCCTAATGATGGTATTTCTAAGTTTAATTTTCTCCAATGAACTATCTCAATTGACTTTTCCCTCCCTTTTGCAGATGATGGAGCAGTGAATTTAAAGAACTTTGTGAAAAAATTAATTAAGGATGAAAAATCTCCAAAAGATAAAAGTGAGTAAGAATTTTAAAATTTAAATTATTAACAATCATTCTATTGCTGTTTCTGGAATATAAATTTTGATATTTTTGTGAATTGTGACTTTTTAGATTTAAGAATTTTACTTTTTACTAGATTTTCTCCTTTCCCTTCTTTGCTCACTTTCAGTCCTTTATTAATTTGCACTACTTTTAATAACAGTTCACCCCTTGCTGCAATATTTGATGAGTGAAGT
The DNA here is from genome assembly GCF_037893015.1 of Macrotis lagotis. Taxonomy (NCBI): domain Eukaryota; kingdom Metazoa; phylum Chordata; class Mammalia; order Peramelemorphia; family Peramelidae; genus Macrotis; species Macrotis lagotis. Next base: position 199,672,243 of record NC_133659.1, read on the forward strand.
TTAACCAATCAACTTTATATCAACTACTATACTTTGTATTAGATATTTTACTAGGTACTATGTAATATAAAAAGATGCTCCTGACATGGGGCTTACCATCTAGTCAGAGAGATACATCACATATTAGTGAATAAAATAGGCTTTATAATATAGAAGAAACAGGACAGGGTAGCATTTTTAGATTTTCTCAATGCTATAGATAGGAAATATTTTAACAATATTTTATTTTCCCCTAAATTATATGTAAAGACAATTTTTAACAATCATTGTTTTTTAAATTTTAAGTTCCAACTTTTTCTGCTTCTCATCTTCCTTTCCTCATCCCTTCCTGAGATGGCAAGCAATTTTATATAGATTATATATGTAAAATTATGTAAAATATTTCCATATTAGTCATGTTATGAAAGACATATCAAATGGAAAAAAACAATAAAAAATATAAAGTGAAAAATAGTCTGCTTGGATCTGCATTCAGACTCCATTGATTCTTTCTCTGGAGATGGATAACATTTTTTAATCATGAATCCTTTGGAATAGTCCTGGATCATTGTATTGTTAAGAATAGTGAAGTCATTCATAGTTGATCATTGTACAATACTGTTACTGTGTACAGTGTTATAGATAGGAATTATTATGAGTTCAGAGAATGGAGAGAACTCTGTAGACTACAGTGGACTGGGAAGGCTTCATGGACTTGAATTAGGCTTTGAAGAATGAATGAGAATTGCTACTCAAGGGTGCAATTCGGAAACTTCTAATTTCCAGGCATTCCAAAGCTAATCTATGACTCAGATCTGGATTTAGTTAAACAAATAAAGATCTTCTGCTGCCTTTGTTGAAACTCCAATGACCCAATGAAAATGTATACATAGATTTAGTCATGTCATCCTCTTCTCCAAAGGTTCTTTGACCACCATTCAGAACCTTCCACAATTTGGTGTCACATCTCATACTGCTCTACTCTGTCTATATTATTCTACTGCCAAACTGGACTATTCAGTATGCCCTCTATAATGTCCACACACTTCTGTTACCTATGCATAGAATATCTTTCTCCTTCCCAACTTTTCATTTGTTGAAGGTGAGCATGGGATGTGGTGCAGTATCAGAGACAAGATATCAAGTCCAAAGAACTCATAATAAATCACTTTATCTAGAGCACAGAATGTGTAAAGGAGGCTAATACGAAATGTTTGAAAAGATAGGACAGTATCAGATAATGAAGGACTTTAGATGTCAGGTTGAGGAGTGTATATTTTATCCTGAAGAAGAAAGACAACAGGATAGAGACATGATTAAACCTATTTCTCTTTTTTTAATTTTATTTAAGGCAATGGGGTTAAGTGACTTGCCCAGGCAATTAATAAGTGTCTTATTTGTACTCAGGTCCTCCTGACTCCAGGTCCTCCTGACTCCAGGTCCAGTGCTTTATCCACCTAGCTGCCCCAGTTAGATCTACTTCTTAGAAAAATAATTTTGGAAGATTTGTGAAACTTGAATTGAACATGAGAATTGGAAGGAAGGAGATTAATTATAATGATAATACAATATTTCAGACAAAAGATGATGAGGACCTAAACTAGAGTGGTAATTGTTTGAATGAGAAGAAAGTGTCAATTGTGAAAGATGTACATGTGTAATCAATAAAAGATGATGTGGCTACTTTGATATGGGAGGTGAAAGAAAGGGAAAGAGCCAAGGATGACTCCAAGGTTATAAACCTATATGACATGAAAGAATAAAGTTTGGAGAAAGGGGGAGATATAATTTAGCAGGAAAGGTAATGAATTCCTTGTGGAGCTGATGATTCCACTGCAATATCTGAGCAGAAATATCTAGTCAGCATTTGGTAAACTGAGATTAGTATTCAGGAGAGAGATGATTTTATATGAACCTACACATCTACATATTCACGGAGATTTTCTAGTCATGTAGTAGAGATAATAAACAAATATGTGGAGATGATAGACAAGAGAAAGAATGGAAAGACAGAAAAGGAAAATGCTCAAAGCAGAGACTAGGGAGACCACAATGAATAATGGATGGGAGAAGGATAATTCAGCAAAGAAGACTGAGAAGCAACAATTGGACTCTTAGAAGGACAGAACCATGCCACAAAAACCAAGAGAGAAAACAGTATCAAATGTATAAGTGAATGTTTCTTTAGTTGTCATTTATCTCGATCTCTCCTTCAAGATGAATGAGAACTGAGGAAAACCCATTAGACATAACAGCTAAGAGATAGTTGGTAACATTGGACAGAATAGTTTTCAGAGTGGAAGGGATCATAACCAACTCATAAAGGATTGAAAAGAGACTGGGAGATGAGGATATTAAGAGAGTATGCTTAGGTCACTCTTTAAAAGTCAGTTGACTGTGAAAGAGAGAAAAGTTAAGGGGCAAAAACATATGAGGGTCAAGTGAATGATTTTTTAAGAATAGGGAGACAATAATGTAGAAGAATTTTGAAGTTTTGATTGAAATAGGAAGAAGAGAGAGCTTATCAGATGGACTCTCTTTTTCAGCTAATGAGAGGAATGTAGGAGTCTTGGGAAAAAAGGAAAAACTTGAGATAGTCATTTTGGGAACTAAAATAGAATCACTCAGAAAAAAAAAACATTCAATTTTAGTAGACTCAGCAGGCAGAGTTGCCTGACTATATTTTTAGCACAAAGAAGCAGAGAAAGCAAACAGTCAGGTTTAACCAAGGCTAGTTATAGCAAGGCATGAACAGAGATTTAAAGGTTGAAAATAATATGTAGTTGAACCATGGACCATTAGGCTGACAGTGAAAAGTGTGAAAAAAGTGACAGTGTGAAAAGGAAAGGAAGTTGAAACAGAGCAGGGGTGTAGGATTAATCAGGAGGGAAAAGAAAAGTGATCAGACTTTGAGATGAGAATGAAGAATAAGTGTAAGAGAACTGAAGCAAAAGGAGAGATGAAGAGATAGGAGTATAGACTTTTAGAATCATAAATAAATACATAAATGAAAAAAAAGACTTGTCATGCACTTACTATGTCCTGAAACTATGCTATATGCTGGGTATAATGGATAATGATATCATCCTTGCTATCACAAAACTCATACTTTAATTGGGGGAGACAGCATATTAAAAAAGAGTTCATCTGCAGGATAGGTGGAAAAAACCATAAAATTCAAAAGTTTCAGATCTGATTCAGAAAATAAAGTTCAGGGGTTATTGTGATTGACCAGTAGGCAAGACAATGGTGCCAAGCATCTGGAAATCATATTTTAAAGGCAAATAGGAGAACTAGATATTAGACATTGTCAGGGTAAGTCTTGGTCTTCTTCCATCTCACTGGAAATTTTAGATTTGATGTCTGTCAGCTCAACAACCAAGTCACTCTTCTTACTCAGTCAACCATGCAAAGAGGGAAGGGAACCCCCTATTACTGACTCTTCCTTCTCTCCAAAGAGATGAAGTTTAGACTGCTGAATAGTTAATGATAACCTTGGAGTTATAAGGGAAGAAAAAGTAAAATAAACACAGTCATGGATGATAGTGAGATCTAAAATTTGGCCACTCCTGTGGGATGGCTGAAGCAATCATGGTAATTAAATAGATTGATGTGCTTGGAAGATTCAAATATTCAAGGGACATCACTGTATATATTGAAGTCCCTTAAGTATGAGGGCAGAGGAAGTCTGTGACCCAGGTACTGAGCTACTTAAGAAAGGAAAAAAGGATAATCTGAATCAGAGGTGTACAGGTAATAACCTGCAGTCTATAGCTGTATTACACTCCAAAACACTTCAGAGTGAAGTCTGACCAAGATTAAAATATAATTGAGAAATGTTTAACAAAAATAAAGATACAATAAAATATAAATAATGATAATATATGGTTTTTCAAGTCAAAATATAACCTACAAGAATCCTTATGAACAATACAGTGCTCCCTAGTTTCTATCTGAATTTGTCACCACTGACCTGGCTATTAGATGACTGTGACAACGATCTGGACCAAGTGATATAAACTAATAGAGTGAGCGTCCAAAGAGATGTGGCTGAGTGAGCATTCAATGATGACGAAGGAAGGATCTAGAAGTAGTAAA